>NW_003852409.1:17507501-17512206 GCF_000181295.1 Otolemur garnettii | reverse complement strand
TGGGTCTACTAAGTACCATCTCTCACACCAGAACAGCCCCTAGCCCTGCCCAGTTCAGGTTCACATGCATCTGCTGTCTCTTTTCAGCACAGAAGCCCTGCGGAGCCGGTGATGTGGTGCCATGGTGCAGAGTATGAGCTGTGTGTGAAGACAGGCCAGGTCCAGCTCATCAGCTGTGTGACCTTGGACAGGTGCTTTATCCTCTCTGAGCCTCAGTTTCCTTAACTGTAAATTTGTGATCCCACTCCCTCCCCTCAGATGGCTGCTGTGACAAATGTTTAGCACAGGGCCCGGCACATGGGGTTTGATGACTATCAGGTGGTGTGGCTCTTGACTTTGCTTTTCTGACAAGGAAATAAGGCCCGATGACCATCTAGCACCCCACATGCAGGGTTTTGGCCAGGTCACATGTCCTTTGGGTCTCATTAAATTATAGATGAGCCAAAGTTCCTTCTGTGTCACTTTGAATGAAAAGGACAGAAATCATCTTTGTTGAGCAGATTCTGGAATCAGGCACAGTTTTCTTGAGGGCCTGCCAAAGGGTTTCAGTTACTCAGAGGGGGCTGTTTTGAGACACTCTCACCTCAGAGGCTGCAGGAGGCCACCAGTGGCTTATTGGGATTGAGGACACACAGACCTGAGCTACAAGCCCGATGAGTCCTCTGCCAGACTGGTGACCTCGGCATCTCGAGGCTCTGAGCCTTGTGCGTGTCAAACACGCACGCACGCAGCGCAGACAGAAGCTCAATAAATGTTAGTCTGTCCTTTCACGCCCTGCCTCCTGGCTGCAAGGACCCGAGGGACGGAGGGAAGATTCAGCTTCAGTCTGCATGCAAATTGCTTCAACAGACTAGACAGAAGGCATTGAATAAATTTGAATCTCCACTGAAATGATTATCAATACGTGGAATTCCCATTCGCTCAGCTAAAAACCCACATCCTCTGGAAAACCATAGGTGACTCACAATCCCTCTTCCTCTTATAACTCTTGGTTAGAAAATTCCTTTCCTTTCCAATTCTTTGGGGAGACAGATTTTCTCCCAGATATAGAAGCTGCTGCTCCCAAAAACCTGGGTGGGAGGGGGCATTCACTGAAGGAGCAGAGGTGCCCTGGTGGGCTCGGGTCTAGCCCTGTGACCTCTAGGCACAAGAAGAGATAGAAATTCACCTTGACAGTGAAAAGAATCCAAAAACAGAAGTAAGGCTGAAGGAGAGAGAAAGACATGGGCAAGAGGGAACCACGGAGTAGAACAGATCAGTTCTTGGGGGGAGGTGTCATGCAGGGAATGAGAAACACAGGAGTGGCCAGGGCTTGATCCCCAGCTCAGACCCCCTTGGAAGGAGGGCAGGAAAAGAAGTGCCCTTGACCAGGAGTTAGGAGGCCTGCGAACAGGCCTCTATCCTTCTCTGCCTTACATGTGACCTTGACCAAGGGCCTCAATTTTCTCATCTGTCAAAAAGGATTATCCTAAGAGACACTGTGAATAGTGCTGCCAGATTGGACACGTAAAAAGACAAGATGCCCAAACTTGAATGTCAGATAAACAATGAGTGATATTTTAGTATAAATGTGTTCTAAATATTGCCACTGACATTCAAATTTAACTGGGCGTCTTATATTTTATCTGGCAATCCTAACGAACTGCAGCATAGAGGACAGCACAGGTGGCAACAAGCTTTATAAAGAATCTGGAAGGTCAAGAACTGAGATGGTATAGTCAAGTCTCCAGAATCTATACTTATTTAGAAAAGCAAATTCTTGTCACTGCCAGGGACCCAACCTAGTGGACACGAGGAAAATGACAGAGAGGAACACATGCCAAGGATGGCAGCCAGGATATAAAAACATCCCTTTGGAAAGGCTTTGGGAACTGGGATTGGTAAGCCTGAAGAAGGAGCACTGGGAAGCACAGAGAAAGGCCATCTGCTCCTTGGGGACACCAAGGACAACTTGAGCTCGATCTACAGGAAAACACCAAACAATGGGAGTTCTGTAAAACGAACTGGGCTCCTGAGAAGCAGGGAGTTTCTAACGCCAGAGGTGTTCAAATTGCAGTTTAATAACCATATGACCAAGATGCTCCAAAAGAGATTCCTGCTGGGCTTAGAGACTTTTAGAGACTTCTCTAACTCTCATGGCAGAAATTTCTTTTTCCAAAGCATTTAGGTCAGCACCTTGTGCCAAAGAAGGTGCTTAGCGAAGTCCTGTTGAATGGACATCAGGAATGAACGACAAATCTATGACTCATGTGTTGACGCTTCCTAATTCCCAACCAGGGCAGACATCACCAATCAATTGCAGCACTCTCTCTCTAAGTTCCAATGTGACTGTGAAATCCTTCTCCAGACAGCTACTACTAGGCATAAAATATTGTATGTATGTGTGTAATAACAATAACAATAGCTACTATTATTTTAACTAATACTTCTTGAGTGTTTACTATGTACTAGGCACCTCTTAATGTATTCGTTCCTTTAATTTCTCACAACTATCCTCCAATTAGTACTAAAATTATTCCCATTTTACAGATGAAGAAATCGAGGCATACGGAAGTTCAAAAATTGCTTCAAAAATTGTTCAGAATCTTCTTTGAAATTGTTCAAAAATCTTCTTTGCTCAAGATTCCTATTAAATGAGTGGTAAAGCTGGGATTTGAACTTGGATGGTCTGGTTCCAGAAACTGCCTTCTTAGCCATTAGACAAGGCTGAACTGAGTGCATCTGTGGTCCTAGTAAGAGTGGGTACAGTGATCCCCTCTTACAGAGTGGGTCCCTGAGGCTCATAACTGAGGTTCACAGAGCAGGAGGCAGCAAGGCCTGAATTCAGACACAGATGGCTCTGGCCTATGTACCCCACCTAAGCTTTCACATACCTGAGCAGGAGCAGATTACCACAAGGGATCTCTGCGTCCTGTCCCCAGGACTGTCCCATGAGCTCTGAGGCCTCCTCCTCCCTCTGAACAGAATTTCTTGTTATAGCTGCTGAAGTGGTCAAGCTGGCAGCCCATCTCTCAAGCTGGGGGAGAGTCCACTCATGTCCCTCCACAGGCCCCCAGACTCAAAGCCCCTGAGGAATGACCCAGAAGACACAGCAGAGTGGAAATGAAAGTTCAGAGTTACACTCTGGCTACTCACTGGCCCATGGAGCTGGCCTAAGGTCAAGACTCAGTGCCTGGAGACACAGCAGGGAGCCCTGGTTTGGGCTAACAGGACCAGTCCTCTAGGCATGCTAAGACTGGACAGAGTCAGAGATCAGATCACCTCCCACCTCCCTGCACATGGGTTTTTCTCAGCGCTGGGCCTTTTAGGAGGAGTAAAAATAATTAATACACCAGTATTTTCTGCTAGCCCTTATTGGGTACCAGATTCTGTGCCAAGGACTACAAATATGATGCCTCACTTAATCCTCACAACCACTCCAGGATTCTACTATCATCTGTTATATAGATGAGGAAAGTAAGGCTCAGAGAGGGTAAATGACTTGGCCTAGGACGCAGTGGAGCTGTGACTTGAACCCAGGCAACCCAGAAGATGGCCCAATGTGGTCCAGAGGCTCAGCTCCTCTGCTGGCCAGCTCCCTCCTCCAGACCTGAAGCATCTTACCTGCCCAGTGGGCACCCCATCATCTACTCAGGGCTCATGTGGAGCGATGGCCAGGCAGCATGAATGAAAGTACATTGGTAGTCTCATGCTCCAAGTGCCCATCCCCCTTTAACTAATGAGGAAACAAGCTCAGAGAAGGAAGGTCACCCATCTGAGGTCACACAGCAGGGTATCCTCCCTTGTCCCCCTGCCCAGGCTGGTCTGTCCTGTTCCCTCAGCCCCTCCTGGGGTTTGATGAGAGAAGGGCTGCAGGACCTGCTGCTTGCTTCTCATGCCCTGGTGCTACGCTGCCTCCCCCCACCCCTAGTATCTTGTTTACTTACAATGAGGCCAGGGACTCCTGGGGGCCCTGGCAGGCCCAGTTCTCCCTGCAAAGAAAGAGAAACCAGGGTGGTTACTTGTCTTATCTCCCTCCAGGGCCCCTTCCTTCATACCACCCTCCACACTGCATTTGGTAGTGTCTTTCAGAGCTGACCATTCTTTGTTCCTGACCACTGTGTCCAGTGACCCTCCTGTGCTTGGCTTTGAGTTTGGAAAAGACTCCTCTTCCCTCTGTTATCAGCTTTCCATGCCTGGAAAATGGGGAGCTGGGCCTTGCAAATCCAGCGTCTTCCAATTGTAAATATGGAGAAATAGGCAGTAATAGAGATGTGCAGGTGTTGGACACTTCACTTTTGCTTCATTGACAGTAAAACTGAGGCTCCAAAGCTTAAGTGATGTGTGTGTGTGTGTAATGTAACAACAATAGCTACTATTATTATAACTAATACTCCTTGAGTGTTTACTATGTACTATGCACCAAGGTCATGTGCAGTGAAATAACAAAGCTGTGAGAGCTCCAGGTTGAGGGCCACCAGGCCCCTCACCTTCTTCTGTCAGCTGGAAGGTGAAGGGAGGTGGTGGGGGGACCCTTGGGAAACCCTCCCCAAGCCCCACACATTCCGGTTTCCTCCTTCCAGGGCCCCTGTCAGGCTGGAGAGAGTTCTCGCCTGCACAACAGAAGATGAGGCTGTGTTTGGGATCGCTTCCCCCAAACCTCAGGTTCCACTGCTCACACCAGAAGACAGGCGGAAGGGTTTGGATCAAGGTCAAAACAGAAAGG
>NW_003852409.1:17491018-17507364 GCF_000181295.1 Otolemur garnettii | reverse complement strand
ACAGGAGCCTCAGCTTTAAATGAGGACACCAGAGCATAGTGAGGGGTAGTGACTCATCCGGGGTCACTCAGACATCCCTGGACCTCCCCTGGAAAATTCCAGAATGACACTATATATTGTGGCAGTTAATCCTATAAGTGACATATTGATGGAGAGGGTCTGATCTCCCTGCTCCTCTGTAGGCACTCCTTCCTCTCCTGGGATGTCCCCCCACCTGTTTCCTCATCCTGATTTTCCAGGTGCCTTCCCTGTGCCCTCCTCCAGGGCACCCAGGACCTCTTTGATCACACCCATCTCACTGTGTCTTGTGCAACAGCCTGGGACCTTGGCCCGGGAATTCAAGGGCAGGGACTGTGCCCCTTATTGCCTAATATTTTGCAGTTTCATCTATGGAATCCGTGTAGTGGGCTGACGCCTTGCCTGCCCTCCTTTCCTTTTAACAAATATCAGTAGGTTAGTGTTTATAGCCTCCTGAAGTTGGCATCCTGATCCTCCTGATTTAGACGTAAGAAACTGAGATTCAGAGAGGTGAACAGATTTGTCCAAGCTCATATGTCTGATGAGTGGTGCAGCAGGATTCAAACACAGGCCTGTCTGACTGGCTCTGAGGTCGAAGTTTTAATCTCCCAGGGGGCCTGGCTAGGCTAGGTCAGGTTCAGGGAGCATTTGTGGAATTGAACTGACACAAAATCAGGTCAGCAACCACCTCTGCAGAGGGCTGATTGTGGATTCAGCAGCCACCTCTGCAGACGGCATAGCTGGTACAGACACTCAGGCAGAAACTTCCAAGGAGAGGTGGGGGACCATGGCAGGTATTTCTAAAGAACTCTCGACATGCTCTGCACCCCCAGGCCAAGAATGAATACCTTCTCTCACCCTGGGACAGACTCAGCTCCCAGGGCAGGCTGACCTGGCTCCTTGATGGGACAGAGCCTGGGCCTCAGATTATTTACAAATGCTATAAACATGCCTGTAGTGAAGACTCTTCTGGAACTCAGCTCCTCTCTCCAAACAGGGCCTGCAAACCATTTGCCTTCCCAGACCTCTGCCAGACCATAAACATTTCTGATGCTTTGTAAGATGGTGGCAGGCAGGGCCTCTCCAGTGGGGGTGACCTGTGAACCTTCTGAAGTCCTGAGGATGGGGTACCAGGCTAGGGCTTAGTGCCCAGGGACTCACTCAGTGGACTGGGGACTGGGGACTGGGGACTTTCTTGGGGAGGTCACAGGACAAGCGTAGTAGACAGGGGCCTGGAGTCATGCAGCGTGTTCAAGAACACCCTACTAGGAGGTCACAGAGCTGGAATTCACCCCAGGTCTGTCTGACCCTCAAGTTTGGACTCTGAATCTGTTTTTTTTTTTTTTTTGAGACAGAGACTCACTATCCCGCCCTCGGTCGAGTGCCGTAGCGTCACAGCTCACAGCAACCTCAAACTCTTGGGCTTAAGCGATTCTCTTGCCTCAGCCTCCTAAGTAGCTGGCACTATAAGTACCTGCCACAATGCACAGCTATTTTTTTGTTGTAGTTGTCACTGTTGTTTAGCAGGCCTGGGCCGGGTTTGACTCTGCTAGCTCCAGTGTATGTAGCTGGTGCCGTAGCCACTAAGTCACAGTTACCGAGTCTCTGTCTTGTTCCCAAGCACTTGAAATACTTACAGGGTTTCCATCCAGTCCTGGAGGTCCTCTTTCCCCAAAGACTCCGGGAAACCCCTTGAGGGCATGAAAGAGAACAAACATCTGTAGGTTAGTGCTGACAGTTTTAGGGTAAGCTTTGATCCAGATCCCCAGTGGGAATGGGAGGACAACGTCCAAGCAGTATCACTCCTTGGCTCGGGGTTGACAGTGTGGTCACCTCCTACCATCAACAAACACCTGCACATAAAAAACTGCCAGAGAGCCCACTTTTTTTTTTTGACTCAGAGCCTCTGAAAAGAAAATAGTACCTAGTTTCTCAGCATGAAAGCACCACCTACCCCGCCTCCCAGCCTGGGACCCAGTCCTGATAGAGTGGGAGGGATACAAACTAGGGGTCAAGAAGCTGGCATCTAGGCCAGTTTTAAGAGCATCCTTTTCTCCTGCGGACCTCAGTTTCCCCACTGGTCAAAGAAGGGATGGCCTCTGTAGTATTTACCAGCTCAGACCTTCTCTGATTATGACATGTTCTCCAAAAGCTACCCTGTGGAATTGTGATCCCCATTTTACAGGTAAAGGAAATGAGGCTGCGAAAGGGTAAGTGGCAAGGTCCTGCGAGGTCCCACAAGGGCTCACAAGGTCCTGTAAGTTTACGCCTCCAGTGAACGTCAGCACAGCTTCTGTAGGTGAGTTTCAGCCACTCGGAGAGAGGCAGAGCCGCCCAGCCCCGGCAGGTCTGGCCCTCTCGCCCCCTCCTTGACCCCACTCTGGAGGCCACTCTGCACTCTGGGGAGACAGGCAGCTGGAAAAACAGCAGCTGCGGGGCTGCCTCCGGGGCCGGGGGGGAACTCCACTCCTACTTCAAAAGGAAAAGAAAGTCCTCAAGCTTGGGGTTGGGGGAACCTGTACTCTCCTTCCCTCCTTGAATTCAAATCAATGTTTTTCCAGGGACATTTAATAAAAAACAAAGCACATGTTTTCCTGACCAAGAATGCCTGAGCTGTTCAAACAGTAAAGATTCCTCATGGAGGATCATCATATTTTTGGTTTCTAATACTAGGGAAATCCAGTGAGTAGATTAAACCAAAAAGACCAAACTTAAAAATAAAACCCAAACCAGAGCCTCTACTGGATGAGCAAAGAACCTGTGAAAAGTGTCTATGGCCAGGCCTTTAGCTGTGGCTCACCCAGCAGTCCTGCTCCCTTCAAACCCCTCCTCTGCCAGGAAGCCCTCTTAGGTTGACATTCACCCCACAAAATGTGTGACTACATTCAGGACACAATAATAAGATTCTGACTACACTGGATACTTTACATGCAAAACATCATTTACTTTTGATATCTACCCGGGGGGGAAAGATGATTTGTCTCACTTAACAGATGGGGAAATTGAGGCTCAGAGAGGAAATGTCACTTGGCCTCTATATAACTATAAAACAAGTTTGTGGCAAAGCTGAGCCTAGGTCCCACCTCTCTAGACTCTGTCATATTCATATGAGTCGTGCATGGGCAAAGCCTGACATGTGGAAGCTGCTCAGATGTGTGTCTAAGTGGTTGCAGAAGGTGGCAGAGGGGTGTAGCTGTATCCTGTGTGCACCTGTGCATGTACACATACGCACAGGGCCACATCTGCCCCTCCCTAAGCTTCCTCTCCCCACATCCTTAGCGGTTCCCCTATCAGATTCCTGTCTCACCCCAATCCAGCCCCTCTTGAGCATGCTACAAGGCAGAGCCGTCTCACCTCCTGGGACAGCAGATATAAGCCAGGCAGGGTGTGGCCAGGGGTGCCTTTGGAAGGCACTGAGCTCCCCCCTCTGGCCTTTAGAGGCTGGGATAGAGAGACCTAGCAGGAGAGGAGGGCGACCTTTCAGGGGACCAAGGAATGCTGTCCAGCAGGGAACCTGGCCAGCCCCACATGGCCTACTAGGGGCAAGGCTCAAGAAGTCCCTGCTCTGTTCTCCAAGTCCAGCATCTAGCCCAGCTCTCCTCTTGGCTAGTTGTGTGACCTTGGGCAGGCCCTCACTTGACTGTGAGGTTGGGGCATATGATCTATAAGGGCCTTTTCAGTTTGGCCCAACACTTAGGCAAAGCCTGGGAAGACAGAGATTCTTCCCATAACCACAGGAGTGCCACCCAGCTAGGGGCAAGATAGATCCTTTGACAGGACCCCCTACCCCAATACTCATCCTGGCTGAAATGCCCAATACGTTTCCATCCAGCAGTCATCAGGCGGGTCTCAAACCCACGTTCAGAGGCTGCTTCAGGCCAGCTCAAGGACTCCTCTCAGGCACAGTCTCAGGCACACCTGCCCCACGCCAGTCCTGGCTGCACCACCCATGGGCCTCTGCAAGCCTCAGCTTTCTCTGCTGTTCAGTGGGGAGTACTGTGAGGATGAGCTGAGATGCCGCAGCCATGTGAGGGCACCTCTCTTAGGTACCAACCAGGGAGAGACTATCATCAGAATTTTGAGTCGAAATCCCAAAGCCAGTCACTTCTATAGACAAAATACAGCCGCATACAGCCAGTGGGCGATGTGGTAGGATAGGACAATGGCAGCAACAGCAGACTCCAACTGTGACCCCCCCATGCCCCCAGGAGATAGGTCCTATTATTGGCCCCATTTGAGAGGTGAGGAAAGGGAGATCTAGAGAAGTTAGGGAATGTGTCCAAAGTCACACAGCTCTAGGGTAGCAGAGGGGAGATTTCAACCCAGGTAGTCTGACTCTAGGACCTGTTCTCTGAGCTATGACTAGACACCACATGAACACAACCAACCACTGCAGGCCTGTGTGTTCTCAAAGGGTTCAGAGCCCTGAGCTAGTGTGCAAAAAGGAATGTCACTGCTGGGGCTGAGGACTGGTTCTGCTTTGGTATGCTGGTGGCCTTGAGTATCCGCCCCTTCTCTCCAGCTTCAGTCTCCCTTCCTACGGAGGGATCAAGCAGATGACCTCTAGGAATCTAGAGTTTATAATTAAGAGTCCAACAGTTTGGGAAAAAGATAGAGCTTTAAAAGCACCACAATAAATCTTTGATAGGAACAACTGCAGATGGTCTAAGAGGGAAAGACCTTAGATGTTCTTGATATCCAGCACCTTATTATGCTGAGGGTGGGGCTGCAGCCCAGAACACGCCCAAGGCCCCATCACCCCACTGGCTTGCCTCATCCCTCCACTGCCAACAGCAGAGTCACTTCCAGCAATCACCCCAGGGTCCCTGAGGCCTGGCCCCTCTGGATCTCAGAGAGGTGGCTGCCAAGCTGGATGTGCGGCCACCTGCTTCTACCCTGTCTGCTTCCCTCTGTCTGGCCATGCCTGCTTGTGTAAGGTGACCACATGGTTTGCCCAGCCAGCAGCAGGGACCTTCCTCCACATGCCCAACTCCTGGCTGCAGGAGGCTGGCCCGAGGCCCAAGGAATGAGCTCGGCTCCTTGCCGAGGCCCCAGTCATGTGGTTCTCTGCTTCCCTAGGTCAGGCCCCTCTGAACGCCTCGTACTTTAGACAGAACAAGGCACGGGAAGAGAAAGAACAAGGCTCAGGGGTGAGACTCCACATTCTCTCTTGGCTACAATGACTTAGAAGAATAGAGGTAAGGAGAGGAATAGTCCTTGTCACAAAGCAGGAAGCCAATGGCTGGGGAGACCCCCAAAGGCGCTCTCATCAACTCCCCAGCCTCCAGGAAGTATCGATCTCAACTGTCTGCTCCAGAAGGTGGATGTAGAAGCAGGGAAGCAAAGAGCATCTGGAATCAGAATCTTGGGAATGCCTCCAAGGCCCAGCTCCCTGGCCTGCAAAACACTCAGCCCTGCCCCACTCACTGGTAGGGCTAGGCTGAAGAAGGGGTGAGATGCTTATAATCCAGCCTCTGGGCAACTCTAATATGTCATCAGTGCTAGTTAGGGTTTGCACCAACAGTGGGAATATTTAATAATCTCTAGGAAGAACCTGGAGAAGGATCTTGGAGAACTCTTCACAAGGTATAAATTCTCCAAAGTCTGGATGCTCCTGCACAAGTCTAACTTGCATCCTTCCTACTGTACTTGAAGCAGCCCATATTCTTTTCTAGATGTGTGTATTCCGAGTGTACTAACATGGAAGGCACCTTTGAGGTCTCCCAGTACCCTTCTCTCATGATGCTGAATGTGTTTTTAATCTGCCCTTCTGAACTTCACTAGGAATCCGTCTAAGAAAAATCACTTCATAGAACAAGGAGGAGGCAGGTAGGAAGAGCTTTCACCAGGATTCCAGAGGCACCAACAACAGCCCCATCACAGCTCTGGCTCACACTGGAGAGCCTGGAGACCACATAGCACACAGCATAGCTAAGAACTTTAATCTGTTCTGGTCTCAGGTTCCCCCCTCCCCTTGGAAATATGAGTTCTCTGTCATTTGGCTCCTTGATTCCCAGAATCTGAGAACCGGAAAGAACCATGAGCTTGAAGACAAAATGCACCATATTAGAAGCCCTGTCCCTCCCCAGAAAGCTTTGTGGCCTTGGGCAAGTCCCAGTCATCTCTGAGCCATAGACCAAGGGAGCTGGAGCCACCGCCAGGCCCTTCCAGCTATAAGCTTCAGGGTCTTCCCCCTGACTCACTTCATGAAACCAATTTCACAGGCCTGGCCCGGGGCCGCGTGCAAAGCTGAGCATGTTGGCCAACCTTGCCAGGCATTGCAGTAGGCTTGAGCAAGAGGATTCACGTCAATGTCTTCCTAGCCCCCGTGACAGGCTGTTGACTGGGAGGCATGGCTCGACCTCCTACTATACGTGACACTGTGCCATGCCCTGAACAAGCTAGGAGGGACCCAGGCCAAGAGGAACCCAATCAGCTCCAGCCAAGTTGGTAACATCTTATAACAGGACCCCTCCTCAGAAAGCTACAACACATTCTCTCTCCAGCAGGGCATGTGAGGAGGGATGACAGCTGTAGACTAAACTTTCCTTTGGAGGCTGAAGATGTGAGCAGAGAGAAAAGGGAGCTATGCAGAAGGCATCCTGAACTAGCATGTAAGGGTCCTGGGTTCAAGTCCTGAGTCTGCTGGGCAAGTTACTTGCACTCCCTGGGCTGTCTGCTTATCTGTCTGACAAAGAGGTTGGGCCAGTCCATCACAAAGGTTTTTGCAATTCTGTCTCTTCCTTGGCTCCCCTGAGCAAAGACTCACACCCTCCTTCCAAATCAGATATTGAGAAGGCCACATGCACGGGCCTGAGGTTTTGCCTGCTGGGGAAAGATCGACTACAGCAAAATCATCACCAGCCCTGCCAGAAATGAGGCCAGCTGCAATCTGGCAGGAAGGAATTCAGCTTTCTCCTGACACTTCCTCTTCTCAATAAGAGTGCCTAGAAATTGCCCGGCCCAAAACTTAGACCAGGAGGAAAAACCATTTATGGAAGGAGCCCTTCCACTCCATCAGGCAGATCAATGGGTTGGGAACATGGGCAACAGAAGGATGGCCCTGAGGACGCAGCTGAGGCAGAGACAAAGCTGTTGGGACTCAGCCAATATGAAGTCCTGTTACATGCCTATTAATTTGGATCCGATACAGACCTGGCTGATTTGCTGGCTGTGGCAGTTTGACCAGAGTCAAGGCATTTTCTTGGCTCTCAAGGGGACTACGTGGGCATAGGGCTGTTTGCCTGAAGAGGGCGTTCCCTCCCACCCACATCTGACACCCCAGTGCCGGGGAATACCCCCATCCTGGAGATCAGCGCTGAATCTTAGGAAGTTAAAGTCAAGGAGCAAGGGGGCAGAGAGGAGTTGTCAGTTATTGGCTTTCAAGTCTGGTGAGGCTTTGGCGGGTCTCTGGACAAATGGCTTTGACCATCTAAGCCTCAGTTTTTTCATCTGGAAAACAGGGATAATCAATTTTGCCTTAAAGTTCATGAAGAGAATCACATGTGGTTCCAATATCAAGCACATAAAGGACCTTAAAAAATGGCACTTCCTTTCTCTTAAAAAGGACTTAGGGTCACAGCAATACTCTTTTCTCGTTATTTATCCCGTTTATTGAGTGTCCTCACCCTTAAACTCCATGACATATCTCTTCAGACAAACAGCTCTCTGCCCACATAATACTCTTGAGAGCCATGAAAACACTCTTGACTCTGGTCTAGCCACCATGGCCAACAAATTGGCAAGGTCTGCATCAGATACAATTTAACATGTATGTAACTGGACTTCGTATCAGCTGATGGCTTTGCCTCTGCCTGGGCTTGGCCTCCAAGTCTGCCGTACCCCTGAGTGGTCTTCAGGGCCATCCCTCTGTCACCAGTCCTCCCAAGCCCTTGATCTGCCTGGTGGGCAGGGGTCTCCTTCCATGAATGGTTTCACCTCCTTGTCCAAGTTTTGGGCCAGATGATTTCAAGGCATTTATTAAGAGGAAGTGTCAAGAGAATAAGTTGAATTCCTTGGTGCCGGGAGACATACCAGATGAGGTCCAACAGAGTTTTCTGTCTATTTTGCCTACAGCATTATCCCTAGCTCTTGGCATACAGTGGGTGCTTAGTAAACCTTGGTTGAATAAGAAATGAATGAGTGGCCTTACTTCACACACAGACAGGGTTGGGGTCCCCAGTACCCCAGACTACAATTGCCATGAAGCAAGTGACCTTTAGCTCCTGGGAGGAGAGGTCAGCGGATGCAGAGGAGATGGAAGGGGTAATCTAAAGCATGGCGGCTCTGCTGACATTCTTCGTTGTGTCAGGTTAGAGGAGAAGCCATGATGAACCCAGGGCTTCAAGTATCTTGCCCCTTCCATGCCCAGGAGACCACAGAATCCCCACTCTCATCAGCTACACTCTGAGGCCAGAGGAAAGCCCTCATTGCTTCCTAACCTGGCTCTGACTCTCAGCAGCCACATGTCCTTGGCCCAGTCCTTCCCCTTCTGAGCCTCAATCCCCTCATCTATTACACGGCAATGCCTGGCCCTCGGCAAAGCTCCCAGAATGGAGTCTGACTAAATTCCCAACAGTGGCTCTGGAGGTGGCCTGGGTGATGGAATAGGGCCAGAAAGAGATAATCTAAGCCTCACTCTGCAGCTTAAACTACAGGAAACCAGACCCAGTGGTTCAGTCACACAACACAAAGAGCCACCCAGAAAACTACAAATAGGAATAACAACGGCTACAGTGTCCTACCACGATGGAGAATCTCATAGACAAAGCTGAAGGGCTGGCAGTCACCACTAGCCCCTCTAGGGGTCATGCCCAATGTGGACCTGCCCACGTACCCCACTGTCCTCTGGCCCAGTGTATGCAGAAGTGAGAGTAGACAGAGCCGAGTAACACCCAGATGACATGGAGACTGAGTTTACATGGGAGATGACAGCAGAGTCCCCTGGCCTGGCTGGTGTCCCCCAGGCCCATGGACACAAATGCTCTAGAGAGAAGCCTCCCAGACACAGAACTGCTGAGCCAAGAGCCACTATCACCCCAGGGAGAGAGGAGCCATCCTAGGGAGGCCCAGAGCCCAAGGAAGTCCCAGCCCCAGCCAGGCTGCAGCCATCCAGCATTCCAGCAGGACTTGTGGCCCAGACAGCCCTGTATGCCGGCCCCCACACTCAAAAGCAGAGTCATGGCCAAGCAGAGAGAAGCAGAAAGTGCCAGGCAGTAGGTGGCCAGGGCAGCGTGGCCATGGAGAGGCGGTCCCCCTAGAGTCTGCATAATAGACACGGAAAATCTTTACCGGCATACCCATCTTGCCCCTCTTGCCAGGAACACCAGGCAGGCCCTGCAGGGGAGAGAGAGGGAAAAGGTCAGGGTAGAAGACCAGAAGGGACAGCCAGGCTTGCCCCAAACCAACCTCAAAGCCACCATGGCAAAAAGTCACACAGGCCCTGAGATCTATGCTCCACCCACAGTGGCACCAGTTACACATGCGACAGAGGGATGGCAGCCTTGGGAAGTGCCTGAAGAGAAGAAAGCACCCTATGTTCCTGTATTCAGCAGATGCTTCCTAAGTGCTCAGTCTCCTGTTTTCCTAAGAATCCTAAGATTTCCTGTACTCAGCTTATTTTTTTTTTTAATGAAAAAAAGTCTCACCATTGCCTTGGTATACTGCTGTGATGTCGTATCTCACAGCAACCTCAAACTCTAGGGCTTAAGTGAACCTCTTGCCTCAGCCTCCCCGGTAATTGGGACTATAGGCACCTGCTAGACTAGTTTTCCCAATTTTAGAGAGATAGGGTCTCACTCTTGCTCAGGTTGGTCTCAAACCCCTGAACTGAGGTGGTCCACCCACCTCAGCCTCCCAGAGTACCACACCTGGCCTATACTCAGCTTATGGAAAAGGTTACCAACTGAGTTCCTACACATGGGCTCAGGTTGGGAGGGGACAGGGAAGAAGGTCCTGAGGCCTCCAGCCTGGGGCTTCTAGCAGACACCAAGGCTGTTCTAGGGGGTATGAGAGCTTCTGCCCCTACCCCTGGGCTTCCCTGATATAGATACTTGGTCTAGAAGGACAGGGCATCTTAGGAAACCCTAGCACCCACTTTCCCCCCAAACCACCAGCTTCCCCAGAGAGCTGTCTCCCAGGTGTCCTTGTGTCTTCATGGACCTCAGTGCCCAAGCCAGCAGGGAACCCTGCCCCCTACAACCAGTCCTGGTTCCACTGTCTCCACCTAGGTACAGTGCACCCCCTTGTTTTTGGATTGCTGGCACACTGGACACCTGCTCCTCCTGTCTCCAACCCAGAAAAGGGACTGATATGTATAGGACACAGGTCAGCAGGTGGTTTCTACAAAGGGGCAGAGAGTGAATATTTTTGGCTCTGCAGGCCATAGGTCTCTGTCCCAACTACTCAATCTACCACTATAATGAAAAAACAGCCACAGATGACCAGTAACCACACAAGCATGGCTATGTCCCACAAAACTGTATTTACAAAAACAGTTGGCTGGATTGGGTCCATGAGCCAAAGTTTGCAGACCCAGGATCTAGACGATGAAGGCTCCCCTCGCCCTCAGAATAAAGTCCCTTTCCTGACCTTCCTGCCTCGGTACCACATAACTTTACCCCAGGGCCCCTTTGCAGCCTCAATCCCCAATACTCTAGCCCTCTCATTCAGCACTCTGACTATGTGGACTATTAAACTTGCCAAGTCATCACACATCCCTGACTATGCATGTGCTATTCCCTATGCCTGGAATGGGTCTGCCTCAACTTGACCCTTTAGCAGATTCCTACTCAGCTCAAGGGCACCTCCTCTAGGAGGAATTCTGTGACTTCCCTAGGCTGGCACCTGGCAAGTTCTGCTTTGCACGGGCTGTGGGGTGGTTGGAGGTGAGTAACCAAAGTGGCACACTTACTCGCTCTCCATCAGAGCCCGGCAGGCCAAAGAGCCCTGGGAGTCCAATGTAGCCCTAGGAAAAAGCAGAAGGGGGTCAGAGAGGTTGAGTGGGGTGTGTGTCCAACCCAACCCATCCCAGCCCACCCACTACTGCCATCCCACACCCTGGTTCCTCTTCCTCGCTGGTGGCAGTGGTGACTCCAGTGGCTCCTCGATGACATAGGCCTTGAGGCAAGTGTATATGCCCATGGACTGCATGGTGCTGGCTTCCACGATGTAGTCCAAAGGCACATACCCTCACGCCAGGGAAGGGCGCGGGCTCTCGCTGGGGGGGGAAGCCCACCCCGCGCCAGGGGCTCCAGGACCTGTGGAAGGAAGCTCTTGGCTGGGTTAGGTGCCAGAGGGTCACCAAGTCCTGCCCACCCACAGGGATGCTTGTGGGTGGCTATGGCCCCTGCAACAGCATCTCCTAGGCCATCTGAAAGTCCTCCAGACATGGAGCTCACATCCACCTAAGTGCTGGCATTAATGCAGGTGCCAGCCCAGCATGCTGATGTCAGACCAGGCATGCATGTGCTACTGCAATAAACCCTCATGAGGGCCCACGGATTGGCCATCACACTCCTCACTGAACAGACAAATGAAACTGAGGCTCGAGAGTTAAAGCAACACAGCTAGTCAGTGGTAGGGCAGGGTCTTCCCTCTCAAGGCACATCTCTCCAGAGACCAGGCTCTCAAACATGCTGGGGCTCCCCCTCGAATCCCTATGAGTTTCTGCCTCCAGGCCTGTCTCCTCACCAGGCATGTTCTTCTCACCCCTTGTGACTGCACGGCCAAGTCCTTGAAAGCCCGGCTCTGATGCCCTGTCCTCGGCAAGCATCCCTGATGCCCCAGCCACCTGAGTCAGTTGCACCTACCACCTTCTCCACTTTCTCCCTTATCACTTCATTATTTGCATGCATGCCTCCTGTCCTCACTAGCCTGGAAACTTCTCAAGGGCAGAGATGTAGCCCAGGGCTTCTCTCACTATCTGCACTCTCTAGATCAGGCGTCCTCAAACTACAGGCCGCCTAGGACATTTATCCGGCACGCCGGGTGTTTTTGCCGCCACTGCCTGTCCTGCCTAGCAGCTGACTCATCCCGGGGCCCACAGTCCAGCCCTCCAATGGTCTGGGGAACAGTGAACTGGCCCCCTGTTTAAAAAGTTTGAGGACCCCTGCTCTAGATGTTTGTGGTGTGATTTAACAATAACGAAAGCTAATGGCTTTTAGGCACAGACTGAGGGCCAGGCCCGGTCTCAGAGCTTTGCAGGCACTAAAACATTTACAGCATCCTCATCACACCAGAGGAAGAAGATGTTATTGGTCAGCTATGAGTGAGAACTTTTAGGTGCAGAAAGGTGAAATGACTTGCCCAGAGTCACATAGCTGGAGTGTGACAGAATTGGCTTTTGAATGCACATTGTCAGCCTCCTAACCACTCTGCTATACTGCCTCCCACAGACAAGCAACCTCTGGAGGCTCACAGTCACCCCTCTCCTACTGAAAGGCCAGGAGGCCACTGAGCCACCTCATTGGCATCCAGTGTGCTCAATATCCATGATGTTAAAGAGGGACATTTACTGACCCTTCTAAGGACAGCTTCTATCCCTGATTCACAGGTGAGAAAATGGGCTCAGAGAGGCCCAGTGACTTGTGCAAGGTCCCACAGCTGGTTAATGGCAGAGTAGGTCTCAAAGCCACAGCCTACGCTTTGCCTGCTTCATAAACATGAGGCTGGCAGTGGCAGGATTGAAGGGCAGCACCTGGCTCACCCAGGCTGCCCAGGCCCTGTGACCCAAAGGAGACAACAGTGCTGGGGCCAGACCAGTCCTCTCCCTGTGTGTGGCTTCAAGATTCTACCAACACAGCAAATCAAGCAGCCCCAGATCTGCCTGTCCTAGCAGACTGAGCCCTGTGGTCAGGCCAAGAAGACCCCCCTCTCTCCCTGGGCTTAGCAGGCCCTTATGGGGCTACAGCTCATGGGAGCAGCTGTATAAAGGAAGGAGGGCCCGGATCCTAGGACAGGAGCCTGCTCAGAGCCCACTTGTCACAATAACCTCCTGGAGAACTCACCTACCCACCTCCTAACACTCTTCTAACAGCCACCAGTCTCCTGTAGGGATCAGGACCCAAACTGCAGCCATTCTGACCTTGCCCTCCTGCCAGGATATAGCTTGAGTAGACAATGTCACACGCAACCTGCTCTGACCAAGGACTATGTGACCTAGTTGCTGAGTGTTCCCAGAGAGGCAGTAAGCCCAAGGCCTAAGAACATGTGGGTCCTCATCCCAGTTCCACCTTGGGGTGTGCAGTGTGAGCTGGAGTGGCCCAGACCCCTCCATGAACCTAGTTTCTTTGTATGTAGAAGAAAAGATTCCACCAGATCAGCTACTAGTCTTTTCAACTCCATTTATTCCCATTCAGTTCACCCTGAACCTCCTCTGCCTCCCCATGGCCTACATGGGAGCCCCCAGTGGCACTTGCTGTCAAATCCCTGGCAGCCCTATAACCAAGCTAGAGGCAGGGGTGGGCATCATTCCCTTTGTAAATATATGCAAACAGAAGCTGATAGCGATTCAGGGTTTCCTCTGGGGGGGACCTAACGGAAGGGGAGATCAGGAACTCCACCAGTCTCCAGACCTGGGCAATATTTGTCTATCAGTGCTGTCCTCCAAAAAGGATAGCCCCCAACAGCCCCTAGCTGGGAGGAGGAAGAGGCCTCTGAAGATTCCAGTGACTGGCAATTCCAGTGGCCCAGGCTTTGGTTCCCTAATGGCTAAGGAGGAGTTAGGGACACAGCAAGCAAATGCCTGTCTGCAGCCAGACTGCATGGAAGAGCCTTTTCTGACCAGACTGCCCTACCACGGGAACCAAGCCAGCTTACTTGGCTCAAGGCTCAAGGGCCCATCACCTGGCCCCCCAACTGCCCCCCTGATCTCCAGGGAACACTCAGGTGGGAGGGCCTGGGTGGTGGTCTGACAGCCCTGACCTCTCATCAAGCCCATTGGAGGGGCAGAAGATGCCCACCTAGGCCCTACCTGTGTGTCTCTGGCCAAAGACCACTTACCCGGCTGCCTTTGGGGCCGGAATCTCCTACTGGTCCAGGTAACCCCTGAAACACAAAAGACACAAGGGCAAGGACATATGGAGATGCTCCAGCTGCTGCCAATCCTGCAGTGACTCCTATCTCTTTGGGCCTCAGCTGTTCCCTTTGTAGGAGGCGGGTGGGATTGGATCAGCAGTCTTCAACCTGAGCCCGCACAGCCTGAGGGTTCTGGTGAGGGGAGACAGAATGGGAGGAGCCTCTGGGGCCCAGCCCCCCTGAACCAGGAAGGACCCCTCTTACTAGGGTCTTACAAGGGACTCGAGCAGACTTGTCCCTCTGCCTGTAAAAAGAGGCTTCCTCAGCCCAGGTCCCAACAGCCCTTTCCTTAGCGCTCACATGATAGGTGCATCTTCTTGGCCCCCAGCCCACCACCTCCCTCCATCTGGGGGCAACCATGGCCATCTCCACACCACCATGGCCATGGCCACAGAGCTTCCAGAAGCCATATACTGCACCTGCCTGCCAGGGTAACCTTTGGCCCCTGGGCTGCCCTCAGGTCCCAGCTGCCCCTGCAAAGGAACAGAGAGGACGATAAGGAAAGGAGAGACCCTGCCCAGCTCTGGGTTCCAGGGCAGTGGGGGACTGGGGCTGACAATGAACAAAGACCAGGGAGGAATGTGAGATGGAACAGGAGGAAGGGGACGCCAGGGCCTGCTGGGCCCCTAAGCCCACCTCTCTGTGGAACCGGTCAGACCAGCTCAAAGGGACAAAAATCCCTCTGCTTGCAGCCCAGGAATAAGAAATCACTGAGGAGGCCTGGCTAGCTCTCCCATGCTGGCAGAGCTGCTGTTTGACTTGGGCCAGGGCAGCCAAAATTCCTGCAAACCCCATGGCGGCATGTATAATATCCCCTAACATCACCCGGAACAGGCCAGCTATTCATGGCTCCAAACTGAGCCGAGTGGCTCGTGCCAGCACCGGCCGGTGTGGACTCTGGCTCTCTCAGGCAAATGTAGGTGGGGGAGAGGTGGGCTGGGTTGGGCTAGGGGCCCCAGCAGGATGGGAGGCAGAACAGCCTGGCTCTGGGTTTGCTCAGAGAGCAGGATCGGGTAGGAGGCCAGAGACAGGGAGGGGCTAGAGGGAGCGAGTGCCCCCGGGCTGAGGCTGAGGCCCTCACCTGTTCTCCAGGGTGCCCTGCCGGTCCAGGATAGCCCTTATGTCCCTGTGGGAGGGAGAAATGCATCAGGCAGGAAGGAGATATCCAGACCTGCAGGTCACCAGGGCCCAGCCTCCCTGTCTGCCCTGTTCAGCACCACATCTTCCATGTCACAGATGTTGTATGTGCTCAGTAAACCTCCCAAACGGACGGATGCTATATGAGGCTCAGCAGTATCCTACGACTTCATCTATGTTCTCAGTACGTCTTAGGCCAAAAGACATCAGGGGAGTCCTCCACTCCTTTGGCAGAGTTTGTGGGCTGAACTGGGACACAGCAACTGTGACCAAAAGACATTGTATCACCATTCCTTTTCTGAATCCAGAGAGAGGATGAGACCATATCTCAGGGATGGAAGGATTTGCCAGTGGTTTGGGGGGTACTGTGTAGAACCCAAAGTCTGGGATACATTCAACCACCATGTGATGCTGGGATTCCCACTCGTCAGGTCTTGCTCCAACACACACGGAAACATATGGCAACCAAAATAGCTGCCGCCCTTCCTCGCACCAGTCCTACCTCCTCTTCCAGGGAAAAAGGCCACCCAAGTACACATCAAGAAGGACTCTGGCAACACCCTAGTACCACTCTTGACCTTCTGCCCATCTACCACAGTCTAAGGCAGCCTCTAGCCAGGTATCTAGGTCAAGACAAGTGTGCACTTTCAGGAGGAGTGGAGGGAAGCCCCAGACTTCAAGCTCCTATCACCTTAGGGCTGTTGTGAAAATAAGACCGAGCAAGGGCCTTCCATTTCAGACAGTGACCACTCTGATCCCCAGTAGACTCCCTGTCCTTGACTTGCTATACAATTTTGGGAGGGTTACTGCACTTCTCGGGACCTCAGATGGGGGAGTTAGAACTCTGAGTCCCCTTCAGGTCTGATTATTTTTTATTTATTTATTTGAGACAGAGCCTCAAGTTATAGCCCTGGGTAGAGTGCTGTGATGTCACAGCTCACAGCAACCTCAAACACCTAGGCTTAAGTGATTCTCTTGCCTCAGCCTCCAAGTTGCTGGGACTACAGGCGCCCGCCACAATACCCAGCTATTTTTTGGTTGTAGTTGTCATTGTTTGGCAGGCCCAGGCTGGATTCAAACCCGCCAGCTCTGGTGTATGTGGCTGGCACCTTAGT
>NW_003852409.1:17486268-17490857 GCF_000181295.1 Otolemur garnettii | reverse complement strand
GTGAAACTGCACAGGTAGACAGTGACTTAATCTAGGCCCTTACAGCAGCCAGGTAAGGTAGAGGGGGCAATTATCATCTCTATTTTACAGAAAAGAAAACTGAGTCTTGGAGAACTGAAGCCACCTGCCTGGGGTCCCACTGCTAAGGAGCAGCAGGCGCCCACTCACTACCAGATCTTGTTTTGACACCTGAGGCCACACTGAGAGCTTTGCAAACATCCCCAGGCATGCACAGCTGCACATATGTACCCTCACACACACACTCAGCACCCCCAAAGACTCCCAAGAAGTGGGGACTCTTAATTATAAACAGAGTTGCTTTGATCCGAGAGGTCTGGGGAGTTTACAAGCATTCCTTTTGCACCTACTCACGCCTCAAGACCCCTCAGCGACACGATAGCATCTCAGATCCAGAGGCCTATGGAGATTGATGCAACATGGCTGGGTGAGATTCTTCTACCCAGCAGCTAGCATGCAGAGTGATTACCATCTCTTGTTGCAGAACTGATTTGGTTTCTGATGCTGTTCCACCAACTGGCTGGCTATATGACCCAAAGCCAATGACTTCACCTCTCTGAATACCCTTTATCTCAATTATAAAATGGTGCTATAAGACTGGAGGAGGGATTGCATGATATAAAGCATGTAAAGCAATGAATTCAACAGCCCTGTAACAACTAGCTGCTGTTATCATCATGATCTTCATTTTTATTCATTCATTCAATAAACAGTTACTGAGTTTGCATGCGCTGGCACAGTTCTGGGCCCAGGAAGAATGAGACAGACAATATCCTTTGCCTTAATGGAGTTTACATTCTCATTAAGGAGCTATAAACACAAAATAAACATAAAAATAATGTCTGGGGTGCAGGGAGAGAGGCATGGGGAATTGTTTAACGATTACAGTTTCAGTTTTACAAGATGGAAAAAATTCTGGAGACTGGTTGCACAACAATGTAAATACACTTAACGCTGCTGAACTGTACACTAATAAATGGTTAAGATGGTAAATTTTATGTTATATATTTTTTACCACAAGAAAAATAAAATTAAAAAGAGAGAGAGAAAAAAATCCAGTAGTGGCCAGTGCTATGAAGAAAAGTAAGCCAAGTGAAGGGACAGAGAATGGCAGCCTTGGCAGGGCAGTGCCGGGAGGGGCCTCAGGGAAGGAAAGGCCGTCCAGGCAGAGGGCAGCAGGTGCAAAGGCCCTGAGGCAAGAATGCTCTTGAGTGGTTTTGAAGAAGCAAAAGAAGGCCTATGTGAGGGGAACAGAGTGACTGGGGTAGGGGGCAGGAGATCAGAACACCACAGGAGATCAGTGTGACTAATAGCTACAGTCATCATTGTTCCACTTGGAGTTTGCAGATGAGGAGGAACAAGCAAAGCTTTTCCCATGAAAAGCTGAACTGAGCCCTGCACTCTTGGCTGTGCAACTCAGCATGGGCAATTATCCTCTCTGAACCTCACTCTGCCATCTTTTACCAGCCTCAAGGGGTTTCTACAAAGAGCCAATGGAATAACCAGGTAAAGAACCCAAGAGAACCACAAAAGGGGGTCCAGGGGGCCCCTGGCCATCACCAGCTCTAGTGGCTTCCTCTGCAGCCACAAAGAACACTGCTGAAAACCGATTCTTTAGCTCCCTCACAAAAGAAGCAGAGAAGGGTCCCCAGTGAAATTTCAGGAGGATTTGAAATTTCCCAGGAGGAGATTTCAAATAAACCTTTTGTGCAGGATGCAGCTAAATAGGCAGTGAATGATTGTCAGGGGGAAATACAGTGGCTGGGCCTATGCCTAAAGCACCAAAGCCTTAATACATCAGCTCTTCAACTCTTTTCAATCATTCCCTAGAAGGCAGGAATTACCATGCACACTTGCCAGTTGAGAAAAACGAGGCACAGAGAGGTAGAGAGACTTTCCTGAGGCCACACAGCTTTTCAGGAGCTACACCAGGCCTGTGACTCCAATCCCTAGGTCCTTAACCACCTAGTCATGGGATGAGACATACTCTTGAGACCTGAGGCCTGCCTAGAAGAGTCATGGGGTCCCCCACGCAAAGATCCCCTTGCAGACACACATCCCTGGCACCGGAGATCTCAGATCACTGCAGCTTTATTGGGGCAGAAGTCAGTCACGGAACGCTGGGGTATCTGAGTTGGAAGGGATCTAAGTTATCCATCTGACAACCTCCTTTCTCACTGAACACACCGAGAAACTACGACTCAGAGGAGGGAAGGAACTTGTCCAAAGTTACTTAGCAAGTTGTAGCCAAGCCCAGACTATTTTCTAGCACTGTAGACTCACTGAGATGTGCTTCATCCACAAGGCCACAGTGCCTAGGTCGCTCCTGGTCTCTCCTGATCAGTGAAACCTGAAGGATCTTAAACATCACCACGAACACCCCAGTTTCTCCTGCACAGCAAAGACCAAGCATAGCCAAGGTGGGAGGTGAGGGGGGTAGGTCCCCAGGCTCCCTGAAAGCACCTTAATGGTGTTTACCATACTGGGGCCAGCAAATAACTCCAAATGACAGGGCCCCATGACCTGGAAATATCCAAGCCATTATCTTCTCTGGGTCCCCAGCAATTACGGGGTGGGCACTGACCGCAAGGTGGACCCACAGGCAATGCTTTCCCAGTCTGTGATTGGTGCCTGGCTGGTAGTAGGGGAGAGGGAATGCTCTGGGGAGCTCCAGGGACCAGGGTGTCTGCAAGGGGCCTCTGGCTGCCCCACAGGCGGGTCTCCACAGGACCTGTGTTTATAATAGAACTTGGTCTATATTTTGGTTTGGGAGCCAGATTAATCATTGCTTACAATGCACAAGGAGAAACCAGACATCACCTCACTGTTGCTACAGACCGTCTCCCTGTCTGGCTGGGATGCTATTTGGGCTTAGGGCAGGGAGGGGAGAGGTCCTAGCCTGACCTGGGGGTCCTGGACCATGGACCAGTGTGTGCCCAGACCTCAGCTGTTTACCCAGGCTCTACCTCGGTTTGTACAAGGCCTCAGCTTCCCTTTTAGTAAAATGGAACCAACCAAACTCGCTTACTCTCCATGAAGCCTCCCCCTGAATTTATCTACCACCTTGGCAGCACACATCTCATACAGGGAAGGGTGTCAGCAGGGCAGCAGGAACCAAAGAGGAAGAAACACATGCCAAGAGATAAGAGGGACTTGTTACATGATACTGGACAAGGCACCTCTCTGGGCCTTGGTTTCCCCAGCTGGCCTCTCAGGATGTCCAATCGGCTGAGAAAGTGTAGGATTCTGAAACTAGCGTGATCCACCATGGCACAGCCAGGTGTGCACCCCACACTCGGCTTTGCTCAGTGCTCCTTGGATAACTGAGACAAGACAGGGCAGGGAGGTATACTTTCTTTCATCCAGTTATTCATTCATTCAACAAATGTTTGCTTGGCCCAAATGATGACCAAGACCCTAACTGGGTCCTAGGGATATGCTGATGAACAGAATAAACTCACCTCCTCCCTTCAACAAGGTGATGGGGGCATGAAACACATATTAAGTGGAATGAAAGCAAAGAAGCAAGTGCTAGAGTGTGTCGGTGGCAGCATTGTAGATCCAGGCTGGGGTGGGGGGAATGGGGCGGGGCTTAGAGAGGAGACGGGGGTGGGGGGTGGGGTGGGGGAGAAGCCACATAGTGATGAGCAGTGGAAGCCCAGAGCAGCTCCACAGCAAAGGAGCTTGGAGAAGATTCTCAAGAGGGGCACTATGGACCCAGGATGCCACACTCAGGCAAAACTAGCAGTTATGTGAAAAGGCAGGAGATCATCACAGGCAGCCTCAATCACACACTCCCTGATGACCCCCTTTGCCCTCCAGTTCATTACAGCTTTCCACAGATAGTGGCCAACTCAGGCAGCACAGGGAGGGCAGTCGGAGGGAGCCGGGGGGATGTCAGGCTCAACAAGTTTCATACTCATTCCATAAGTCTCACCTACCTGGAGCACCAGGGCTTGACAAGAAAGATCAATCAGTGATGCTCACCAGAGGTAAGGAGAGAAGGGGGCAGAAATGGAACTGCTGGGCATGTCCAGTGCTGTGCTAAGCCCCACGTGGGGACACAAAGATGAACAGGTTGGGTTCTATCCTCTGTGTACTTGTTTCAGTTGGAGTGATGTGCCAAGAACACTGGTAGCTTTACCCAGCAGCCAGAAAGTGCAGAGTTCCAAAGAAGGTGAGATGATGGGCTGGATGGCCAAAGAAAAGAGGTGTGACCTTTTTTTTCTTTTCTTTTTTTTCTAAGTGAGAATTAGGGTCCTTCTATGTTGCCCAGGCTGGCCTTGAACTCCTGGATTCAAGCGATCCTCCCAAGTAGCTGTGACCACAGGCACATGCCACCACATCTGCCTAGGAGGCATGACTTCTGCCTGAAGGTGCTCTTGGAGAAGATGGCATTTGAGAACAGATCCAGGGGACAGATGTATGAAGATAAGTGTGGAGGAGAGAACATACCAGGGGAGGGCACAGCAGGAGCAAATGCAGGGAGGCAGGAAGGCCCAAGACACATGGGATGGGATGGAGTAAGGGTTTCTACGCAACAGGGGTTCTCGACTTTGGCATTGTGGGCT
>NW_003852409.1:17453840-17486070 GCF_000181295.1 Otolemur garnettii | reverse complement strand
CCTGACAGTGAGGACCACCAGTCTATAAGAAAAAAGGTAAGAAGGCTGGATTAGACAGAGCAGGGCAGGTGCACATGGGGTGCTGGAAGCCTCTAAGCTAACAGAGGGTGGTTCATGGGTAACTAGCCAAATGACTGATGCTCCCAAAGAGTTTCCTTTCCTTTATCAGTGTCATAATCATTCATTCATTTATTCAACCAATACATGGCCCGTCCATGTGCCAACCCTGTGCTGAGGGCTCAGGACATAACATCTCACTTAGCCCTCCCACTGCCCCCAGAGGCAGTGGAGGCTCAGGGAGAATGATGTGCCCAAGTTCACACAGCAGCAGAGGGACAGAGCCAGAATTGTATCTGCCCCGATCTGCTGACCTTCCCCACAGCCCTCAGAGTTGGCCCAGCAGAGTCCTTCACCCACACCCCAGGCAGATGGCAGAGGAACAAACTAACTTCTCATGCAGGCAGCCTCTTTTCCACTTGATGGAGCCTCTATCTTATTTAAGAAGCTGTTTCAACCAGCCGTGTAGTGAGGGAAAGGGCCTGAGGGTCAGAAGACCCAGATTCAAATCCCCACCTTGTGGCTGAGTGACTCATGTGTCAAACTGGTGGCTCTCGGTCTTGGCTGCCATGGGAATCACCCGGGGAGCTTGAGAGCCACTGACACCTGGGTCACACTCTTAGACCAATTGATCCAGATCCCACAATGGGGTACAAGCTCCCCAGCTGGTTCTAATGCACAGGGAGGCTGGGGGTGACTACTATAGACTGCACCTTCCACAGGGCCCTCAGTGATCTCATTTGTCATTTAAGATCAGGTCCTGGTCCATAGGTACATATTTGCTTAATGATTAGAAGAATGAATGAATGAAGGAGTGAATGAATGAGACCTGTTTGGACCTCATTTTTCTGAGCTGTAAATTGGCACAATACTGCCCAGCAGCTACTGAGCAAACAATGCAAGGAGGGACAGTAACTCTTTCTGCCATCTCTGATCTGCCACTGTATTACCCGGAGCCCTTCCAACCCAAACTCCCCACCTCCTGCTTAATCTTCCCCATAGCCCTTCCCATCTTAGAACACACCTATGTCTTTACTGTTTTTTCTTTTTATTATCTGTCTCCTCCCTACAAAGGATGCAAGCTCTGTGGGGTAAGGAGTTTTGTCTATCAATTCAGCTCAGTGCCTGGCACACAGTAGGCATTCAATCATTCCTGTGGCACAAATGAATGAATGGGATTATTGGTACCACTTCACAGTGACACAAGAATTCAGCCTGTTGACAAAGGGGAAGCTGACCTTACCTCTCAGCCACCCGTGCCTTTCTCTCCCAAGGCTCCTCCAAGAGATCATGCAGAAAAGTCACACTTAAGGATTAGGGCAAAGTGGCAACTATTGTCACCAAAGATGCATGTAGGAGGAGAGATAGCTTACAGTGGTGACAGCACCCACCCCATTGGTTTTCTACTTTGACCCATGCCACTCCACTATGCAAGGGTCCCTGCGTCAGGACCTGAGTTCCTCTGTGCTGTGTGCCTAGTACCCTCTCTGTGTGGGTGGTGGAGACTACGCTCTTCTGTGTGTGCCTGGGCCAGGGCCAGATGGGAACTCAGAGCAATGGCTTTGCCAGATCATTCTCCAGTGGCACAGAGGCTCTTCCTTAGCTGCCTCTCGCTGCTCAAGTGAGCTGGCTCCTATTTGTTGGGGGCTCTTGCCTCCAGGACATCTGCTGAGTGCAAGGAGCCCTGGAACTTCAGGCAGGAGCTGGTCCAAGTCTGGTTTCCCCATCTCCTGCCACCTCTGCTAGACTGCCACCACCGTGCACAGTGAGACCACCACAGGCTGCTTTATGAGCTGGGAATGGAAGGAGCCTTTTCCACTCACACCTCATTCATCAGAAAGTGCTAGAGCCCAGAAGGGAAGTGAGTGGGGAGAGGGACCACATTTCCTAACTCACAGCCACTGCCGCTGTCTAGGGCTGGCCTCTTAGACTAAAGGCGTGGCCTGTTCTGGCCATGGAGAATAGAGAAGGAGATGGAGGACGTGGTCCTCCCAGTCCCCATGTCACTGGGCTCTCGAAACAAGGACAGGATGGAGCCAGGAGACACCACAGCTGTCCAGATGAGAACCAGATGGCCCAGAGAGAGGGCAGCTGTAGTCACAGCTGGGAGTCAGGGCAGAAGCTTGAGCCATGGCACTAGGCCGATGTATCTACTGGACAACCTATCAGCAGTGGCAGATTTTCCTACAAAAAGCAACTGGCTCTTGGCCTGCATTGCCCTCCCCTGTTTCCTGAACACCTGCTATACACAGGCCCCCACGCTAGGCTCAGTAGAAGAGCAACAAGCCGGATTTGCATGCCCTGGTTACTGAGGCACACTCAGGGCTGAAAATAACTAAACTGAGATAAACTGAGTGTCCTTGAGCAGAGGGGAGGATTGTCCCTGAGGGCTTCCTGGAGTAGGCACAACCACAGTAGTATTTTGGAAGAGAGACCCCAGCTGGAGAAGTCAGAGAGGAGCCCAGCGGCACTATAAGATGGAGACCCACCACCTGGGACAGGGTAGTCTGTCCCCCTACAGGTGTTTGGAGAAGTAACTCTTCCCAGCAGGGATGAAGAGGACATAGGATGGAGGGCACCATAACAACAGTCAGAATGTACTCACTGCCTTTGTAGCATGCCCTACACCTGCAGCCCATCCATGTAGGAAAATACTGGACACAGAGAGGTCGCTGGCTTGCCCAAGGTCACACAACTAGGAAACTGTAGAGGCAACAGTAGGACCCAGGTCCCCCTCCTCCAAGCCCATTCCTGCAAGGGCTCTGCTGTCCTTGGCCCTGGGTCAGACAGCCCCAGGCTGTCAGTATGAGCCTGGGCGATCACTGTCTGTCTCACAAAGAAGGGGGCTGAGGCTGAGATGGGAGACACAGGCCAGAGGCCACTCAGCCAGTGGGCAGTGGAGCTGGGACCAATTCAGGGCCCTCCTGGCTCTGCAGACAGAGCATGTCCATCAGTAAAGTTCTCTTTTATTTTTATTTTTATTTTTTTTGTGTGTGTATGGGACAGTCTCACTCGGTTGCTCCAGGCTAGAGTGCCAAGGCCTTGTAGCTCACAGCAACCCCAAACTCCTAGGCTCAAGTGACCCCTTGCCTCAACCTCTCAAGTAGCTGGGACTACAAGCATGTGCCACCTTGCCCAGCTAACTTTTCTATTTTTAGTAGAGACGGGGTCTTAATCTTGCTCAGGCTGGTCTCAAATTCTTGAGCTCAAGCAATCCACCTGCCTCAGCTTCCCAGAGTGCTAGGATTATTGGTGTGAGCCACCATGCCTGGCCACTACAAATTTACTTGAAGACAGCCTCCCCAGGAGTGGCAAGGCAAGGACAGACACTTCTGGTCATGCCTCATTAACCATGATGGGAGGCACCGACTCCAAGCCAAGGTGTCCCCTGGCCCCAGTAAACACAACCCTTCGAAACCTCTCTCACCTCCCGCCACATGCCACGAGCTGGGCTGAGGAAGGGGAGAGGCAGGTTGGCCTGGCTTGCTCCTGCCTGAAGACACCATGCGCTAGCAGCCCCCCTGGGCAAGGCAAGGCATCAAAACCAAGGTGTACCTTTCGTCCTGGAGGTCCTGGATTCCCGGAGAGCCCAGGCAAGCCTATGTCACCCTGTAAGACACAGACAAGGCAGGTGAGGTAGGGGAAGAGGAGCAGAGACACTTGTTAAGTCAGAAGTGTGACCTCAAATGTTTGTTTCTAGATGGGCTTCACGGAGAACTGGAGGCTTCAGAGGAGACTTGGGGCGTCAAGTGGGGTGAGAGCAGAAGAGAGAGCAGTGTACACAGTCCCCTCCCACTCCACTTAGTAGCTCCACTTCACCTAGTTAATATACAGGGCTGCGGTAGAAGATGCCATGTGGAGAATGGGTTCTGATACTGAAACCACATTTGAAAACCACACTCCAGAGGACATGTGGGCCTCGTCCATCCCATACAAATCAGCTCTCTCTCTCCTGGCATTCATTCCTGAGATGCCTTCCCACTACTAGGCATGGTGGTCACCAAGCAGGGGGTGTTTCTGCCACCAACCCAAGACCTATGAATAGGCCACACAGGAACAGGAGAGAAGCCTGGGCCCCTGGGTACAAATCCCATTCTGTTATTCTACTGCATGACCTCCAGCAAACCACCCCACCTAGCGCCCCGTTTTCTCATTTGTAAGCTGGGCCCACCTGCCCTGGCTTGTAAGGTTAAGATAAGTATCAGATGAGTGCACATGTGGACACTGTTTTGGAACTCAGGGTCACCTAGTAAATGTTTGCTGAATGTAAACACTTAGCAGGGAGGATGTAAAGTAATGAGTTGCCCGTGCCTTGGGGCAATCAAAAGCAGCAGCTACACCCAGGTGCCAAAGCACTTGAGGCCAGGTTGAGAAGCAGTGGTCTGTTAGGATGGGCCATATCCAGAGACAGACAGACAGGCCTGTGTTTCCAGTGTACAGATGTTTGAGATGCTGGAGCTTCCCTCTTCCCCCCTCCTGTTCCACACTCTCACCAGGGCCCTCACCCAGTCTGTGGGGTAGATGCTTCAGGCATGGATAAAGGCCTCTAGTCAAGGTGCTTCTTTCTTTTCCTTGGGCGAACACACCGGTCTCTTAGACCCTCAGATTCAGGAAACCCTGATTCTCCAGCTTGTGTCTTCCCACCCCCCTAGAAATCCATAGACCCGTCTGGTCAAATTAACAAGCTCAGGGAGGCCTTTGAATGTCTGTTAGAAGCTTCCTGAGCAGGTGCTACCCAGGAAGCTTCTGGATGCCCAGGGTCACCTAGCAGGCCCTGCAGAAAGCCATGTAGGACGACAGGCAAGTGGACACTCACCAGGGTGTGTCCATAGGCTAAGTCTTTTGCCAGTTTTATTGGCTGTACTCCAGGAAGAAGGTGGATGACAATAGCCTTAGGTTTGGCATTGGGAGAGACTGAAGAAAAAAATCCAAACCACCTCCTGACCTTCTGAGATTTCCCACAGCCATGCCTCTGTCATGCGTGGCCTCCGTCAGACAGCTTGCTGCAGGCTGTGGAGGTTTCACTACTGTCCATTCCCCCTCTTCCCTGAGCACTGGGGTCCCTGGAAACCTACCTTTGCCCCATCGTGAGCCTTTCCTGGTGAGAGCCCCGGGTCCCCTTTCTGACCCTGAAACAAAAACAATTCCACTTTGGCCACCAAGTCATCTGGAAAGGATGTTTCCCCACAAATTCTGCTCTACATCCTATCCCTCTGCTTAAATCTTTCCCACCCATTCCCCAATTCACGTACCGCCAGAGGGATCTTCTCCAATCCTTTTACTCCCCTGCTGTAACACCCTTCTTAGTTCCCTACCCCCTATATGATGACAAAGATGTCCCATGTCTTCTGTAATCCGGCCCCAAATATCCTGTCCAGACTAAACTCCCCTTCCTCAGTCAAGCCACAGAGAAAGCCCCTCTGCTGTATCCCCTACCACACATCATTCCTCACTCACACCCATCCTTCCACCAGGCTCTCACTTGGGCAGTCACCTCCACAAACACTCTGCAAGACACAGCTAGAATGTGCCCTCCCCAACTGATTTGCAGGACTCTGGGCCTGCCACACAGGTGGCAGGTGTTTGCCTGTGCGTGTTGCCAGACTATCTCCGGATGTTCCCTGGGGCTCTCAGGACTTTCTGAGAGATACATCCAAGAGGCACATTGATCCTTCAATTTTCCACAAAGCTGACATGCACCTCATAACCTGAGGCTCAATGTACTAGTACACTAACATCAGTGTACTGAAGAGTTCAATGCACCTACATCTGTGTACAGCCCTCCACAGGTTGTAATACCCATCACATCATTAGATTCCCCCCAAAGCCTGATGAAGCAGGCAAGAGAAGCATTACTACCCTGTTAACACTGGGGCAACGGGGCCCGGAGAAGGAAAGGAAGTGTCTCAGGCCCCCAAATGGCCGAGCTGAGACAAGAACCCAAGATGTGTGACTCCTAGACCTGTGTTCTAGGATATTCTGTGACCAGATGAGTTATTAGAACAGGCAGTAAATTGGGGAGAAATTGACAAGCAGCGGGTCCAAAGTGAGCAGCCAGAGGCAAGCTCTGCATATGGGGCAGCCCCTACCGCACAGAGCCTTGCTCCTAAGAGCCTGGGGCTCAGGAAAAGGTACCAGGGCATTCTCCAGCCAAGTCTCTCACAGGCCCAAGAGTGCTCCAGGCCCCGGCTCCTCCCACTTGGCCAAGCTGGTTAAATTTCTCAGGAAACAGCCTTTTGGAAAGTCAGTCTGCCCTGCTGTCACCTTCTTTTTTTTTTTTTTGAGACAGAGCCTCAAGCTGTCCCCCTGGGTAGAGTGCGTGGCATTACAGCTCACAGCAACCTCCAACTCCTGGACTCAAGCAAGTCTCCTGCCTCCACCTCCCAAGTAGCTGGGACCACAGGCGCCCGCCACAACGCCCGGCTATTTTTTGGTTGCAGCCATCATTGTTGTTTGGCGGGTCCGGGCTGGGGATTCGAACCCGCCACCTTAGGTGTACATGGCTGGCACCTTAGCCGGTTGAGCTATAGGCGCCGAGCCCTGTCACCTTCTAAGATCTGATCCCTGGGCCTTCCCCTGTTGCCCTGGGGTCCTTCCCCATCCCCACCATCTCCACTTCTGCCAGCGTCAGCAGTCCTGGCATGAAGTCCTGGGCCTGCCACAGATGCACAGTGGGACCCCAAGTCATTTCACCTTTCAGAACCTCAGATTCCTCACCTTAAAAATGGGGGCCACACAGCACATCTACATATACATACATACACACACACACACACACACACACACCAGCTTCCCAGGTTTCTAGGCAAGGAGCCAGTAGGATAATGGCCATGACACATGGGAGGGGTGGTTTGGCTGACTTTAATTAATTCCCACTTGGTTCTTTTCTTCATCAGAATTCAGATCTTCCAAACCCTGACTAGGTCACTCACTCCCCACCAGAAAACACTGTACTCTGAACTGGAAAGAGTCTCCAAGAGGGAAAGAATAGCCTTTCACTGCTCACCTCCTGTGCACAGATATTATGCTAGGCCCACTCTAATGCACCAACTCCTTTAGACCTCATAGCATAGACTTGTCCCAGGGAAGGATGAAGATGGGTTCAGAGACTCTAAGTCACAGCCTGGGCTGGCCTACTAGGTACAAGTCCCCAGGTTAGGTCTGACTTCCAAGCCCCCATTTGCAAATCATGGAAGCTTCTTCCACATTTCCTCTCCCTTTCCGCAGCTGCCCAGGCTGAAGGCCCCCAGAACCCCAACTCTCTGTGTACCCAGCTCCTCCATGTCACTTCTGCAGAACCTCACCTCTGGGATCTGCCTCACACAGTAGCTTCTCCTCATGGGGACTCTCCACCCTCAGCCATCCAGAAACCCAGCTTAATGCCTTTTATGTCTGTGATGCAAGGCCAGGCCCAGGGCTACCGAGGATTCCAATGGCCAAAAAAAGGACAGCAGCTCTTCCTCGCCCCGCCCTTGCCCACCTCAGTCTGCAACTGACAGAGGAGTTGGGCTTAAAAAGCTTTCTCCTGGTGGGCCTTTGTGTATCCAATTCTGTCATTTAATAAAATGGGGAAACTGAGACCCAAAGAGATGACAGACTTGCCCCCTGGCCTAAGGTCCCTACCTGGTATTTTAGTTCTTCATGGATTTCTCTGTCTGCACTCTCAGCAGCCAGAGCAGTGCTGGGGATGTGATCTTTGTCTGAGTATAATATTAACAAGTACAGATAATCATCAAACATTTGCTACAAGCCAAGTCTTGAGGTGAACAGAACCCAGTGGGGAAAAGACATGGGAGAAACCAGCAGGACAGGTTATGATAACTGGCACTAGCATTTACTTATTTAATTTTCCAAACCTTTAAGGTAACAACTACCACTACCCTCATTTGATAGAAAAGGAAACTAAAGAACAGCAAGAATAAGTCACTTGTCCAAAGTCATGCAATCAGTAGTGGGTTTAGACTTGGGCAGTATGGTTCCAGAGCCCAAGCTTGTTACATTTTAATTGCTGCAGATAAAAGACTAGAATCCTATGAAAAGTAGAGGACAAGGGGGAGCTGGGGAGCACTTTACTTAGACTGTAATCCCTAAAGTGAGTTTCAGCTAAGCAGAGGCTGGAAGAAGGAGTAGCCAGAAAAAGATGCTCAAGGTACCCTAGTCAGGTAAAGGGATGACTTCTGGGGTAGAGAAGCCTATGTGTCTTCCCAGTCAGACTCTGACAAATCCCCCCATGAGAGATATAAGGAATATACAAAGTCTAAGTAATCATTTACATCTGGTTGCCAGACCCAGCTCTCCTGCCAACAAGGCTGTATGACCTCAAGCAAGCCACTTTCCCTCTCTGCACAGGAGACTAGTTAAAAGAGCCATGTGGGACTAGCGGACAGATGGGAACCTTAAGAGCTAAGAACACAGCACGAATGGGAACTTTATTGTGCTTCTTTCCTGCAGGTGGGGTTGGGAGGTGGAGAGAACAGAAGGCTTGGGTGGCTGAGGCCCAGAGAGGGACTGAGACAAAGGAGGAATCAATCACAAGGGTTGGGAAACTGAGCTAGACACTCCCTATGTAAGTCATCTCTGATCTCAAATACCCAGTACAGGACCTAGGGCCCAGAGAAGGCATCATAAACTATTTCACAAATGAGCAAATAGGTGAATGGAGTCTCAAGAGATGACAGAAGGGCTAGGGTAGAGTCCGATCTAGCTTCAGCCCCAGAAGTTCCTCTGAAGATTCACTGGGTCTCCCATTATCACCACTATCTCATGTGTCTACAAGTTCTGGCCAATGCAATAAGACAGGAAAAACAAATACAAACTACTAACCTTAGAGGAAAAGGAGATAAGAATATGTTCTGTTCTTGTACACAGTATGAGTGCTTATTTAAAAAATCCAGAAGAACTAACCTAAATACTATTAGAATGAATAAGATAATTCAGTAAGGGGGGTGGTTGTAAATAAAACACAAAAGGCAAAAAGTAAAAAAAAAATCAGATCTCTTCGGTAGCTAAGAACAAGCTGGAAAATATGATGAGAAAGAATATTCCATTCATAATAACAAAAATAAGTATAAAATTTCTAAGTACAAACTTAATAAGAACTGTACAGGACTTAAGCACTAACAATTAAAAGTTTACTAAGAGACATCATAAAAATTCAACCACATAAGAAGATATGGCATATTCGTAGATAGGAAAACTTAAAGATAATTCTTCACACATGTATAATATATATATTTCATACAATGCCAGTCATAATCCCAAGAGGGTTTTTTTGTTTTTTAAGGACATAGTTAAGACAGCCACAAAGTTCATCTGACAGAATAGTCAGGAATATTTTAAAAGAAGAGAAGAGAGGAGGGAAATAGTATAAAGATAGTAAATGTCACATAAAACAGTATTTTACTAGCATAAAAATAAACAATGAAGCATAATAGAACAGCCTGTAATAGAAACTCTTGTCTATCATATAATAATCAGTGGATAAAGATTGTTTAATAAATATAGTTAACTATTGTGGGGAAAATAATGTTAGAACCCAACTTCACAGCCACCCTCTCATGACAGTTAATTCCAGATGGCTTAAAATTTTTAAGAGTACAAATGATATTATGAAATGACAAGGGATATAACTGAATAGCTATTTGATCTTAAAATGGGAAAAATAGTGTAAGTATAAAAGCAAAGTTAAGAGCTATACGTTTACAGAGCGGTTAGAGCCCTGTCCAAATTGTGACATACAAGGGCTGTCCAGAAAGTATCCAGCCATGTGCTATGAAAAAATCGAGGCGTGTATGGCTGAATATTTTCCGGACAGCCCCTGTATCCAAAAGGAGAAAAAAAAAGGATAACACTTCCATTGGTTAAAATCATCATAAATACTATTAAGAGTCAAACAACAAACTAGAAAATATTTGTAAGGTAAGTGATGCCTTAATGACTTTAATATATAAATATAAATAATTTTTACAAATCAATAAGAAAGGATCACATTACAACTCCCCCAAATAAACCACTTCATAAGTGGTGAAGTACAAATGGAAAACAGATGTAAGAAAAACAATTCAATAGAAGATCGATGAAATAAAGTAAAAACGGCAATGCATTATCTTCTTTTTAAAAATCTCTTCTAATGGGGCTGGGCACAGTGGCTCAACCTGTAATCCCTGCACTCTGGGAGGCTGAGGAGGGTGGTTTGGTTGAGCTCAGGAGTTTGAGATCAGCCTGAGCAAGAATGAGACTCCATCTCTAAAAATAGCAGGGCGTTGTGGCTGGCACCTGTAGTCCCAGCTATTTGGGAGGCTGAGGCAAGGGAATTGCTTGAGCCCTAGAGTTTGAGGTTTCTGCGAGCTATGATGCCACTGGGCAACAAATAAGATTCTACCTTGAAAAACAACTCCTCTAATGCTAGCAGCCACATGAATTGGTTCAACCTTTCTAGAGGTAATTGCTAATAAAATAATAGCTAAACACTCATGTGTGTATAGCCTACTGTAAATCATTTACAATATGCATGCATGCATGTCTATGTATATATATAATATATCTTGGTATATATGTCTTGACATATACACATATATATACATGTGACATATACACACCCACATATATTGCTTAATCCTCACAATAATCATCTCTACGGAAAGCCTTTTCAGGTCTTCCTATTGCCCTTTAGATAAAGTCTAAAAATCTTACTACCAACTACCAGGCCTGCTGCCCTCCCCAATCTCCTCTAGCCCTTTTGCCTGGTCACTTGCTACACTTCAGACCTCAGTTCAATTCCCCACCCTCTGCAAGGCGTCCTTCCTTTCCTGGACCAGATCAAACCTCACATTGTGGGGTCTCTGGGCAGCCCAGGCCTCTTGCAGAAAGCCCTACAGCCATAGTCATGGTGTGAGTTGGCATTTGTCAGTGTAGTTGGCTTGTTCTTTCTCAGTCCCCTGTGCATTCCCCAAGGGCAGGGACTGTGCCTGTCTGTGGCTGATAGTCCTCACATATGCTGATACCTGACCCTTCTGCCACACGTGCCACAGGCCAGCCCTGCTCTAAGCTACTCCTCTCTGTTATCTGGGGAGGCAGCTCCTCTTACTACCCCATTTTCCAGAAGAGAATACTCATGGGGCATAGGGAGTTCAAATAATTTGCCCAGAGTGATAGAACTAGGAGATAACAAAGCTGGGATGTGAACTTGGGCCATTGGGCTCCCAGAGTCTGTGCTGTTAATCACTGTGCTTTTCTGAAGCAACAAATATAGGTCGATTGGGCAAATGATTCAACCCAGTGACTCAACCCTGGGCCTCTGAGGTCGGCCAAAACAGTCCTCCCAGGGCTCTGACTTCTCTGCCCTGTTCTCAAAGCCTTGGCTCTTGACTCTCAGGAGCTGAGGAGCCCTCTTCTTGCCAGACTTGGGATGGGACATGTGGGTCTACGGTATGTGGGCAGGAGGAGGCACAAGGGGTGAGGCCTGGCTCTGGCCTGTACCAGCTAGTGCACTCTGACACATCTTCCCGCAGTCAAACCCAAGGGTCTGAAATACAACCTGCCCACTGCTGAGTGCATGGCCCAGGCAACAGCCCATGGCCCTTTGGACTTTGACTCCTCTGTACCCTTGAGAAGGAGGAGGTCTCTCACCTCTGCTTTCTTTCTTTCTTGATCTTCCTCAACAAGTGTGTCTCTCCCACCCTTGAGTCTGGCAGGGGGATCTTTCTCCCACCAACCACAGATCCTGAAGGCCTGCAGGGGTGACTGCACAGGCTGATCAGAGGACAGCAAGCTCTGCACCCCAGGGCAGGCCTTGCCTCAGCAGCTCACAGCAGGTGCTCAGCACACATCTGTTGCCTGGAGGTGGGTGAAGAGGTGGGTGGCCCCAGAGTGGGCTCTGAAAGCCAGCACTATCCTGGAAGAGGAGGGGCCTGCAAGGGTCTGGGGGAGGCCACCCCTACAGTCCCACCAGGTTACCTCCCAAGCCCAAAGGGGATCTGGCGAATAGTGAGGACTCTCTGCCAAGGATCCCACCCACTCACGTGGATGCACTCCTTTCTTGCTCTATCTCAGCCAAGTCCTGAATTCCACCAGGGAGAGCCCCTGCTTTAACCCTGTCCTGCCCATGCCACAGATTAGCCTGGGGCTCAGGCTCAGTAACTTGGACATCCTACCCAAACAGCCTGCCTTGGGGCGACCTTTGCTCACCCCTGGGCTCAGGGCCCAGTGTCCAGGCAAAAGAGCATGACATTTCCCCTTGGTGTTTTATGCAAATCCTGATGGGAGAAGCAGTTTCTGATTCTAGTATGTTTTCTGGAACCCACAATGCTTATTGTTGTGCACAGAGGCAGGTGGGAGTCCAGTCCACGGGGACCCAGATATACAATTCCTAACTCTGTGTGGTGGCAGGAAGACTTGCCCGCTGGAGATGAGCCTCAGGGGCCACACCCAGAGTATTTTTCAAAATGGGGGAGAAGCGGCTGGGGTGTCCCCTTCCTGCCATGGCACATCTGTTAGCAGGACAGGGGTGTGCCACCATGGCCTGCACTGAGGTCCTGCATAACTCTGAGGGTGAGCGGGGCCAGCAAGGAGCAAGAGGTAGCTGATGGGCCATCTGCTGCCCTGGGAGTAGGAGCTCAGATTGGGGGTGGGGGAAAACATGCCAAAGCAGCATCTTAAAGTACCCACGGACTCTGCAAAGCAGAAGTCTCCAAAGGAGCTCTTCTCCCTCTCAGGTTCTGCTCCATTTCCTAGACAGTGTCTTAATCTGCCTATGCCTCAGTTTCCCCATCCGTAAATGGGTATAGTATCTCCTTAGGACTTTGTAGGGATCAGATGAGGTAAGCCACAACAAGTGCATGCATGGTGCCAAGCACACAGCAAGGGATCCATACATGGCAGCTGTCATCATCAGTGTGCATCTTGCTAAAACCCACAGCACCCCTGGGCCGCTGCTGTGAGCCCCTCAAGGCCTTCAAAGGAGGGGCCCAGCCCAGCCCTGGCTGTAGGGTCACAGTCCTAGAGGAGCTGAAGCTGGTGCTCCTGAAGCTTTGTGCAAAGCCTCTGCACAGAGGACTCTGGTGCCACATGTCCGTATATCAGGGGCTACCCATGTGCAAACTTTGTCCAAAGATCGCAGACAAGCTGATAGTCCAGAAGGAGCCCTGCTCTGGGGCCAGGAGAGCTGGGCCTCAGAAGCCACTCAGCTGTTCACTCCACATGGCCTGGAGCCAGTCAGTTAATGGCTTTCCTTAAGTCATGCACCTTTGCAGCTGGGTTTGGGCTTGGGCCAATCTAAGCCCTGGGGTGCTCTTGACCCGGTTACCCTACAGAGGACACAGGCCCTCTATGGCCCTCCCAGCTCCCTGGGCAGTCGCTGTTGTCTTAGCTTCTGCGACTTTGCATATTCCTTCCCCTCCTCCCATCTCTCTAGCCACACCCCAGCCTCCTTTTTCCCACGAACTAGATGTGGCTGGCCCTGGTACTCCTCTGAGCTTCTTACTTCCAGTACAACACCCCTGACAACCTTGCCTTCTGCTGGAACTCCAGGAATTGAGGAGCTCAGCAGTTGGAGTATCCGCATCACCAGAGCACCAGCCACTAAGATCTCATTAATCACTGACTGGAGTATTCCTAGAAGGCTCCCAGGGGGAGGTAGCATCTCTGTGCCGGCTACTCATACCCTCCCACCTCCAGCTTTAGAGAGCTCCTGAGTTTCAGAATGCCTGGTCATGAACAATGTCCACCTGGCTGGCTGCAGGTTCCCACAGACAACATTGTCTTAGTCCTCCTGGGTTCTTAGATCAGTCACCGAGGCTGAAACCACGGAGCCACTGTTTCTCTCCTTGTACCCACCACCATCTCTATCTATCTACCCCACCTTCTCCCACACCCTAAGGGCCCAGGCTGGACTCCCCTCTCCCCCGTGTCACCCTGGTGTCCTTGGCTCTGGGCTCTACCCTCCAATTCATCCTCCTTGTGGCATCCAGTGATTTTTCCATGCCCTTCCTCAGGGTGCATCTTACAACCCAGTAAACCTATGTCCTTAGTCTGACATTCAAGGCCCTCCCCTTTTAGCAACCCATTCTCCTTCCAGGCTCTAGGTTCTGCCTTTTCTCCCACAGTTTCCCAACCAGAAACTGAACCCAGGACTCCCTGCCATGTCTCAGGGCCTGGCAGGCTACCTAGCCCTGGGAAGGGGCTCCGGGGTGCCTCTGGCCTGGATGGGAATCCTCCACAGTGACTCTGGGGCTCTCCCACTGGAGGCCCCTGGGAAACACCCCAAGCAAGACCCCAGCCCCCAAACTCACTCCACAGCCAGAGCTCTAGCAAATACTCACTTTGGCTCCAGGAGGGCCAGGGAGACCTGGATTTCCATAAGGCCCGGGAGGACCCTAAAAGGAAAAAGAAACAAAAACAAAAAGGTGACAGAAAATAGGGGCCATCTGCTTCTGACGGCAACACCCAGCATATTCTCTCCACCCACTGGTTTAGTGTCATCTCTCCAAGCCAAGTCTTAGCAACACATCATGGCTACATAGTCTACTCTCAGGAGTGTCCCCTAATGCCTACACGAGGCACTTGTCTCCCTGCACAAGGCACTTTCCATGTGCCATCTCATCTCATCCTACTAACCCATGAAGTAGGTGCCACCATTATTCCCATTTTGAAGATGAAGATGATGCTCACAGAGCTTTGCACCTGCCCTAGTTTACCCAGCTGCTAAGAGGCAGAGCTGGACTGTGGCTTCAGACATGTCTGACCTCAGAACATAAGCCCTGGACCCCTGAATTTGGCCACTCCTTCCTTAGTCTGGCCCCATCAGCCCTTCCTGGCTTCCTTGGGCTCAAACCACACTTAGCTGTTGATTTCTGTCCAGCATGCCTGGTACTTCCTCTGCTTGCCACCTCTCCCACACAGTTCCAGCCATCTGGATACCTTCCCATCCAGCTCCTCTGGCTGAAACCTAATCCAACCTTCGAGGCCTGAATCAAATGTCACCTCTTCCAGGGAAACTTCTAGGACTTCTTCCAGGCTCAAGTGGCCTCTTTACCTTTGGGACTCCAAATGGACTTCTGTTTGAGCCTTTGGGGTTGAAAGCTCAAGGAAGGGTACACTTGACCTCTTGGGGAAAGGGTGCACTCCTCCTGTGGCTACAGCATGTTGTCAGAGCTCTCCCTTAGGCTCCTGAAAGCTCTAAGCTTGCAAGGTCCTCCCAGAGACCATGGAGCAGTTGGGAAGACTGGACCCAGACAGTGTGAGAGCCTTGATCCAAGGTCACACAGTAGAGTCATAGCCAAGAAAGATCAGCGTCCTGGGACTGGCAGCTTCAAGTCCAGAGCTTGTTCATGGCACTGAATCCTCCTACAACAGCTGGGTCCTGTTATGTCCACTTTCTCCAGCAAGGGTGCTGGGCTACAGTCTTCCAGCCAAGTAATAGAAACAGAGGCCTGAGAGTCAGGTAACACTCAAAAGATCCTTTCCCAGCAGGAATAATCCAGGGCACTAGGGGTGGGGAGAAGCACCCCATGGAGTCTACTGGTCTTCCACCCCACCAGCTAGACACGCTGCCTTCATCTGTGTCCCTCTTGACTCATCAGGCTATCTGTATATGAACCGTTTCCTTTTTCCCTCACAGAGGCCAGCTTCCCAGCTGCAGCCTGTCACATTCCAGCCAAGGCACCTCCCTCTTCCGCTCTTCCTCGATGCCTAAACTGGGACCCTCCCCTTCTCCAAATGTATCAGGAAAGAGCAGTGTCCAGAGTGCACTCGGCCTGGGCAATTTCTAAATGCCACGTGTGACCCTCCCTCTGGGTCACCAGCCCAAAAATAACCAGACCTCCTGTCCTCACTACAGGCCACCAAACATGGTCTCTGGGCACTTGGGTAGAACCTGGAAGTGTCAAGAACTTGTCCTAGTTCTGAGCCTCACCCTGCAATTCCAGCCTCAGTCTAAATCATCTCTCTGAATGACTGGGACCCAGGGGTCTCTCAAGAATCTAAAAAACTTCAGATGTTCATTCTAGCCCAGGCCCCTGGGTTCTAAGCACAGAGCTCAGCTGGAATTGGGCAAAGCCTGGGTGGGGGTGTCTGAAAAGGGATTACTGACACCTAGCTCTCCCAGAAAGAGGCGTGGGCTGTACAAGGTCAAAAGTAGTTGCCTCTCCCCAGTTATGCCCCACAGAGGATGGGCTAGAGCTCTCGGCTACCCCATCTACAGCATGTGAAGGTGGGGGCTTCCTGCTCTCCTGCCCCCACCTCCCCACCCCTCTTCAGCCACTGCCTTGCAGAGAAACAAGGCACATAGTTGACCTGGAGCCAAGCAGACCGAGTCTATAAATGCTGCAGCCCAGAGAGCCAGATGGGGGAGGGCTCAGGGATTCCCCATCATCCCTCAGTGGGCTGGGGAGTCAGTGGAGGTGAAGAGTGTGCCACAGAACTTTAGGTGACCTCAGGTAAGCCCCTGCTCCTCCCTTAGCCCCAGAGCTGCCATCTATGCAGAGAGGAGCTGGGATTGTTTAATCTAGCATTCTATTATCTTTGGAATTTTATGATCTATGGAATTTCCAGTCTAGAAACAGGATGATGGGGGTTGGGGCAAGCAGAGAACCTAGAAGCCTGTCAGGAGAGTCAATTCACCCAGAGCCAGGAGGAACCTTGGAAATTCCTTGCCATGATCCCAGGCTTTTTAGATGGGGAAATTGAGGCCTGGAGGAAGCAGGGGACTTGCCTAAGCTCACACAGCTTTTTGGTAGAAATGTTCTCAACTTCCAGATTGAATTCATTACCATCCATTTGCCTAACACCTCCTGCATGAAGGGTTCTCTGCTAGGCATCATTTAAAAGAGAGAGATAAATAAGGCCTATCTTGGGCCCAGAGGGGCTCGGCTGAATAGGCAGAAAAATTGACAATAACAGATGGTGAAGATGGTAGGCCCAGGAGTCAGACTGCCTGGGTTCAGTCCTGGCTCTGTCACTTATTATGATGGACTTCATCCAGAGTAACGGAACCTTTCTAAACCCTCATCTATCAGATGGGACTCACATTGGAACCTGCTTCCCAGGATGGCTGGGAAGATGGAATGAGATCATGCATGTGCAGCTCGGCAAACAGAATTTAGGAGTTAGCAAGAGCTTTTGGAAAGTGACCCTGCCATCCAGATGAGACAGATAAACTGCTACAGGAGCCCTGAGAAGCAGGTGGTTATCAGAAATGAAGTGGCCTTTAATCTTAGCTGTGAACAGAGGAGAGTTTGCAGAGGCCTGGTGGTGGGTAGAGAGGATAGTCAGGACCAAGGTACAGAGACTGGCCGGCTTTGGAGGAGCTTAGGGGAAGGGGCCCGATTGCCTGGGCCTATAGTGCTAATCAGAGACCTCTTCCCAGTCCCAGGCTGCAAGGTCCAGAGGACTAGCAGCATCTGCTATACCTATGTGGTCCCCAAGGCATGTGCTTCATGAAGGCTCTGAAGCCAGGAGGAAATACCGCCTCAGAAGGCAGATTCCACAGCCCTGGGCCCAGGGAGCACAGGGCCAGGTCTGGAGGGAACTAGGGCTTGGGTAATTGCATAACCAGAACCATTCGCTGGGCTCAGAGCTAAAAATATGCCCCAGGCAGCTATCTCTGCCAGAGCCTCACCAGGCACCCAGCGTGGGAAAGGCTGATTCAGCCTCGGCACAGATGCCGGGTGCTGCTGGTCTCAGCCCTCTAGGGAAGGAGGCAGATTTCTCTGTAAGAGGACCCTCCAGGTTCCAATATGTGGTTAAGAGACTGGGTTCCATGCCTGGCTTTGCCACTTTCTACTCAGTTTCCTCATCCTTAAAATGAGAATGATCACACTGGCCCGTAGGGGTTCAGGGTGGAGTAGCAGAGTCAAGTAAGGCAGCATAAAGTGACATACCAGGCGGGACACATAGCAACTATTTTCACATCAGCCACTGCAGCCCTCCCAGGCTGTCCTCCAGCCTCTCTCCAGCATGGGGAGCTTGCGTCCTCCTTGGCCCATCCAGGTTCCTATATCAGCATCCCTACCCCAGGACGGTTCGGCAGAAGTGGGAAGAGGAATACAAGGGTCACTTACTCCCATGTCATTTTTTCTAGATAAATACTGAAGCCCATCAGCTCAGGGGATGTGGCCTTCAGAAGCCTCTTCCACACCCCAGGCAGCAAAGGGTGATATCCATAGTGGACAACTGAGACCTGTAAGAGGTCATTGCTGTCCCATGCCAAGTCTGTCCACAAAGCACCTCCAAGAACTCTAAATGGAAAATAGGTGCCAAAGAGGGGCAGAGAAGAGCCTAAGGACACAGGCAAGCCTAGGATTTCAGGGGCAATGGGATGTAGGCCAAAGAGCCGGCCAGAGCTCGACAGGACAGTGTGCCATAACTCACCCGAGGCCCTCGTGCACCGGGGGGTCCAGGTAGCCCAGGTAGCCCAGGAGGACCCTGAAGAGAAAGCAAGAAGACAGTGTCAGACAGTGTCAAGTGGCAGGAGAAACTGGGTTCAAGCAGTCATTTAACAATTCTGTCCAGAGCCCTGGGCATGGACACCTCATGGTTGAGAAGAGGGGTTCTCCAGAGGTCCCTGTCCTCATGCTTTTTGGAACTTTCAGGCCTTTGTAGCTGCTGTTCCTTAGTTTTGAAAGCCCTTGTCTTTTTTCGCCTAGCTCACTTAGGGTGTCGCCTCCTCCAAGAAGCCTTCCTTGATCCTTTCTCCAAGTTGGGCCAAGTTCCTTCTTTTATACTATTTTAAAAACTACTACATTGCTTGGGGAATTATCTGTTTCAAAACTTGTCTCTCCCATCACATCATGGTCTCCTCAAAGGAAATAATGGGATGTGAGTCATCTCTCTATCCCAGGCTTCTGCCAAGTGCTTGATAACATAAAACAGCAAAGGACCTCAGAGCTCAGCCAAGTTCTCTGCAGAGTTGAAAGCAGGGACTTGGCCAAGGTCACACTTAGCTTTTCTGTAACACGGAGAGGTGGTGAAGCATATAGCGCATGGGCATAGTCTTCTGAATGCCAGGCTGGGGCAGGTAAAAATGGGGCAGTAATACCCTCCTCATAGGATTGTTTCAAGGATGATATGAGAGATGGTAAACATTTAACACAGTGTCTGGAACATCATTGGCACGCAAATGTTTGATCTGTTCCTAAGGCCACAGTCTGGTCCAGCCATCAGCACTGCTCCTGAGCAACCTTCAACAGCCCCCTCAGTGGTCTCCTGTCTCCACCTGTCTTCCTTCACTCCCTCCCCTCTCCAGTCCTCCTCCACACACGTCTCATTCACCTTGTTAAGGCACTCCCCTGCTCAACAATGTTTAATGGCTCCCCATTTCTCTCAAGAGAAAGGCCTAACCCAGCACCTGTCTGGTCTCATCTCTTTTTCCTTCACATAGGAGGGGAGGCAGCTGAAAAGACTTACTAAGCTACGGGATGACCTTTGTTAAATCCTGGTTTTAATGCTTAATAGCTGGAGACTTTGTGCAATTCCTTCCACCTTTCTGAGTCTCAGATGCTCCCCTTTAAAATGGGTCCAATAGTTACTATCTCATCAACCCCAAAGGAGTAAGTGAGGATTAACTAAGTGCCTGATGTGAAGAATTGAGCCTGCAGCCTTCGAAGGAAGCCAGGCTTTCGAGGATGTGTGAGGCCTGGGGAATTCATTTGTTTCAAATAACCATCAATGAGATTCCAGGTTTCCTGCCCAGAGTTAAAAATCGGTGTTGAAAACCCTGTACGGTTTGGCTGGTAATTAATCCAGATCTCATGCTGGGCAGCCGCAGCTCACAGTTCTGGCCTGTGAATACCGCATGCTGGCTTGTCCATGAATAAAAGTCAGAGGGGATCCAGACAGGCAGATATGGGTACCAATGGCCCACAGTCACTGGGCAAGAGCCCCAAAGGGAGAAGGGAGGGAATGCCCATGACCTGAAGCAAATAGCAGACACCTCTGGGCATCCCGGCATCTCAGCAACAGCCTTCCTTCCACCCAGAGCTCAGGGGCTGGGTGACAGTCTCTGGTCCTATGTCTGATTCTGCAGGCTTATGATTCTGGGCACCCTCACACCCTGTCCTCACCAGCTGGCTTTGGTAGGAGCAGTAGAGTATAGTATAAGACTGGGGACCTGGGGTCACACCTGGCATCCCACCTGCTAGTGGGGTAGCTTTGGACAAGCTATTTCCAGTCTCCGAGTCTTCATCTCTATAACTGTAAAATGAGAATAATGGCAACCAGCCAACAGATAATCCACAAAAGGTGCCGAGCCTAGTGCCCAGCACCCACTCAATGCTCAAAAAATGTTAGCTGTTATTTTTGTTAAGCAATCTCCTAGTAACTCCAAACTCAAAATGTTAAGTCACCTTTTTCACAGCTGTTTCAGAGGGATAGCAAAAAATGTCCCTTCCTAGAAGGCTCTCCTTGACCCAAATCTCCTAGGTGACCTAGAATTAAAGGGAAAGGCATGGGGCTAAGAGTAAGCATTACTACAAGATTACCACGCCCCTCCAACAGATGAGAAACCAGAGAGGCAAAGTGACTTGCCCAGAGCCACACAGCTAATAAGAGATAAAGCCTGGATTCAAATTCAGGACCGTTGGACCTGTTCTACTCTGGGCAGCTTGCACACAGACAATCTTGGTCAGGTTTGTCTCTAAGTATGTGACCTTGGGTCAGTCCCTTCCCCTCTGTGGCCACTTATGAAATGAACATCCAGCACTGGCATTTCCTGAGTTGAGGGGGGAGGTGGTAATTTCCCCCACTAGGTTATTGGGGGAGAGGAAAGGTAAGTTCCCATCTTATATGGTAAGGAAGGCCAGGTCCAGAGGGGTAAAGGGCTCATCCAGGGCTCTAGGAGGGACAGGCTCCCTGGGGTGCTGCTCCCTCATGGGCCACCCTCTCCCCGGGGCCCTGGGGTGCTCCAGGCAGAGGGAACAGCATGTTCAAGGATATGAAGGACATGAAGCATTACATGGGCCCTGATGGGTATAGAGGCCTGAACACTCCTTCTTGGCATTTTTTCTGCCCCAGAAATGGGGGCATCCAGGCCAGACTCTTACCTCATCCATCACATCTGCAGAGCAGACTGAGTGCCAGTCAGGACCTAAGGTCCAGCCTGGTGATGTCAGCCCACGGACCAGCCCCTTGACATAGCAGCCCAGGCCCTAGCTGTGGCCTGGCCAGCCTCTCCATTCCACTACCAGCTGCCCTGCTCCAGCAACAGACCTGACCCTTCCCTACTCAGTGCTCAAGTCAGTAGCGGGTGAGCAAGGGCCTCCCCCACCCCCTCCTCCCTATCCAAGACCCTGCCTGTTCTCTATGCAGTGGAAAAAGGCTGCCATTTCTTTCCAGGGCCTGAAGCCTGAAAGGGTGACTCTGGGATGATTCACGAGGCCAGGGTGGGATTTTCCACTCCACGCTGCAAACAACAGGGCCTCTGAGAGGGCTCAGAGCTGAGGGGGAGCGGAGCGGGGGCTGCAGGCCTGTCTGGGAAAGGTGGAGGAGGCCTGGGCTCCATGCGCACACTAGCCGAGCCATGGAAACAAACAAGCAGCCCCCCTCTGGGCATCCCCCAGGGATCCTGGCCTCCAACAGCCAGACCTAAGGGAACCCCATCCCACGGAACAAGTCACCCTTGTGTCCAGCTGTAATAGCCCGCCTGCCAAGCCTCATAGAAAGAAATAAGTCCTGGCTGGCATCTTCCCTGGCAGTGAGCAATAAGAAATTTTACAGGCCTGAGATTTGGGGGACCGGAGTCCAGGCCCAGGTGTGCTGCTAACTGCCATGTGACCCTAAGCAATGACCTTTGGGTCTCTGAGCCTATGATCTATGTCTATAGCCTTATGGAGTTAGGTAGGGGGTCTGAAAGGGCCTCCCATGTCTGACCAGCTGAGCTCCCAAGAATTCCCACAGGACACTGAACCTTCCACAGTCTCTGTCCTAGGATGGATCTGCTGGAACAAGGCTTCTTAATGTAAATACAGCTCAGTAAGGCCTTGAACAAATGACTACATCTCCTTGTGCTCGGGCCTCAGTTTGCCCAGCTGCAAAATGGGCATGAACTGTCTGCCTTCTGAGATAACGGGTAGGCATGCTGGCTATTCCCCATTTACTCCCCAGATCCGTGCTGCGCCCTGAGAAGCTGACTGCTACAGAATACACCTCCAGGTTTCCCTGTCCTCCAGCTTCTGGCTGGGTTGTTCAATGGGAGACCTGGGAAAGAAGCTGCAGAGTAGGAGAAAGAGGACAGGCTATTTCTCTCCCTGCCCTGCTGTGGTTTGGCCCCAGATCCCATCTGCTCCCCTGCTCGAGGTTGTAACTCTTGCTGAGATGTAGGAACAACCTTTCCTTCCCCTGGGACCTTCAGGGCTGGGCGTGGTAATAGGGATGTGCTTCAGCAGCCCCTGCTGGTCCCTTTGATGCTGTCCATATCCCTGGAAATAGTCTCTCCCTTAAGTTCTTCCTGGTGCCCCGGCCCCTGCCTGGAGCTGACTGGACATAGCATGAAAACTGCTTAGTACTCAGTAGGTGCTCAAACACGATGCGCTAAAGACAAAGCAAACCAGCCCTCCATTCTCCTGAGTTCTAGATCTTGCCAGTTTAAGGGGTGAATTTCTCAGCATTCTGATTGCTGATGAACAAAAGCATGAAGGCCCCGAGACAAAACGAGATGCCCCTCTAGCTATGTCCTGGGGTGGGGCTATTTTGGAAAAAACAAGACAAGAACTTTGAGAGAAGCCATGGGTATAGAGTTGGGAAAGCCCCTCCTGCCCAGGTGACAAGTGCCATGGAACTCTGGTCCCTTGAGGCTCCTGAGCTCTACTGACAAGCCCCAGGTTAGTTAATCTTTTCATAGCACAGTTCTCAAAACAAATGTGAGAGTGTATCCAGACCCTCCTGTTCTCTACCAGTGCAACATTGTCCCCTCCTCCACACTCATCATCAGTCCACAATCACAACCACGACAGTCCACTAGGACCCAGGTTCTAGCCCTGTGTGCTTACATCCCTCACCCCACTGAATCTACACAATGACCCTGAAAAGGTAGGTGGTACTGTATTCCCATTTTACAGCCACAGTGACTTGCCCAAGATCACAAAGCACCTGGCCCCTAAAAGGCTTTCCATCAACATTTATGCACAGAATGAATGGACAGCAGGACAAGGGAATGGTTCAAACCCAGGTCATTCCAAATCCAAAGCCTGCGTGCTTCTGAGCATACATAGACTCCTCATTGCCCTGACAGGAGAGTTCTGCATAACCTCAAGGAGTCCAGCCTGTGAGTCAGGGCAACCTGCTTTGTAAGGATCAAATTCTTTCATTCATTTTGCATAGGCAGAGCATCTGCTGTGGGCCAGGCCCTTAGCCGAGTTGACGCCTGCAAAAAGTGCAAGCGCGTGCAAATGCCAGTGGCCTGATCGTGAATAAATAAGGTCTTGACTCGCCTCCTCCCAGGCGTGGGGCTTCTGTGCAGCTTCTGTGCAGCTCCCGCAGCTTCCCCGCCCCAACTGACCCAGGGCCAAGCTCAGCTTTTCCATGCTCCCCCCGCCTGGGGCTCCCACAGAGCTCCCCTGCTCAGTAGCTACAATTCCCAGCTGGCTCAACCCAGAATCCTGTCTCAGCCTCTGCCAGCTAGTCTCATCCCTGAGCGCCCTGAAAGGCAGGCCTGCATGCGTAGTCACAGCCACTGCACTCCTCTCAGGTACTGGCAAGACCAAGTCATTTCTAAGGGGGAAGCTCTTCCAACACGGAACAGGGAAAACTGAGCCCTAGGGGGAGGAAAGAATTTCCTCAAAGTCACTTGGCAAAACTTGCTTCCTTTCTAGTACAGCCTTCTATGCAAATTCTCTGTAAATTTTCCAGTCCTCCTCCCAGGAGGAGGTTGGAAGGTTCTATTATCTACATTCTACAGAAACTGAGGCTCAGAGTAGTTAAGAGTCACGAAGCTATGAAGGATAGAGCCAGGACTTGATTTCAGATCTGTGTGCTTAACCACTTCTCAAAGATGCCACTTCCATTCCATACCATTATGTTTTTCTGGTATCTGGTGAAAAAGAGGTGACCAGCTTGCCACCTGCTACCCAGTGGACAAAGATTCTACTTCTGGATTCCTATTAGAATGAAGCTAGGTCCCAAGTTGCAGGGAGGGTAAGGACAGGGGACAGCAAAAAGTGAGAGGCAGAGATGCCACCCAGGCAAGTTGATGTCCTCCCTCTTACCCTCAGCAGTCAGGACTGGAGGAGCAGGAAGAACCTTGGCTCTGGCTGGAAGTCAGGGACCCTAAGTGGAACCTTTCAGGAACATGCTAGGTGCCCTTGGCCAAATCCTCTGTCTCTCCAACCTGCTCAATCATCTACAGGACAGGAATGAGCACAGACATCCTGCCCTCCCTGGGGTCCTAAACCTAAAGGGTGATGCCACACAAGTGGAAAAGCTCATAAACTTGGCAGGTTATTGAAACAGAAGATTCTTTAGACATTGAGCTCTCACTTTGAGGCCAGGGATAGGACCTGACTCATCTCTGAATCCCCCAGGTTCCCATCCCTGAGTCCCCAAGCCTTGGAGGGGACACTCAGGGATATGAGACAAAATGTGCTGGTCTTGGGAGTCTAGAATCTGGGATATAAACTTCAACTCTGCCTCCCACGTGCTTTGTGGCCTTGGTCAAGTCCTGGCCCTCTCTAGGCAGTCTCCTGTCTCCCTACCCACCCCACGAGAGGGTTGAACTGAATGATGGGGTTTACCCCAGCACCTCCTTTGGAAGAGGACATTTGGCAGGAGGCCTCACTTCCTGCTGACCTGAAATCCCAAGCCCTAGGGAAAAGGACGTGATTCAGGCACAGAGCAGGCCCAAAGGCAGATGTTACACTCTACAAAACCACTCCTGCTCCGGCTCTGCTGGCCCCTTTCTTTCTCCACACCACATGCAGCCTTGGGAGGGAGGGCTGGCCTGCTCCACTCAGCCAGGTTGTACCGTATAGCCAGGGTTGAGACCACAGATTCACCATCTTCTGCCAGGAGGGGACAATTCACCCGCTTTTGACCTCACCGCCAGTAAGGTCAGCACACACACAGTTTGGGAAGCTGAAGCTGTCAGGGGCCCAAAGCACGTGGGGCCAGGGTTGGGCTGGGTTGCTGAGAGAGGTGAAAAGGGTTCCTCGTTCCCTCCTTGGGAAAGTGGTGGCTCCCAACTCTCTATGCTGCCAATTTCACAGCACAGAACTTGAGCAGAATGTTGACATAATTGCAAAGCATTGCATACAATTTCCATAAGTTCTACAATATGGTTATAATAAAAGTGGACTCTTGGTCCCCTTGGAGACAGTCTGAATAAATATTATTGCTAATGATTATTAAAACTCATTAAGCGTGTTTGTAAGGCCTGGGAATTCCCAGCATCTGCCACCATCTCCACATGGTAGGGAAGCCTAATCCGAAACACAGCCCAGTGGGAAAGCCAACTTCAAGAAGGAGACCACTCCATGGTAGTCATCTCCAACGCAGGAGAATAGCGCCAAGGCCTAAGCCTCCTGGAAACTCCATCCCATCATTCCCCACCCGGAGGAATTGGCCTCCAGCTGTGGGAAGGTCGTTGCCCCTGGAGACGGTCCCAGGCCAGCCGGAGGCATCAACCCTGAGACCATCTCCTGCACTTGGAATGTTCTTTCTTTTCTCTTCCTTGTTCTTTCTGGCCCACACTGACCTTCCTCATCCCGAACTCCTCTACCAGAAGCCTCAAATCCAATGCTTTCAGGCACCAGCCAGACAGGTAGCATAAATGGCGAAAGGACTCCGGTTGGAAGACTCAGTCACAAAAAGTAGGGACCAGAACAGACAGGACAGGCTTGTCCTTTCTAAAGGTGGCCCAAGGGCCATAGCCTCTCCCACTTTCTAAGAGAAGCTGATTGGCAAATCTTTTATAAGAAATTTCTCACATTTTTTAAATGTTAGTAACTTACTCAATTTTTAAAAAAAGAATATAATGCACAAGCCAAATAAAACATACTCAAGGCCACCCATGTGTGACCTTTGTCTGCAACTCCTAGACAAGCTGATGGGCCAGAGGGAGCCCCTCTCTATGAGCTGAGAGAGCTGGACTTTGAAGGCTACTCAGCTGCTCACCTGCTGCATAACCTGAGGCTGGTTAGCCAGTGACTTTCCTTAAGCCATTTGACTTTTGCAGCTGAGTTAGCAGAGTGACTTTGGATGCAAGCCAACCAAAGCCCAGGGGTGTTTTTCCCCTGGGGGTGGCACCCAGACCTGAGTCTATCCCAGAAGACCATGAGTCTGGAGCAAGGTATGCAATAATGGACAGACTACAGAGGCAGAAGAGGCAGTACCTGGGTCCAAGTCAAGGTTATACCCATAAGCGCCTCCCTGCTCTTACTTGCTCCTTTCCCCTGGCCCTTTCCAGGAGAAAGGACCCATGCCTCGGTCACCCACCAGAGCACCAAGCAGCGTGCCTACCCTACCCAGTCTTACCGGCAAGCCACAGTCGCCCTTGGGCCCTGGAGGGCCCATCAGCAGAGAGAAAGGTGTAGGTTCTGCTAGGTGGAAGAACGAATAGCCACTGCTCGTGGGCCGTGGGCTGGGGGACAGGAACGGTGCTGGGGCCAATACCAGGGCCGTGGTGGTCTGCTGACGGGGCTGGGACTGCGTAGGGCTGAGCTTGGTGGTCATGTCGTTCAACGGGGCATTCCTGGCTGCCTTCCCAGGCCTGAGAGGCACGGGCTTCCGGGGACTGCTCTTAGGTCTGGTTTTCTTTGAGGCTTCTGATCCAATGAGTTTCTTGTTTCCAGTGGGGGGTGAACCAGCAGCTGGGGTGGGAGACTGTGTGCTGGGAGCTCTGGTGCGGGATGTTGGAGGCACAGCTGTGACTGCTGGCTTAGTAGCCCTAGAGCCAGGAGTGGGGACAGGAGATGAGGGCAAGACCGTAGGCTGAGGCGGTTTGTGGGTGCTGATGTAGGTAAAGGCCGGCTTGCTGGCATGGCTGCTCATCTTGGCTTCAGTCTGGGCTACTGTGGGAATGGGTTGTTTAGAGGAGCGAGTGGTGGGAGGTAGGGGCCGGGCGCTAGGTGGTGGGGGCCTGGCCGTTATGGGGTTCCTCTGGATTGGCTTCACCATGGGATGGGAGATTTTGATAGGAATTGGGTGGGAAGTCGGTGGCACCAGCTTCTGGGTGGGTGGGGCTGAATTTGTGAATGAAGGTGGGGCTACTTTCCGGGTAGGATGGGGACTTTTGATGGGGGCAACTGAAGGAGAAGGGGCTGGAGGCTCAGCAGGGAGACTTTTGGGGATCTGGGTGGCTTTGATCTTCAGCAATGGTTGGATAGCTGCAGGGAGAGGAATTCTGGTGGTGACAGCCAGAGAGGCTGGGGGCACGGGGACAAGTGCATTACTGGCTAACAGCTTAGCAGGTGGCAGTGGGGTCCGTGCTGGACCTCCCACTGCAATATGCTGGTGAGGGGCTGTAGGGCTAGTCCGCTTGGTGGGCATGGTGAGTGCCACAGTCACCCTGGGCCCCCTGCCTGCTGGCTGAGACAGGGCTGGTGTGGCAGTGGTCAAGTTCTCCAGGCCTTGCAGGGCAAGGTTAGTATGGAAGGTGAAGGGTCTGCCAGAGTCTTGGGGGAGAAGGGGTCCCAGCAGGGGCCGGTATGTGTCAGCCTGGACACACTGCTTTCTCAGGTGGGTACAGTAATCGTGAGCGACCCGCGTCACGGGGTGGATACTGAACTGGCACAGAGCACCTTCAAACTGGACCGCATGCGGGCTCATCTTCCCAAAGAGGAAGGAGCCCTCGGGGTCAAGTGTGGAGTCCCTGTGGAAAGGCAGTGGGACAGGCACTCGGCGCTGCCCACAGGCTGTCACCAGAGTGACCATGCGGCTGCGGAGCTCAAGGGCCAGGTGGTGCCAGCGCCCATCGTGCATATCGAGGTCAAAGGCCACAGAGCGCCTGGGCCCCAGATGGACGACCGTCTTGCCAGGGAGGAACTGCAGGCCCAGCTGCAGCTTGTGCTTCCGGCTGCGGACGGCGAAGAGGAAGGCATGGTTCACCCGGTGGGAGCAGAGACTCAGCACCAGCGCCAGCTCTGTGCCCAGGGTGGCAGGAATGACAGCAGCTGTGGGGGCCTGGAGCCGGGCCCGCTGCGTAAAGATGAATCCCGACTGGAACGGAATGACCCCCGTGGGTGCAGGGCTCCAGTTAGCCCCCACCTTTGTCCAGCTGAGACCCAGCCGCTGGAGGACGTCCACATCTAAGAGGAAGGGAAGAAGGGAAAAGACAGAGTCAGGGCCTGCTCTAGTCCCAGACACTCCCAGGTACTTGGGCAGTGTGGACAGTCCACCCACAGCTACCTGGTCATTTATTCACGCATCTAAAAATAACCCTGCCCTATGATGGTGGCTAAGAGCAATGTTGGCACTGTCCGGTGTAAGCAGCAACACCATGTCTGGCTGCATGATGTTGCATATTGGGGTGAAAAACATAGATTCTGGAGGCAAATGTTCCGCATTCAAATATCAGCTCTGCTACTTACTAACCCTGTGAGTTTTGTGCCTCAGTTTTCCCACCAATTAAATGGGATAATAACAGTCCCAATCTCAAATAGATGTTGTGACTATTAAATGGGGGAATATACTTTTTAAAAAGTGCTTGGAACAAAATAAGCACTTTCCAACGATAGCTACCCACACTAAAAATAATGGTAATCATCCAATGCTAGTGCTAAACGTGTGAGGAGTTGTCCACAGAACTGGTTATGTCCTCTATTCTCTACCTGACAAGCCATAAGTGAGGGAAACACAGTGATAGGAATAGATGTGTCCACAGAGCTTGGCAACGATGTCCAGGGGGCCTGACTGGTTTTACCACCAGTCCCCTCCCCTGACCTGAGGTTTCTGTCTGGCTGGAGCAGGCTAGAGAAGCCGCATCTTCTACCATCAAAAGGAAGATGGCATTTCCGCTGGCTCCCCCTTCTCCCTGTGTAGCTCTGGGGAGAGCCTAAGAAGTAATCAAGGCATCCCTGCAACCCCTGTCCTCTGGTGAAACATTTGGATATCTGAGCATGGAATGGCCAGGTCACATCCACCCAGTAATTATATCGGTGAGACTTGCCAGAGCGAAAAGAGAGTTTCCAGAGTGTTTATGGAAAGGCTTCCTGACCTTGCGTCGGCCAGGCCATTGGACCCCCTTCAGCTGGCTGAATGGCCAGTGTATACAGAAGTAGGCTCCCGAGTTCTATCTCAGCAAGGAAGGATAGGCTGCCTCCAGAACTAGGGTCTGGATCAGGTCCTCAGGGCCCTTCCCTGAGCTCAGCAAGCTGGCCCCTGAGTGATGAATGCTCTTTTCCTACCACTCCAGGCAAAGACTGCAATGAGAGCTAACTGCAGCACTTGGCACTTGGGAGGTCCTCAGTCAACATTCTGAGATGGATGGAAGGATGGATGGATGGACAGATGGACAAATAAATGGGACCAGTGGGGGGAAACTGATAACCTGGGCACTGGCAACATGGCATATACTTCCATAGCAGGCTCTGGAGTCAGAACGCCAGAATTCAGAGCTGGACAAGATCACCTATGAGCCTGGATTCTAAGCCTCAGTTCCTTCCACTGTAAATAAGGCTAAGAAGAGTACTAAGAAGATGAAATGAATAGTCTTGCTCATCATCCTCACCCAAGCCTCACACCAGGCAACTCTGTTGGGTCTCTTCCTGGCTATAAGGTAACTGAACCAAGACCTTAACATGACACAGGTCATTGCTCCGAACAATGCTCCAAGAATTATATAGCTCCACAATGCTGTTGTTCAGGTTGGCTTGGATTTAAGACCTTATGCTTCCTCAGAACCAAGGAAAGGCCTTTCATTTCACTTCAAATCTCTCCTCATCTTTTCTCCCCTGTCTGTCCCCAGGTTGCAAGCTAAAATACACTTAAGGTTTCTCGTAGTGCATCTTCTATGTTTTAATCATGGAACCCTCTTATTATCATGAACTATATTCACTAACAGCAGCTCAGAATGGGAAGAGCCACTTGATTGAAAAAGAGGTGGGGGCCCCTTCACCGAGCCCCACCTCAGCAGCCCCTTGGGGAGCCTCTTGGGCTGCTCACCTCTTTCCCTACCCCCAACACTTAAGAGCCAGCTTGGACCCACCCAGAGAAAACCACACCTAGCCATATGGCAGGGACAAGGTAACCCTTGTCATCCTCTCTAGGTGGGTTTCTAAGTTGACAACCATCCAGTCTCCACGTGTCCCCTGAAGACCGCCTGTGTCTGTGGCTAAGGGGCAAAGCCCCAAACATTGGGCGCCCAGCACAGGTGGCCAGAGCAAAGCTGCTCTGCGTCTTTGTCCCCTGTAGAAGGTCCTTGCTCAGACTTCTCAAGTTAATAATGAACAATAATAAAAATGAATATTTACTGAGCACTTCTTTCATACCAGGCACTTTCCATGTATTATCTCACTTGATTCTCAACAACCTATAAAGTGAGTCCTTTCTATTATCCTCACGTTATAGATAAGGTTCAGATGAATTAGATATAAGAGCTTGCCCAAAGCCATGCGGCCTATAAAAGGCACAGCTGGGGTCTCCTCTAAAGGCAAGGAGAAAAAAAGGTACAGCAGGGGTTTGAACCCAGGCCACCTGACCCCAGGGTCTGTGTTCTTAAGCACATGCTATACTGCTCTGGAGCCTTCCAGACTTGTTGGAAGGGAGGGTGGAGACACATCCAGAATCCCATCAAGGCCAAAGAGACGGGGACAGGGGAATGAATTCAGTTCAACACCAATATGGATGGACAAGCCAGCTGGCCCCAGCCAGATCCCTTTATTACATAAACCTGGCTCCACACAGCTCCGGCCTCTCCCCAAACCCCCACCCCACCCCCAGGGCCTGACTCAGGACTCTGGACAGCTGTTCACCTACTTTGTGGGGGAAACAGCAAGCTCGGAAAATATGACATTTGCACAAAATGTTGCCAGGCAGCAGAAGTCTCTTCCGGGCACGGCCCTCCCCTCCCAGGGGCCCAATCCCTGCCTGGTGGCCAGCTTAGGCCACAGGGACTCTCAGCATGCCCACTGCCCATCCCAACACACAGGCCAAGCATGAAGGAGGGGGAAGGGTGGTTATGTTAGAGGTTTTGTGGCTGCTTGACAAACACATGTGGGAGAGGTCTCAGTTTCTGTGGGCAGCTGTGGAGCTGGCCCACTGCCACCCTGGCCCCCTGGACAGCTCCTCAGGGACGAGAGAGGAAAGGAGGATTTCACAGGAAAGGGTGTGTGGGATCCCAGGCTTGGGCAATGACAGTGTGGCCTCAGCAGTTTTTAGAGCACCCATGGGACAAATGTGGGCAACTGAGGCTTATCAAAGCAAAGTGACTCACTCAAATTCTGCCCTATACCAAAATGCAAGCATCACCTTCCATATTTCTGCATGAGCATGAAACTACCCCTTACAAAACTCCAAGCATGATTCTTTCAAGCCCAGAGAGAATTTGCCAACAATTGGCTCCATTCCACTGATGGGAAAACTGAGGCATTGAGTTCCAATTAGAGGCACGGATGTCTCTCATCTGTGAGTTCTCAGGCCCCTTCCGTCCTCCTTTGTCTGCCCCTGGACAAAGAGAAGAGAGAATTACCTTCAGGAACTCCTTGGGTGGAGGCCAGTTGACAAGCAAACGAGACTACGATCCAGGAGAAGAGAAACCCCCTAGAGACCAGGAGACACAAGCAGACATGGCATCAGCTTCCATCCTTTGAGCCCAGATCTGGCTAGGGGCGCTGGGAGTGGACTGCCCAGCCCCAGTCCCACCCAGGCCCGCCCATAGGAGGCAGGAGGCTAGGCCCAGGCTCTCAGGCCTTCAGGAATGGCCTCTCAATCAGGACCTGCTCACATGTACAAACATCACTTCACTTTGCACAGATCAATGAGACGAGGACACCAGGCAGGAAGCAGTACATAGGAAGCCCTGCCCTAGGCTTCAGGAGATCCAGGGTCCAGCGCCTTCCCTCTCTGGGGCTCAGTCTCCCCATCTATACTATGGCCTTATATCTTGAGACCTTTCCAAAAATCTGGTGCTGACTCATTCATCTCCCCATCTATACTATGGCCTTCCCCAAGTCCCCAGTCCATGGGCAGCAAGGCCAGGGCTGCAAGGTCCATCCAAGACTGGTCTGCTTGGATGACCCACTTCCTCAAAAGG
>NW_003852409.1:17439497-17453716 GCF_000181295.1 Otolemur garnettii | reverse complement strand
CTGGCCCTCTCGCTTATCAGCTTTGTGACCCCAGACAAGTTGCTTAGCTTCTCTGAGCCTGTCTCAGCCTCTCCAACATAGGCAGACACTCCCTACTTGCAGACCAGGCATGAGGATTAAATAAACTCATGCATGTTAAGGGCTCAGCTGAGAGCCAGCTACACAGTGCTCTCTCGACAGTCTCTACTGCCCCTAGGCTCTGGGGCCAAGAAGGGTTAAAGCTCTGCTCTGTGGTTCCTGCCAAGATGGGCAAGGGCAATGTTCAGATTTCATCTTCCTGTGGGAGCAGCCACCAGTGACACCTAAAGCCACTGGGGCATCTGATTCCCAGGCGGGTAGAGGGGAGGGCGGCACGTGGCCAGAGAAGGCCAAGACTTGGGCAAGAGAGCTGCACCAGGTGGGTGGTGAGGGCTAAGGCTGAAATAGACAGGCCCAGGATGCATTTTTAAAATGAAAGCTAGGATGGTAAGCTTCTGCAGACTCACATAATCCAGGAAACCCATCTGCCAAGGCTGATGTCCAGAACCCAGGTTCTATCCAGGCTCCCTGGGCACCTCGGAGGACAAGCTAACACCTTCCATCAACTCCCCCTACTTTCAAATTTAATAGCAATCATTCGCCATCAATAGCAGTCACAACTTGGGCACTGTGAAAGACACTAGTGGTTATGGTCATCCCTCCCTGCCTGCTTGTTCATGCAGGTATGGACTTCAGAGGATGAATCTGGATACATCTTAGGCAATCCTGGGAATTTCATTATTCATGCCAGTGACTGGTTTAGGCATGCATATATGACCCAAATGTGGCCAATGAGGTATAAGGGATACCTGTTATGGACCCTGGAAAAGGATTTAAAAAGGACAGAGAAATGGTTTTCTTCTAGCCCTTGCATGTTATTGAGTTAGGACATAGAGTTTGGAGCTGCTGCAGGCATTTTGTGCATATGAGGCAATGCTCATTGCTCCTTGAGTACACGGGAATGGTAGAACTGAAGAATGGTGGTTGTTTGATGGCATGGTTGAGATGCTGAGTTAACCAATACTAGTACTGGTCTTCCTTGGAACCTCTTGGTATGGGAAGTAATGTCTCTCTTATTAAGCCATTCAAGTTACATCTTCAGTTGCTTGCAGCATAAAGCAAACTAGCTCACACACAAGTGATGATGATGGCTCCTTGAAAGCCTTCTCTAGCTTCTGGGCCTTTGCACATGCTGCTCCTATTATCTAGACACTCCCCTTTGCCTGGTCAGTTCCTACAGATCTGTTAGATCCCAGCTTAGCTGTCAGCTCCTGCAGCACATTATACATATCTCACCACAGCATGTATCAAATGTACAGTCATTGCTTTCTTATTTCCCTTTCTAGACTAAGTCCCAAAAGGGTAAGAACATCTGTCTTGTTCATTCTTATATTCCCAGCACCTGGCAGGCACATAGTAAGTCCAGTATATTTTTGTAAGATGAACAAATATTACCTGGTATTTGTTCAATTTGAAGAATTGTGGACTTCAAAAATTCTCAAAGAAGATTCTCAAAGCCTTAACTCCCTAGCTCTATTTCCAGGGTTGCTCCTGGATAATCCTTGGTCCTTCTTTGTCCTCTCCAATTTGCTGCCATTGCTATAAAAATGGTTTGTTTGTTTTTTCATGGAACCAGTCCTCCAGCTTACCAAGGGCAACGACTGAAGGTCAGCGTGCCAAGCTGCCCAGGGGTATTCCTGGAGAAAAGGATAGAGCTAATCCTTCTGGCATGACCACCTACTTGAAATAAATGACCATATCATCATCCCTGCAAAGAAATGATAGGCAGCTTTGTTTCATTTGACAAATGGAGAAAACTGAGGCTCAGAGAAGGCTCCTCAAAGTCACCCTGGGCAGGCCGTGGACTCATAAGTCTTCAGCATTATGTCCCACATCCACTAGGGACACTCCAGAAAACTGTGGCCAGATACACTAGGGAAGAGCTGCCTCCTGCATCCCAGCCTTGGCAGTTTGCAAAAGCACAAGTGCATACCAAACATTCTGGGAAGTCCTGCAAGAAAGAAATTGACTGTACTTTCTGTCATTTAGCTGTCCTCAAATTTAGAGGAGCATGGAACTCGTTTTTCCTGAGCATGAATCCTCAGGAGACACTGCCCCTTGCTTTCCTGTGTTCCTGTGACCCCACTCTTTTCTGTGTTTTCCACCCAGCCTCTTCTCTCTGTGGTTCTTGCGGGGCATCTGCCCTCATTCCTTGAGTCCTGTATTATGTTCCATCCACCCTTCCTATGCTGTTTTCCAAGCTGATACAGAGAAGCCAGGTGAGAAAAGAAAGGCGTCCTCAGTCAATTTTTCTGGCTGTGGTTATACTTAGGTGACTATTCTGTAGAAAACTAGTGGGTAAACCAGGGGGGAAATTTTTAATCCCTGAAGGTCAGGAGAAAGAAGACTCACAGGGAACACAGAATGATAATCTCTTTAATTAAGTTTCCTAACCCCATGGCCTCCCACTAGAGAATTTCAGCCCTGAAGACCTATTACAAAAGTATCCGTCCCTGATTCATTCACTTTGACAAATGCAGCTGATCCTTTTGGACTTAGATTCTGTGTGCACTTGACTCACAAACTTCCCAAGTATACAGTACAGTTGAGTGGGAGAAGGTCCTTCAAGAGCATCCAGGGACCAGACTGTAGTCCATTCACCTCTTTAAAGAGATGGGCAACTGAGGCCCAGAGAAGGGAAATGACTTGCCCAAAGTCACACAGTGCTCTGACTGACTTAACAGACAGTCCTTTTCATTTGACTTGTCTCCCAATGGAGAAAATATTAAGAGACTTGCTGGGACTTCCTCCTTGCCCAGAGACCAAAGTCCCAGGCTTCACCAACAAGAACAGAGATGCAGCCCAGGGAGCCAACTGAACCATCTAAGTAAGCTCCAGGCCTGGAAAGTTGGCTCCTGCAGGGAGGCCCTGCCGATTCTTTTGCTCCCGTTCCAGTGCTGTTTAGGCTACTGCTAATAATGTTTAGTGCCTGCGCTGGCTCAGGGCTTTGTTCTTCCAGACTTCTGTTTTACCACTGCCTCGTGGGCCTTGGCTCGGTGAACCCTGGGCTCCAGAATGTCGGGAAGACCGGAGCACAGGGGCCAGGGAGGCCAGAAGGCAGCTAAAACGGGAGCCACAAGGGAAGGAGCATTGGAAAAACTGTTTGGCCACACAGCCCTCCAAAAAGGGAACCCAGGTGTTTCCATGCCCTGCAAAAGGCTCTCTGCCAGGGCACCAAATGTGGCCACTTCTGGACAACGGAGCTGCCAGAACCTGTAGCCTGTTTGGATGGTTTTTCTTTCATCCGTGTTACCTGGAAACCCACACCAGCTTGAACGGTCACTGAGGGCTCGGAACGGAGGCCCAGGGCACAGGAACACACAAGGAAAGAGGCCCTGTGGACACCGGACATGACTGTTCTCCCACGGGTAAGTTGGGGCTGGCTGGGAACCACAGAGCAACAATGGGGGTGGACCCATCCCACCTGTCCCCGTGGGCTGGCCAGAACCCCTGTGCCCAGACTGCCACGCCCAGGCTCTTCTTCACACCTTCCACTTCCTCCACAGGAACACAGACAGGTCATCTGTCTGGACAGGATGCAACCCAGAACTTTCCCATTGACTCACACACCCATTCAAGATGAAGGGAATAATACAAAAACAGCTGCTGTTTATTGAGCACTTACTACATGCCAGACACTGCTCCAAGCCCTTTACAAGCATGGCCTCATTAATCTGCACAAAACCTGGCCAGCTGGGAATGAAGATGCCCATTCTGTGGATGGAATAGGAAGCAGAGTTTGACTTGCCTGAGTCAGGATTCAAACTGGAGCCTGCCTGACTGCCAGGCTAATGCTCACGCCTTTCTCCCTACCACCTGCATCCACTGATATGAGTCTGTGTTTTACTGCCACCTTCTATCGACAAGTGATATGGTCCTCCTTGAGCAAAGCCAGGCGTGGGGATATCAAGAGTGATCCCTGGACAACAGGGATCAGGGAGAGAATACACCAAGAAGGGGGCAAAGAAAATAGGTCGCATTTGGGGGCAGGCCCCTTCCAGGCCACCACAGGGGAGCTGACAGAGGCTGTGGGACAGCAGGGCATTGGAAGCACAAGGGAGGGAGGATGCTCTGAGTACATGCAGGGAGGGAGAAGAAGGCAGAGGCTGGGCCTCAAAGCGGTGTGACTGCCCACTTGCCCAAAGCCTGGGCCCCGCTATGGGGTGCTTTCCTGGTACCACTTTTCTGCCCAACCACTGGCATCTTCCCTGGCACAGGGGCTTCTGGAGAAAATGAATCAGCAGTGTGCTCACTGGTGCTCTGCGTGTGTGTGTGTTTTGTAGGGGGGAAGATGGGAGGGGGAATCTCAACCAGCCAGCTTTTGCCAAGACACTGGGAAGAAGGGGGGGAACCATCCCCCTGACTCCCTGCTCAGAGTGGGCAGGGTAGAGCTACAGCCCTGACCAGCCTCTTGGGCGTGTCCTGGAGTCCTGGAGGCAGGATGGACAGAGGGAAGGGACTCCTGTGCCTAAGCTGCAGCCCCAGGCCTGGAGGGGCTGCTCCCATGCGCTCACACCCACACACACCCACAGGCATGGACCGTTCTCACACAGGATCACTCTCTCACAACTCCCGTGCACGAGCTGGGAATCCTGAGTCCCTCCTCCTCTCTGGCCCTCTAGCTCTCTGTCTGTACAATGAGGGTTCCACTTAGTGCCGTCCCAGGGTCCTTGCTGCTCTGACATGCTGGCTCTCACTCCTCTCTCTGAGCTCCCCAGGAGAAGCAGGAAGCACTGAGGCACACAGACTCAGGCAGACTCATACACACGGAGGTTTCCAGAAACTCAGGGACGTGCAGAGCCACACAAACACGGAGACAGGAGCAGAACCGGAGACCTGGTGACCTAGAAACTTGTGGACAATTTCACAAGAACAGATAGAAACCGAGACGTCCAGGCTTGGAACCTGCAGACCCCAAGATACCGTAATACCTCAAGACAGCCCCAAACGGAGACCTCCCTCCTCCCCCCAAGTATCCCCAAGGCCCCCCTTTCCGCCCTCCCCTCGCAGGCCGCTCCAGGCGCCACCACCCACTCCCGCCCTCGACCCTCGAGCTGGCTCTGTCCCCGCTCCAACAGGATCGGGCAGCCTGGCCAGGCGCGGCAGGGCGGGCAGCGGTCACCAACCCTCGCCCGGCCGGGGACGCAGCCCCTGTTAACCCTTGGCATCCCGCCTCGCGAGGGCACAGGAAGGGACAGGAAGCTGACGTTCCGGGGAAAGCGTCCGCGTGGCGGGGAACCCCAGCCCTCCCAGAGATAGGAGCAGCAGGAAGCTGGGAAGGGAGAGTCTCGAGCGCGTTTACTCACCCCCCACGCACCGCCGCCGCCGCTGTGCCTCGAGACCCCCGCGCCGATCCCGCTCCCATGGCAGGACCCTACTTCATGCTCCCGAGCCCGGGGGGCAAATGTGGGCGCGCCCCATGGGGCCGCCAGCCCCCCGCCCCGCCGCGCCAGGCCGTCTCAGAGCGCGCGGCCCCCGCGCCCCCAGCGCAGCCCCGCGCCCAGGGGCGCCCGAGCAGGCAGGCAGCGCGGCTGGGGCCCTGCAGGCGCCCGCGCCAGGCCCATGGTCCCAGGAGTCCGGGCGCCGCGCTCGCCCCTGCCTCGCTCTTTTTCTGCTTCCACCAAAAAGGAAGAAGAAGCAGGAAAAAGAGAGAGAGAGGTAATCAAACTTTTGGAGGCGGGCTGCTGGCGGCCCCCGGAGGCAGAGCAACGCCGGGCGAGAGCGCGCGAAGGGCGGTGAAAGCTGCCTCCCCGCCGGCCTGGGGGAGGAGAGGAAAAGGAAGGATTTGGGGGAAATGAAGGCGATTTAAAGTCTCGGCCCGCAGTGGCTCTCCACCTTCCCTCCTCCCAGCGCCCGGCCGCCCTCTGCTGCCCCCCTGCTGCCCCCTGCCGGCCGCAGGCAGGGATACAGTTTCAGCTGGCCCGCGACAGCCGGGCCGGGACATCCGCCCCCCTTCCCCTTGTAAAGATGGGCAAACATTCGGAGAGGAAGGGGTTGCCCAAGGCTGCACCATGATTGACACAATCTGAGTTTAGGAACTTCTGACTTGTGAGACGGAGTCCCCGAATTGGGGGGTAGAGATGGAAGGAGAAAGGGAACAGATTCTACTCCTGAAAGGAGCCTAGAGTTTCAGGGACAGAGCCAGGACCAGGAGTTGGTGTCCAGACTTTCACGACAACTGGTCTTCTAACCTCCATCGCCCACCAAAAAGATTACACTACCAGATGCAGAGCGTCCTGGAGAATGTCCTAACCCTAACCCAACTACAAGGTGGGCTGGTTAAATGTCACCCTCTTCTCATCGTCCTCCGTTATGAGAAATGGGAACTTAACCTCCGCCACCAGGGTGGACCAAAGACTCTCTCGGATCCCACAGTAGAGCGCAGAGCTGCACACCCGACCCACCGCAAACACCCAAAACACCCGGGCAAATCTCACACAACCCCAGTACAGTCCGCTCCTCCTGTACCTCCATAACTCGTTTATGAACAAACAGATTCGCACGTTCATTCAATGGTGCGCGCGCGCCCGCGCACAGACACACACACACCTTACCCCATACTCCCTCATACCCCCCACACGCGCTCACCCTCATTCACATATAGACACAGCCACGTACTCTTCCCGGGCTCATACGAAACATATCCTCTGAAGTCTGGACTGGAGCGCACCCTGAGACTCCCCTCACGCAAACGCATGCCCATGAGTGCTTACACACTCACAAATAAATGCATACTATACTCGCCAGATCCCCCTCAACTTACCCAAGCGCACCCCCCACGTGCGTGCAAACCGAAGGGCACACACATGCGCGCACACCATTGCACACAGTGCTCGGAGAGTGTCCCCCACACACGTGCGCACATGCAATCCCCACGCGTGTATTCACCTCCTCCAAAGCGCGCACCTTTACGCGCGTGTGTGCGCGCACACACCACACACACCCCACTAAAGCCAGCACTTCAGGAGCCCCCGGGCACTTACTGGGTCCGTAAGTGCGAGGCTGGCGGGTCCGTCCTTCCTCCCGCGCCTAACGGCATTTGTATTCATGGGTCCCCGCAGCCGTGGGCGCGGGGGCGGGGGTGCGAGGTCCCCTTCCCTAAACCCAGCGCGGGCGCGCGGAACGCAGCGGCACCGGGAGGGGCATGAGCGCGCGGTACTGCGCCGCCGGCCCGGTCCGCCTGCGCTTAAACTTCGGCCTCTCTGCGTCCAAGGACTCCAGCGCGGGCTCCGGGCGCGGGGGGCGGCTCATAGGTGCCGGGGCCGCGGCGCCCGCCGGGCCTTTTGAAGTCTCCGCTGGGGGCGGGGAGGGGGCGCTGAAGGCAGCCTTTTAAACCACGGCTGCACGCGGGCTCGGTCGAGCAAGGTGTCTGGTTTCAGCAAACTTTAGGAAAAGTCCCAAGCCAGAGAGAGGGGAGGTGGGGGGCGGGAGATGGGGGGAGCGGCATAGCTGTGCGCTGCTTCCTGCAGGGGGCAGAGCACCCACAGCTGCCAGGAGGGAGGCCCAGCGTAGTACTGAAGAACAGCCCGCGGCTGCATGGCTCCTGGAACCACCATCATCACCAGTCCCACAGGCAGTTACCAACCTTCGTGTGGATGAACCCTGGGGAGTGAAGGAGCAGCCCATAACCGTGCACAAATTGTGCATATTCCTGCGTTCTTCTGAGGTTTTCAAAGTCCCCATCCAATCATAGCTGTTCTCTGAGCTGTTCTCTGAGCTCGTACTTTGTGCCAGGCAGATCCTGTCTTTATTTACATTTTTGATATTTGGCTCATTGTGGAATTTTTGCATTAATTTTGACACTTAAAGTATTGCCTTAAAATATACCTATATACCTTGATTAGTTCGGGATTTTTCTTGGCACTCTGTTAGATATTTACCTCTATTACTGAGTTTCTTCCCCTGGTATTTTTCACATGCATTTGCTACACCCTGGTCCATGAAAAAGCTAACATAGCTGGAAGATGGTGGGAGTGGTATTTGAATACAGGTAGCCTAACTTCTATCTTCTGCATTTTGGCATGGCCATCCAAATCGATCCCCCACCACCATCACCAGACTCCCCAGCTTCATATCCTGCCCCTGAGCTCCAGTCTTTCTGATGTCTGCTCCCAGGCTAAGGCAGGCTTGGCCACTTCAGGGACTTTGTCCATACTGTTTCCTCTCAGGTTATCCTCCTCAGCCCCATTTTTACCTGTTCACAACCTTGTTTTCCTTCTCAGTGCTATAGTACGCAAACCCCCAAACAAGGCTCTGGGGGAAGAGGGTCTGCCACTATGAAAACAAGAACCAAGAAACTTCTACGTGGCCTAACCTTTGGCATATACACACTTGTGATGCATGGGCACATACACATTTGCAATGCATGGCAACTTGGGATAGGAAAGAGAGTCTGAATGGGAGGTGTCAGACACCAGTATGTCACAGAGAACCCTCTACAATTACATAAGGATAACACAAGGAAACTGTGATAGAAAGATAATAATATAAGGAGAAGGTGATAGATGCAATCAATGAGATGTGGAATCAGTTGAATGTCAAGCATATTAAAAATATAGAGAGAAACCAAGGAAGGCTCCTAGGAAGAGGTGGTATTTGGATCCCGAAGAGTATGTTGGATTAACATGCAGCCATAGTGGAGGGACATCTCCGCCAGAAGAGTCACAGACAGGCAGGAGGAGTGAGAAGGGGACTAGTGGAAAAACTGTCCAGTTCTCCCTACTGTGCCAGATGGGTGACACCATGCAACTCACTGGCCACAAAGCCATTTCCAGGCAGGGTATGTATTTCCTAAAGATCAGGCCGCAGGTCAGTGGGTGAGTGCTAAGACCTTTCCAAATCTCACCCACAAATCTGAGCATGCAATGGTCAGTACCAGGGAACCCTGTTCCGCTGAGGACAGCCCCAGAAAGACCCATGGGGACTCCTTAACTACCCAAAAGAATTGAAGGCATCCCCTCCCAGAGCCTCACTCTCTTCATCTGTAAAATAGGTGTATCAGACAGGATAATCTGCACGGGCCGTTGAGCTTGTGAGTATGACACTGTTATTCAACCACACACCCAACTGAGTGAATCATTATTGAGAGGATGTTATTAGGATATTATTATCCTAACTTTGCTAGGTTGGGAGGAAAATGAGGCTCATAGCTGTCTAAGAGCTCACGGTCAGCTGAAAAGAGGGGACATGGATGAACACTGATAAGAAATTCCAGAAAGGGGACCTTGCATTCTGCTTCTGCTGCCTCTTCATCCTAGTCCTTCTGCCAAGTAGTTTCCTGGCAAAGAGCCAGTGACTGGGAACGAGCAGTTCTAATGGAGATTGAGTCTTGAAGACACTAAGCTGTTGCACACCATGTGCAACCATGCAGGGCACTCACCAGCCAGCCTAAGCAGGCCATCTCTATGGGGCAAAGGGGAATGCCAGGGAATTGGAGGGAGACAGTGGCTTCCAGGGTGCCATGATCTTGACAGTCAGCTCACATGTGGCAAATCTGCTGTCAGACTCACTGGAGAGACATCAGTGTTGGGGTGCTATCACCCCCCTCCACCAGCTGCAGTTTGAGCCCCAAGATCCTGCTGCCTCATTACCCTATGCCCAGACTATGGGGTGCAATATATTCCTGCTTGCGATAGTTACAGGAAGAGTAGGCCAATGCAAACACCTTCGGATGTTCCCCCTTTGTCACAAAGTAAGGACAGAGGTGCCACATACACACACCACTCTGCCTTCTATCCAGGAAGCCAGTTTCACAAGGAGCTTTTCAGATTCGTCTCCAACTATTATCATACCAAAGCCTCTTGGACATTGACTGTTAAAAAGTACAACTCTGAAATCAGCTAAAGGCTGACTCTACAGCTGAAATCACTCTGAATCAACAATCCCCTGCTTTCCCCAAGCCATCCTTTCTCCAGGCCCAGGATTCTCATTTCTTCCAGCCATTCCTGACATGGCATCCCTTTCATGTCTTCCATCATTGTCTACTCCAAGGTCATTGCAGCTTTTCAGTTCGCAACTACTGCCAGGTGACCAGAGCAAAGCTCAAAGGTTTGGGTGGCATTTGACTAGCACTGAGTTGAGCAAGACTGTCACCTCTTCTCATATATAGTCTATGCTCCTGTTAATACAACCTGAGAGCATATTCACTTCCATACCACAGCATTCACACTAAGCTGATGACCTAAGAACCCCTAAGACTTTCCCATGTGCCTCTCCTGGGACAGTAGTGTTTTGTCCCCCTGCATGGAGCCCTTATTAAGCATGGTCCATCCTTTCAGCCTATTTGGATTAATACCTATGAATATGTTTCCCTTGTCTTTGTGGTTTATGGGCCTATGACTGCATGGCACTGAACACCACTGAAAGCATGAAACATACTGATTAATAGGGTTATTTTGTACCTATGTGTCTGAGGAGTTTCAGGGTAGTTTGTACCAACTTGTCAGCATTGTTTATTAATAATGATGAGACTAACGATTTGTACACAGTCTTGGTGAGATGCCTAGAAGACTCTGATCTTATAGAGCAAGAATATGCTTACAAACCAGCTGGACATAAGAAACCACAGATGAGACACCACTTAGCTTCTTGGCTCTGAGGAATTCTGTGCACAAGTGGCCCAACCTGATAGAGAACGTGCATCCTGGTACGGTCCACCCTAGAGAGGACAATTGGCCTCTCCAGATTTCTTGCTGTGAGGCAGACTTTGGCTATAAAGCACATTCTTATTTTAGCAAGTTGCAATATTGTCTCTTTTCCTGCAAAGAACTACAGGTGTAGGCTCGGTGCCTGTGGCTCAAGTGGTTAAGGCGCCAGCTACATACAACTAAGGTGGCAGGTTCGAATCCAGCCCGGGCCACCAAACAACAATGATGGCTGCAACCAAAAAATAGCCGGCCGTTGTGTGGCGGGCGCCTGTGGTCCCAGCTACTTGGGAGGCTGAGGCAGGAGACTGGCTTGAGCCCAGGACTTGGAGGTTGCTGTGAGCTGTGGTGCCATGGCACTCTACCCAGGAGGATAGCTTGAGGCTCTGTCTCAAAAAAAAAGAACTATAGGTGTATAAGTGTTGTCATTTTAGTCCTGTGAGTCTTCTTTAGCACGAGCCCTGACTAACTGCTGTTCTTAGCACAAGACCCTACCACAGGCGTTTGTGCAGGTGAAAGGGGAATCATGAGAATTGCTCTGACAGGTAAGCAGAGAGATGCAATTCACTACTCCCCTCTCTTAGAACAGGAAATTTATTCCTTGGGGAGTATTTTTCCCTATTTTCTGAAGCTTTTAAACCAGATTCTCATGTGGGGTCTCACCAATCTAGCTGTCTGGCCACAGCTATGACTTTATATGGAGCTCATGCCTTCCCAGCACTGAGGCTGGCTGCGAGGTGCCACCAAGTTGACACACTTGGGCTAATGTCACTGCACCACTTTATATTAGTCATGGGACTTTGGGAGACAGACTCCCTTTACCCTTCTGAACCTATTCCGTCATCTATGAAATTGAGGTAACCAACCGGCACCTCCATGGTGACTATTCCTTTCTCCCGATTTTGTCCATGCTGGGAGATAAATCACCTGGTCAAATCCAGCTGGTCTTGGCATGATGTGCCCCTCAAGCTAACGGGGTCTCCTCCAGTTGCCTTGGCCTGCAGAAGCGCGTTCCTTCTCTCTTGTCACCCTTGTTGCCTCTGTTGGTAGCGGCCAACAGAAGGCTGTCTGATGAAAATCCCAGTTCTAATCCAGTCTCTGTGGTCTTGGGCATTTAACTCTTTGTACCCAAGTTTCTCTATCTTTTGAATTGCGACAATAATAGCATCCTCATTTTTTATATTGGAATTATATTAAAAATACCTACCTTGTGCCTATGAGTTGAGGGTTAATTCAGTTAATATATGCACACATATACAAAGCCCTCAGAACAGTGCGTGGCACATGAGAAAAGTATAATGAATATAGGTTGTACTTACTACCGCTGCTGCCACATTCTCAGATGGCTTAGGGGCCAGTGGCTTCAGAATAAAACAGCATTCTTGAAATGAACAGCTGATAAGGACCCGAATATTCTGCCAAAACTGGCATCAGGCTGCTCCTTTTTCTAGATGAAAATCATATTCGTTCTTAACTTTGATGTCCCAGGGACTGCTGCCTTGTCCCAGGAAGCCACCCAGAGGCTTAGATCCATGTCCCTATGCACAGTGGGTCAGAGAAAAGAGCACTTTTTAATAAATTTGGTCTAGTCCCTCAAGTTGGCAAAATGAAACACACAGGGTCAGGGAGCCCCCAACACTGCCGTAGAAGTGCAGCAAGTCAGAACCAAAATCTCTTCTCCCAGTGGTGTCCTAGAACCAGCTCATACCTGCTCCGACAGGTTTGTGAGATAAATTTTCAAGAATTTTTTGATCTGTTGTCAAACAAGATATTATTAAAAAGTAAATTGCATAAATTTACAATTAAGTAAGTTGTATTAAAAATAAGGGGTAATACATACTGCAAACTAATCTCTTTCTAGTCGTTCTACTAATTCTGTGCCCTTGAGCTCATTTATATCTGTAGTAATAAGTGGTGGAAATAACTATGTATGGTGATGGACTCCCGACTGTCTCTTCTCAATGCAGCATTCAGTGACATCACATAGGTAGCTTGACCTTGGCTGTGGTAGGAGTGCTTAGCCACTAGAAATGCTATCAAGCAGGGCTCTTTTCCCCTAAGACCGAGTATTAAACAGTAATCAGCTCACCACTGCTATCTCTGACCTGGGCTGTTACTCTGGGCCCTTCAGAAGCAGGGAGCACCCTCATCCTCTGGATCCATGGTCTTGTTTCTTCAGCATAGATCTAGATCTTAATTTGGGGTCATCACTTAGTGCTGCGACCTTCTCTGCATTCTTAAAAGTTCCTCCTTTAGCAACATCACACATTCTAGCTACACTCAGCTCTTTACCTAAATACAGTAGTTATTTCTTTCTTTTTTTGATGCAGAGGCTCACTATGTTGCCCTGGATAGAGTGCCATGGCATCACAGCTTACAGTAACCTCAAACTCTTGGGCTTAGGCAATTCTCTTGCCTTAGCCTCCCGAGTAGCTGGGATTACAGGCAACTGCCACAACGCCCAGCTATTTGTTGTTGTTGTTGTTGTTGTTGTTGCAGTTGTCATTGTTATTTTACCTGGCTAAGGCCAGGTTTGAACCTGCCACTCTCGGTGTATGTGGCCAGCGCCCTGCCCACTGAGCCATAGGTGCCACCAATAGTTATTTCTTTTACTCTGGTGCTTTTCATATTGAGTTTCTTCTGTGGGGGGGATGTTCTTTCTCTCCTCTTCTAGATTCTAATTCTGCAAGATTCAGAAGGTATCTCCACTGGGAAGCCTTAAAGTCTCCCAACCCCTCCCCCACTGCATCTTGCATAGAGTGGTGTACTGATAAGTATTAAATACTTAAATACAAGCAGCTCTCTAGAAAGCGAGGGAACAGCCCTGATTTTTAGTATCTGCCAATTTCCATGGTGTAAATATCCCCATGGTGGCCAATTTCAAGCTACTAACATGCTGTCCTTCAGTGTGACTTTGGGAAAGAGGCAAGCCAGCTGGTCCGAGCCAGGCCCAGCACACCACTGGCTGGGTCAGAGGACTTTTCTGTCTCACAGAAGTCCCCCCCATGCCTCCCAACTAATTCAATCCGGCCAGATTACACTGGAACCTGGAGCAAAAGGAAAAATCAACAACACTTATCCTGTCTCTCTTTAAAAGTTGGAACTTTTTTAATTTTGAGTTTTAAAAGAATACCACATTAAAACATGATTTGTCTTAATCACTGACTTTTTTGACACCACAGTGAATTTCATTCCTGAGATGCATCCTGGCCCTAACCTAAGAGTCCGTAACACACTATTATAATTCCCTTTGGCAAAGCTGTTTCCCCCACCAGGCTATGAAGCGTGGGGACACAATTCCTGTGTTCCTAGGACTTAGCACACTGTAGGTGCTCAGTAACTATTATCCAGAGACAGAGTAGATGAATAGATGGATGAACAAATCACTCAGTTCCTTTTCCCGCGGGCGCCTGTGGTCCCAGCTACTTGGGAGGCAGAGGCAGGAGACTCGCTTGAGCCCAGGAGTTGGAGGTTGCTGTGAGCTGTAATGCCACGGCA
>NW_003852409.1:17435997-17439477 GCF_000181295.1 Otolemur garnettii | reverse complement strand
AAAAAAAAAAAAAAAAAAAAAATAACCCACGCTGATGAAAGATATCCTCTGCTTTTAACCATAAGCTGGGCATTTTCACCAGGGCTGATCTGCAGATACCTCCAGCCTGGGGCAGCATGGGAAGGAGGCTGAGTCTGGAAAGTGGAGACTGCACTAGGACTGGGATGGGAAGTCACAGAGAGGCAGACGTCCCTGAAAGGCCGTCTTGGGAGGTGGCAGAGTTCCCACCTCTGATTGGGTTGCAAGAGATTGCCATTTGGCAGGGACAATGGAAAGGAGATTGAAGCACTAGATCTGCAGGATGACTTCCAAGTCTGCAATTGGATGGGTCATCTGGCATCTGAGGGCACCAGACCTTGTTTCTGTGCCCGGCCACTTCCTCACTCTGAGGACCACCAAAAATGAGGTCCTCTGGAGATGTGGTACCATTGGCTTTTAAGATGTCTCACTAGACTACAGTCAGCATGAGGGCAGCCACTAAAGCCTTTATGTCTTTCTTTTTTCTTTTGGAGACAGGATCTCCAAAAACACTATGATGCCCAGTGTTCGCTCCAACTTGTGATCTCCTCCCTCCCAATTAGTTGATAACACAGGCACGCACCACTGCACCCACAAATGGTTTCTGTATCTTAAGAACTTCATATCCGCTAAGCGCACTGCAAAATGTTTTACACATACCACCTTATTGATTGGTCACAAAATCCTCAGATGGAGCCCTTATTCTACCCTCTTACACATAAGAAACAGAGGTTGGCAATTTGCCCAGGGTCTCACAGCTGGCAATGGATGGAACTGAAATACTGACCTAGAACCATCACATTTTCAACCTGAGATCTGAAACACTTTTATGCAAAGGAAAGGAAATTCTAAGCTGGACCCCCTTTCCCTCAATGGTTCTATCAATGGTGCCTGTGAAAGCCAAAACCCTAGCCTTGTGCCCTGCTCCAGACATGTTCCCTGCTCTCTTATCCACCCATCACAGAAGATCCCAGGGTCTCTTTCCACTCACTACCTCATCTACCTCTCCAGCTAGTCTCCAATGGGGAGTTGAAGGTCCCTATGTCCCTAAATGGGGATTATTCAGCTCAAAGACACTTGCAAATTCTGATTTCGAGGGTCCAGAAAAGGGGAAGTACATGCAGCAGTGAGCATCACTCACATGCCAGGCTCTATATACACATCAGGCGTCCTTCGGCCTCAGGATGAGAGGGCAGGGACTTTCCCACCCCCAGTTTAAAGGGTTGCATTTTCCAATATGGTTGCCACAAGCCACATGTAGCTATTTAAATTTTAATTCCTTAAAATTAAAAAAAAAAAAACCAGAAAATAAATTTTAGTTGCATTAGCCACATTACAAGCACCCGGCAGCCTCAGTACCGGACAGTACAGATATAAAACATTTCCAGCCTCACAGAAAGTTCTGCTGGACAGCACTGTGCTGAGGAAGAATGGGAGAGGACTCTGAGGATGACTCGCCTTGAGCCACACAGCGAGTTGTAAGCAGAACTGGGATGGGACCCATATTTCTCACTTCCAAAGCCTCTACTCTCAGAGCTTGGAATATATTTGCCACTGCCTGGCCCCAGAACAAGGAGGATCGTTTGCCTGGGATGGTAGGTCAACTTGGGAAACCAAATAAGAGATCTGAAGACTGTGGGTGAATACCAAAGTGAAGAAAAGGAGCCAGCTGTTCTTGAGGCCTATTTTTATCCTGCCCAGATATCCTAGTGAGCCATTCCCCCTCCTCCCTTAAAGCTATTTTTATCTCAAGAGCTGGAATTGGACACGGTCTCTTGTGGATGGATAGAGGGATCCACTGACATACAATTCTAACATCAGGACCAGCCCCCTTGCTTGACAATTTTTAAGGAGGGTTCATATCCTTTCTCTAATGCTAGTTTTATACCAGTTGGTGAGGCCATCAGAGTAATCTGTGTAGGCCTCAAATTAGAGCTCGGGAAACTGAGGCTTACATGGCTGCAGGGAGCTGTTTCAATGGCTCATATGTGTTAGAGCTGAGATTCAAACTCAGGCTTAGATACATCCCTCCTTTGGGGGTGTCTGTCGAGTGATGGAAAACAGCATGACTTTGTTGCTGGACTGCACATCACCCCTTTCTGCCTGAGCGGGCAAGCAGCTTCACATCTTTGAGCTTCTCGTCCCAAGTGGGCCGCAGAGAATTCTAATCTTTCTCCTGCCTTCTCCATAGTCTTACTGGGAGTCTGGCCAGTGACTTAGCTTTCAGTAAATTGGAATAAACCCAATGCCTGGGAAAGATTTTATTATCATCATCACCATCAACTGTGAGATCTAACAGTGTATGCCTCTCCCATCCTTCCCCCGCTTCAGGCCTCAGTTTCCCTGCCTGAAATCTGAGCAGTTTGGCTGGGAGAATCTCCATGGGGCCTTCCTTCCAGCTCTGATTTGCCATTTCTATGACCCATTCATCCAGTCAACAAGTGTTTATTGAGTTTGAGCAGCCTGACACGGTGGGGAAATGAAGGGCCAGCCTCTCCAGAAGGCTCTCTGTCCAAGCTGTTTCAGCCACATACGCAAATTTCCTTGTGTTTTTAAAAGGCAAATTATGGGAAACATGTTATTCACCGAAACACACTCGCCCCATCTCTCAGGGAAGAAAAAAAAATCCCCTTCAACCCCACCAAGAACTAAGCTAACAGAGGACAGAAACCCACCCTTGTTCCTCTGGGCAACTTTCCAGAGGCTCACGTCCCTGCTGAAAAAGAGAAACTTTATGCGGCCGTGTCTCTCTGGGGCTTCTGTAGACCTGGTAAACAACCTGTGTTTGTCTCAGCTCCTGCCATCCCAAGCAGTCAGGCAGAGCCAGGGAAAAAAACAGCCCCATTCTGTGCCCAGCCTGTCCCCAGAGTGAGGAAAATTGTCCATAAATATTTTCATCTTCATGGTCACCAAGGGAGCTGAGAGGAAGGCTTTGATTCTCCAACCCCTGGACCACTCCCTTCCTCCAGGGACTTCATGGTCAAAGCTGACCTAGGCGTCCCATCTCCCACCCCCAAATTACAGGCTGCTGCCCATGCCGCCTGCCCCAGGAGGTGGTGGGATTAGAGGTGGGACCACATTGTACCACTATGGCTGGCCTCAGGGTACAGGCAGCCTCTCCCAGGCAGCTGGTTTCCTGCCCAGAGCTGGGTGGTCACAGCAAAGGGTAGGAGGACCCAGAGATGGCGCTTGGGATAGGGAGATGGCACTGGGGTTGTAAGATGGCACTGGGGGACAAGGAGAGGTCCCCAGGCCTCAGGCAGGGAGAGGCCTAGGGTTGCCTCCTGGATCTTGAGATGGCCTGTTCATTAGGGCCATGTTGAGGCAGTCCTTAGTACACTAGAGATTAACAGACTTTCAAATCCAAATAAAGAACAGCTAATGGCAGAATTTCAGTGATGGCCAGGGACAAACACATCTAGGGTCAGAAGTCCAAACACAGAACTTTTTTTTTTTTTTTTT
>NW_003852409.1:17408974-17435825 GCF_000181295.1 Otolemur garnettii | reverse complement strand
GGCTGGGGATTCGAACCCGCCACCTTAAGTGTACGTGGCTGGCGCCTTAGCCGGTTGAGCTATAGGCGCTGAGCCCAAACACAGAACTTTTAAAATTACTCACACAGAATGCTTCCTTGCTATAACCTCCTTGCCTATCTGTAGCCTTCTGAACATTTCTGAAAGGGAAAAATGCTTCATCCGAAGGTCAATCAGACTTGAGTACCTCCAAGGGTCATCCTAGTGCAAGGTTCTACAATTCTGTGGTTCCTAAATCACTTGAGCCATAACATTTTAGGCCAAAAGTGCTAGACTTCTAATGCCTTTTGATGCCAGGGCTCAGAGGGTAGAAAATCCTGGAATCCTACCTGGCACTGATTTTTAGCTTCTATGATTCCACACTTCTGTGGCTAAGATTTCTGTGATCCTTGTGACCTATTTCAGAGCAGACAAGGACCTCACACAAGGGGGCATTCATTCCCAGCAAGGATGACGTGTGGAGGAGCCCCATGGGGCCAGCTGACCGCTCTTCCAGCTGTGATGGGCAGCATTCCATGGCCCAAGGCTCCCAGAGCCCAACTAACCTTCTGACCTTTTCCTGGACATACCCTTGCTCGGCCCCCACTTAAATATGACTATCACCCCCCTATCCCACATCACCAGGTGTGGGCAAAGATGCTACAGCAGTTGGCGCCAATGCCTTGGCCTCCCTCTATCAGTGTCCACTCCCATGGGGCAGGGAGAAAGAAACCAGAGAAGGTAGGCTTGTTCCTGGACCTAGTCCTAACTGGTTTCATCTTGATTGTCCTCATCCAGCACCAGAAGAGCCATCTCTGGATAATTTAGAGGGTTTTTGAACTTTAAAATAGTCCTCCCATGCCCTACCCTTGGTGGAAACACTATTGGTAGGAGATGTTCCCTTACCTGAAGGTCTCTGGAAAGACTGTCATAGCCAAAGGAGAGACAGGGACACTTCATTCCTCTTTCACCTTCTGGATTGTGTATTCAACATGGGTGAGAGATAAATCTCAGTCTGCAACTCAGGACACATGAAATACATATATGACCTTCTTTTATTTTCATTAATAAACTAAAATCCTACTTTGAGTCCAGAGATCACCATGCTGGCAGGAAATTCATCTTGGTCATTACTGAGGCCCCCTTACAGCCCCTACTCTGGTTATGCAGAGGTCCTGGCTCTTATGCAGAATAACACATTCTAGGAGGCCTCTGTCCTTCTGCTCCCATCTATGGCCCTTGAGGTGCTCATTGTGCCAGATGTCCCTTTATATCCAGTGACCTAGTGGCACACTTTGGACATGAGAAGCTTTACTGAAGCTGGAATACCTGTATATTGGGTCCAGCCTTCCCGGGGATACCATGAAGCATATCCCCAGGGCTTTATTACCCACTCCCCACGCTCCTAAGGACCTGCCCTTTCTCTTCTTCTTGCCTTGAAATGTACTGGACTCTTCCTTTCCCCTCTGCAGCCCTTCGCTCCTCACCGAGCTCACAAAAGACTTAACATCATGCAGCTCTAGCTTTCAGCTCTTCCAAAATTGCAGCAACCAGAACATCTTAAAGGCTAACCATGTGCCTGAATTAGGAATGAAGGGAGAAGCACACAATTATCCCCCCCCACACATTTATTTGCACATGATTTTGGAAGATTTCTTGGAGTGTCTGCTTGGCTCTCTGCTAACAAAGACAAGAGCTGGGTGGGCGCTGGAAGGATGCAGTATGGTGTGGGTATGGTTTGTGGGGTTAACAAAGAGGCAAGGCCTGAGCACTGGGGCTCTCGGGGACATTAAAGCTGGATGCAGCACTGTTGCAAAGGAGTGTTCTAGAAGGGAGACAGGCCATTTGGGGAGACATGACTGGCTCAGCCTTCCCCAGGCTCTGTCTGAAGGCTTAGGGACGGACCTGACCACTGTTAGGGAGAGCCACGCCTGTCCAGGGGGACCTGTCAGCTATGCCAAAAGCACTGGGTTTAGAGTCAGGAGCCCTGACTTCTGGCCCTGGATCTGGGACAGCTCACGGTGAGACCTTGAGCAAGTTCCCTCTCTGGACATGGTTTTCCACCTATAAATAAGAACATTGGTCTACACAAACTGTCCCCTCCTACAGGGTTGGATCCTAATTACCTGATGCCCATGATTGCAGGTCTCCAACTGACTGCCTGGCACTATCTTTGTCTTTGGTCTCCATTGAATTCCTCCTGCCATTTTGAATAAAGTTGACCAAGGGCTATTGTCTGATGGAGTCTGGTCTGGAATCATGAATGAAGTCTCATCTGGAACCACAGCTCAAGGATGGCTGGGGAGGGGTGGCACACACCCACAGCATCAGAAGTGGCTGCATCTCCTGGATCCTTTGCCCCTCTCGCCACTTTGCTGCAAGGGCAAGCCTGGGCCCCCACTCTCCATATATATACTACCCTTTCCACATGCAAACAGCTGTGCCCTCTGGAGGACAGTGAGGCCAACGAAAGAGTCAATACTTCAGAGCCTTGAAGGCCACCCTCAGGCAACACATGCTCTCACATACTCCAAGACCCCTATGACCCAGCCCCATCACGCCTTTATGCACCCCCCCCCACACACACACTAGGATCACTAGGCCCTGTCTGAACCCTGAGGAGCCCAGCCACACAGGGTCATGGCCAGCTATGAGCAGTAGCAGGAAAGAAAGAGACAGAGAGATAGAGACAAAGACAGACAGAGGCTGAATTCAATAGAGACAGAGGCAGAAAGGGAGCCACGAACAGAAAGAGAGGTGGAGAGAGAGAAGACAGCTAAGGGGTTCGAGTTACCCAGAAGAGAGAAGAAGACAGAAAGGGAGAGAAAGAAAAGCAATATAGAATGGCACTGAGAGAAAGAGGATTTTTAAAGGGTGAAGAGACTTTCAGAGAAGTGGAGAGAGGTACAGACCAAGGAGAGAGAGGCAAGAACATACACACAGAAACAGTCCCACTCCGAGGCCAGGCCAGGAGGATAGTCAGGGAGGCACAGGACTAGACCTCGAGCCAGGAGGGTCCTTTACACTCAGGTCATCAGACTAGCGATGACCTCCAGAGGCCCCCCAGAAGCTCCCAGATGCTGAGAGCCCAGGTAGCTCTCACCAACCAGGGAAAGTTGAACATCACACCCCTGCGGAGAAAACCTTTCCCTTCAGCCCCCAGGGGTGAAGGTAGCCCAGGGCCTCAGGGGAAGCTGTCCTGCTGTCCCTGGCTCTGACTTCCTGCCTGAAAGCCTCCTCCCCACCGGGAACAGTCCTTCAGCCCAGTCTTTTTTTTTTCTTCCTTTTTTAGAGACAGAGTCTCACTTTCTCACCCTTAGCAGAATACCGTGGCATAACATCTCATAGCAACCTCCAACTCCTGGGCTTAGGTGATTTTCCTGCCTCAGCCTCCGGAGCAGCTGGGACTACAGGTGCCTGCTACAATGCCCAGCTATTTTTTGTTGCAATTTGGCCGGGGGCCAGGCTCAAACCCGCCACCCTCAGTACATGGGGCCAGCGCCCTACCCGCTGAGCCACAGGCACCACCCCTCCAGCCCAATCTTGGGTAGCCACTCAGGACTCTGATAACTGAGGACTTGGCTATGGCTATGGGGACAGAAGCTGGAGGCCCAGCAGATAGGAGGGCTTGTATCTGGAGGACCTCCTCTCCAGAGATTCGAAGATCCCGTGCTCTAGGAAGAGCAAGAGAAACGGGCTTCTCGGATCAGAACTGTTGGAAAGTTCCAGGCACCATTCACCAAACATCTCCTAAACATATGCTTGACTCGGCATCAGCAGACTATCCCAGACTCTGCCTTTTAGGCTTTGGCCCTCAGGAGCTATGGGAACTTGTACAGACCACTGGGGAGCTAGCTGCTCCTCATGACCCACGGGCACCACTCTCAGGGCTAACACAAGTCCACGGGACTTCTCCAGAGTGTCACCACAAGATGTCAATGTCTGATACAGGGACAAAAGACCAGCCAAGCCAGGTGCCTCAGAGCTCTTGCCCCCACCCTTTTCCTATGCTTCCGTCTCCTGCTTCCCTTTGCTGTCAGTCACTTGCTTCTGGGTTCGATCAACAAACCTCACACATCCCAATCTCTTGCAGCCTTTGTTTCTAGGGAACTCAGACAAAGGCGCCCACCTCTTGGCTTCAATTCTTTCTGAAAGTGTGGGTAAGATGATCTGCTCCTTGGAGTTGTTTTGATTATTAAATGACAGGTGGTATGCAAATCACTTCATATGGAGTCCTCCTGACACTGAGTGGGCCCTTGACACGTATCTGTTATATCATCACCGTTGTCATCATCATCACCATCACCACCATCATCATCGTTGCCTTCATCAGCACCATCACTGCAGACGGGTCTGGGAAAGGCCCTGCTTCTGTTCTGTGCTTTGTCTCCAGCACAGTATCACCCATGAACTTCATACCCATCAGCCTTCCCATGGATACCACAGACTCAACCTGTCTTAAGACAGGAGACCTGTCCTCTCCCTGTACTCCACTTCCTGGCACCCCATGCCAACCAGTTTCCCAGACAGAAATCTAGAACGCATCCTGAATGGGCTTCCTTGCCATGAAAAGTTACCTGTCACAGTGATCTGCCTGCCCTCAAGGAGAGCAAACACTATGTCGTTTATTTGTATTTCTAATGACAAGGACAGAGCCTGGCAGAGCAGTGATACTCAACACATGTTTGTTGAATGAATGAATAAATGAGTGAATGGAAAACTTCAACAAGGAAAGATGTAACTTGCCTAAGGACACACGTGCACAGTGGAAACTGGACCTCAGACCCAGGGCTCCTTTCCTCACAGGCTTCTGGGTATGGAGCAGGCGTAAGCCAACCCAAGGCAATGTCTGTCCCCATCCTGGGCCTTTTGACTCTCAGGACCAACACCTTTCTCTCAGCCCAGCCCTCTCTATCCAGTGTTCTAAGTTACAGAAATAATAAGCAGTATCAGAAGAGGCCTAAGGACTCTTATGTGCTCTCTTGGAATCTGGAGACAATGTCTTGGGAGCTCCCACCCTCTCCCTAGTGGCCTAAGTACTGTACACATGGCAGGCTTCTAGGGGAATGGAGGTATTTCTTTCCCTCGCCAGGGCAGACAAATAGCTTCTGAATGTCCCCTCACTGGGTTCCAGGACTTGAGGGTTCTGAGCCATTTCTCATTACCCAGATGGGAAGACGGACACCCAATGGGTTTGCCCAAGGTCACCATGTAAGATGGCATGGTGCTTTGTCAACGTACCCCTTGAAGTTAGAAATAACAGTAACTGCGATATCTAACCCTAGGCAGTGCTGGTGCTCTAGCTATGGAGTCTTATTTAACTGTCACAGCAATTTAAGGCAAAGGCCTTAGAACCCCCATTTTCACTACAGGGGTAACGTGACTTAGAAAGGCTAACTCACTTGCTTGAGGCCCACAGATTCAAGACCAAGCTAGAACACTGGCAAGTAAACTGTACACGTCCCCTTCCCTACAGATTTGCCCCTTGCCTTGGGGGCCTGGGCACAGGTACCCAGCTGGTGCTGGGGCAGAGGCTTTCCCTTTCACAGCCCTCACGGCCGGCCCTCAAAGCCCCTTTCACGGGCCTGCTCCACACCCCACTGGGAAGGCCAGACAAAACCGCTAGTGTTGGGATTATTTTTCTATTTCCAGATGGATCCGTTTTCTGGCTCCATCCAGGGCCTCCCATCACTGTGTGGGGGCCAGGGGCCCAGCGCCAGGTTAATATTAGGAGGCAGCAGAGAAAAAAAGGCAACCCAATGTAGCTCCTCACAGAATTCTGGACTGTTCCATCAGTGCAGCCTCAGAGGAATATTCCTGGGGCATTTAAGGGGGCCTGGCAGCCAGGCAGGCCACCAGGAAAAAATACTTTGTCTTCCCCCAAGGAAGCTCTTGAGTGTCTCATTTGGGGCTGGGGACCAGAACAGAGTCCCCAGGTGATCTGAAAAACTAAACTGGGATCTCTACTCGTGCTGGGATCTCTACTCATGCTGAGCTGGGGAGGGCATTTTTTAATTCAACCAGCCAACAAGTCATTCACCTAGCCAACATTTACTGAACACCAAGAGTTGTCAGATGGTGTGCCACACCCCAAGGATACAAAGGTTCTACCCTGGCACAGTCTATGGTGTAGCAGAGAGACAGACGTTTGTCAGATGACCACACATATAAGTAGAAACCTACCACTGTGGATACAGCACTGTGGACAAGAGAACCCAGATACAGAGGATTTCAGACATTGGCTTTCAAAATAAATAAATAAATAAATAAATAAACACCCAATCTAAACACTTCATTTTTCAAAAAAACAAAAATAACTATAACAAGTGACTCTCAGCAACCCAGATAGGGTCCCAGAAACATAGCTGCACCCACCCACTTTGGCAGGTCTATGGCAGACCAGTATGGACGGTGGCAGGATTCCAGTAGCCTTGGCCTTGGTTGTGGGGGAATATATGAAGATCAGGGTATGGAGAACTCATTGATTATAGGCATTAAAACCAAGTGTATAAGAAAGTTGTCTCCAAAGATGATGAAATCTGTCTGTTGATGGAAACCTGACTCAGTCACTATTACCAAAAACTCCAACCCAGGCCAGGCCATGGGCAGAATTATCTCATCCACCTCTTGGTCTCTGCCTTGACCCTTGATCTCCAATTCCTAGGAATAAAATAAACAGACATGGACAAACTATGGTAAGTCTAGATTGTAGATTGGGGCAGGCAGAGATGGGAGGTCCTCCAAGGAACAGGAAAAGTCCCAAGGGAGTGTGACCTGCAGCCATCATCTCCACAGGGCAGCACTGGTCATCCTGTATAAGATGATAAGATGGCCCATGCAGTCTGGGAAGCTCATGATGAGAAAGGGGGTCAAATAACAAAAGGGTAAAAATAAAAGGTGAGAAACCACTGGTCCTGAAGACAGAGAGGCACGCAGAAATCGATGACTCTCTGGCAGAGATTTGAGGGGAAACTTCTGGCCTGGCTATGGAATTGGACCAGAATCCAGGGCCAAATGAGGTCTACAGATGTTGTCACACTCAGGATCCTGGCAGGAGGCCGCATACGCTAAAGGGGTCAACTGAAAGAGCATTTAATCCTCCAGGAAAAAAGACCAAGTAGCTTATAAATAATGATACGACTACTACTGACAATAATAAAAGGAATTGGAATGGACTTCTCAGTGGAAACAATCAAAGCAAGGCATCCACAAAGGAGTGGACAAGTTTACAGGCACCAACCTGGACTAGCCAAGCATCCTGGGTTAGCAACAGCAGGAAGCCCTGGCCCCTCCAACCTGGAATGACAGGGAGGGAATGTGTTACTGGAGCCAGGCAGGATACCAGCCACAGAAGGGACGCCCAGAAGGAGGTGTGCCCTTAGGAGAGGAGCCATCACCAAAGCTATGGAAGGAAGGAGAGGAAGCAAATGCCTTGACCTCGTCCCTCCCCACCCTCTGATTGGCCAGTGCCTACCATAGGCCCAACCTATTCAGAGGTCAGGGCACAAGGGAGCCAAGGACCAGGCGATGTAGCCTGGAGAAGCCAGCCTCCTGGGGCATGGGCTGGGGCAAGGAAGGGCAGAAGTGGATGGGGGTTGTGATGTGCTTTATGTGGCACCTTGCCTGGGTGATGAGTGCCCATATTAAACATTGTTTCTGGGAGTGTCTGTGAGATTAGCATTGGAATCAGGGGATTCAGCACAGTAGACAAGCCTTCCTGTGTGGATGGCACCATCCAGGCGTTTGAGAGACTGAATAGGACAAAAAGTAGAGGAACCCTTAGCCCAGGAGTTCAGGATTACAGTGAGCTATCATCATAGCAATAGAGCAAGACCCCATCTCTTCTTAAAAAAAAGAACAAAAGATAGAGGAAGGACGAATTCACATCCTACACACACACTTTTTTCTAGCTGCCTCACTGCTTAAGCTGGGACATCTCATCTTCTGTTCTCAGATTGATATTTACACCATCATGTGAGCCAATGCCTCAATAAACCTCCCTTGTGTGTGTATGTGTGTGTATATCCTATTGGCACTGTTTCTCTGGAGAACTCTAAGACAAGGGTACCACAAAGAGGAAAGAGAATAACCAGAAGAGATGTGTGTTAACTGGTGATCTAATGTGTCCACCATTTGGCCCTAGGCCTCGGCAGTCCCAACTGCCTTATAGTTCAACTGGCCCAGTTTGGACCTATGTTCCCAGCTGGCCCCTGGAGGCCTGGATAGGTGAACCCAGAGGCACCTTCTAAGCCCCCTGTGATTTCATAATTCGAAGGAAGGAGACGTGTAATGGTGCCACTTCTTTACTACATACTCAGGCCCTGCTCTGTGTTGAGCCCGGTCGGGGTTCTGAGGACACAGGATTGTCAAGACAGACCTAGTATTTAACCTCAGGGAGCTTATAGCCTGAGAGGGAAGACACAATCTATTCACTGAGCAAATGTCTGCCAGGCATGGTTAGGATATAGCAACCATGCCTGATTGCCCTGATGTTATCTTTCAGTTGGGGGCCACAGAAAATAAACAAGGAAAGCCATAAATGCATAATATAATTTTCTAAGAGCTGTGAGGAAAAACAAAACAGGCTAAGTGGGCTTGTTAAAGTTTTCAATTGCTGTGTAATAAACAACTACAACCTTAGTGGTGTAACACGACAGCCAGTTCCATGCTCATGGATTCTCTGATGGAAGGGTTCACAGACATCAGCTCCATGATGTCTGGGGCCTCACCTGGAAAGACTCAAATGGCTGTTGGTGACTGGGACGCTGGGGGCTGGAATCATCTGGAGGTGTCTTCATTCATGTACAGTAGGCAGAGTAATGCCCTCCCCACTCCACCTCAAAGATGTCCACATCCTATTCCCTGGAACATGTGAATATTCTACCTTACATGGAAAAAAGGATTTATACATGTGATTTAAATGAAAAATTTTGAAATAAGGAGATTCTCCTGGATTATGTGGATGGAGCCAAAGTGATTATGGGTGTCTTTACAAGAGAAAGAAGGAGACCAAAAAATCAGAAAAATTGCTGATAACAGAAACAGGGGTTGTAAGCAGAAGTCTGAAGATGCCCCTCTGTTGCCTTGGAAGATGGGAAGGGGCCATGAGCCAAGGAAAGCAGGTGGTCTCTAGGAGCTGAACAGGCAAAGACACAGATTCTCCCTGATGATACCTTGATTTCAGCCTAGTGAGATCCCTTTTGAACTTCTGACCTCTAGAACTGTATAAGTGAATACATTTGTGTTGTTTTAAACAACTAAGGTTGTGGAAATTACTGCAGCAGCCGAGGAAGCTGCTAATACAACAAGCATGTCTGATTCCTTGGCTAGAATAATTGAAAAATGAGCTTAGCAAGGACAGCTGACCCAAACACCTACCCATGACCTCTCCATGTGGCTTGGGCTTCCTCACAGCATGGCAGCCTCAGAGTGTGGACTTGTTATGGTAGTTCAGAGCTCCAAGAACATATTTTTCAGCAAAAAATGCAGATATCCCATGGCCGTTTTTGACCCATCTTGATAGGAGGTGGGAGGCCAGCGAAGGCACTCTGAGGGGAGGAACATTTGGAGAGCCTGGAAGGAGTGAGTGAAGAAAGCAGACAGAGAGTTGAGCCTATGAGGGCAAAGCCCAGAGGTGAGAAGGAGGCAGCAAACACTAGGCAACTCTAATCTGCGTGACGAGGGATACTGCAGTGGCCTGAAGGGTGATGAGAACCCAGCTGAGGGGCCGCAGCTTGAGAAGGTTCTTGAAGGAAGGGGTGTTTGAGTAGAGGGCTAGTGATTGGAGGCCCCTCCCTTGCATGTCCACCCCACCCATCAGAGGACTGAGTCCTGGGGCACATACTTCTCACTCTGGCCCCTCTGGACCTCAGACTCCCCATGCCTGTGTGCCCAGGCAAGTGCCCACAGCCAGAGCAGACCTGGGTAAAGGCTTCTGCTACTCAGGTTGGGGCCAGCTCTTTCTTTGCATCCCTGGTTACCAGCCCGTCCTTACAGACGTCCTTTCACTAGCTCCACTAGGTGAAGTCTTACCCAGTTACCCAAGGGCTCCACTAGTAAGCTCTCTCAGTAAGGTAAATAGAGCCAGAAGAAACAGGGAGGCAGTGTTCACAGGGGCGCCTGTCTTTAGGAAAACCGGATACCTCCAGGCCAGCCCAACCACCTAAATTTCAGGGCCCAATCAAAGCTGCATTCCCTTTGCAGCTCCAGCCAGCCAAGGAGGAGGAGGCCTCAGCTCTAGCCATTCAGGAATGAGCAGGAGAAAGCCTTGCTCTGGTCCCCAGGGTCAGTACAGGGAAGCCAGATCCTCCAGGGAAGCCAGGAATTTCAGACCAATGCAGGGCCTGGCAAGGAGAAGATGCTCAATAAGAGGGGATGGGAGGGTGAGAGGGGAGAGGAGGGGAGGAGGGAGGGGAGGGGAGGAGGGGGAATGGGAGGGGAGGGGAGGAGAGGAGAGAGAATGGGAGGAGAGGAGAAGGAAGGAAGGAAGGAAGGGAGGGAGGGAGGGAAGGAGGAAAGGAAGGTTGGCTGGTTTTCTCTCTGATGTACATTGGCTGGTTTTCTCTCTGATGTACAACACTCATTAAGAATATAGGACCTTGGGTGGCACCTGTGGCTCAAAGGAGTAGGGCACCGGCCCCATATGCTGGAGGTGGCAGGTTCAAATCCAGCCCCGGCCAAAAAAAAAAAAAAAAGAATATAGGATCTTGTTTCCATAATCTGGGGTTCAAATCTTGGTTCCCTGACTTTCACCTTCCTGAGTCTCAAGTCATTTTACCTTTCTGAGACTCAGATTCTTCATCTGTAATATGGGGATTATCATAACAATCTTTTATTTGTTTATTCATGTTTGCTCACTCTGTTGCCCAGGCTAGAGTACAGTGGTGACATCATAGTTCATAGCAACCTCAAACTCCTAGATTTAAGGGATTCTCCTGCTTCAGCTTCCCAAGTAGGTGGGACTACTGGTGCCCATCACAATTCCTGACTACATTTTTAAAAATATTTATAGAGATGGGGTCTCACTATGTTGCTCAGCTGGCCTTGAACTCTTGGCCTTAAGAAGTTCTCCCATTTCAGCCTCCCAAAGTGCTGGGATTATACACATGAGCTACCATGCCCAGCCCATACCAATGTTATTGAATTGCTGGACGTCTCAAAAAAAGACTGAGGAAAATGAAGATGATATGGACAACATGCCTAAACCCTTGGTACAGGGCAGGTGCAGCTCTAAGCCCACTAAGAATCAGTGGATTTTACCCTCATAACTCTATACCCTGAAGCATTTTGCAGATGAAGAAATGGGGGCACAGAAAGGTTAATAACTTTCTATAGGTCACACAGTTGATAAACCCCTTACTGGGATTCAAACCCAGCCAGAGTGGTGTCCAAGGCTGCACTCGTATGTACTTGAAGGAGGCTGACCTACAGAAGCTCAGCAAGGGGTCACTGTCCCTTCTGCTGAATTGAGTGGTGAGTGCTTATAGGGTAGGGCTGCTGACTCCTGCTCCACATGGCCCAGCACTAGGCTGGGTCCATCGAAGCATTCCCAGAGTGGGTGTGGCACCAAAAAAAGGGTATCATTTTTGTCACATCCTTTAACAGAGTATGAGTGTTCTGAATTTAGGCTGCCTGGAGTTGAATCCTGGCACAATCCATTTACTAGCCCTGAGCCTCAGTTTCCCTAACTGTTGCAAGAAAATCAGAGTTCTCATCTCTCATGGTCTGTTACTGAAATTAGGATGGTCAGTGCTAGACAGAGTCCACTTTTATTATTACTGTTATTATTTCTGTTGCTCATAACCCAGCCAGATTTCTCAACAGGACCTTGGTTTTGCAGGGACCAGGCTATCCTTCCAGGCAAAAAACAGTTAACCAGCCTCTGTCTGGTGACAGGTAACTTAACTCCAATCTCCCAAAGGCAGAGGCTGAGGCCAGCACCGAGGTGAGGCTGGAATGGGAGATAGGCCCTGGGCCGTGTGCTCCCCAGTTAAATGCCCGGCACTCTCACTCCAGCCCTTTCTTCTCCCGCCTTCCAGAGCAGTGGTCACTGATATGGTGAAATAGAATCAGCCTCTAGCACACCTGGGACCAGGAGGGCACAGGGAGGTGGGAGCAGACAGGCTGGGAGGCATGTAACACAAGCTCTCTCAGTGTCCCTCCCAGCTAACACCAAATCTGCCTTTCAGCTTCCCCAGAGACTCAGAGAAGTTAAGGTCCTGGGCCAGAGTCACACAGCTCCTCTGGCAGTCTGTTGGGTTTTCTGAACATGGAGGTCCCTAACTCTGGAACTCTGTGACACCCACCTACCCACTCACTCACCTAGATTAAGAATATTTCTTGACAGGTGGGGAGACAGTGATGGAGGCTCCTGGAGACCCCGCATGGGTCTCAGACAGGAGACCAGGCCACAGCCTCCAGAGGGGGGAGGGTGGGGAGCCGCCAGCCAGCAAGATCGGGTACCAGGCCTTGCTCCCTTGCCCACTGCTGGGCTCTGGGGAGGATCAGTTGCTCAGAGGAGGGGAAGAGGAGAAGAGGGCTGGACTCCAGGAGTGGGGGCGCTGGAGAGGCATTTCCTAGGGGAGGCAAGGCTCTCCAGCCTCAGTCCCCTTTCTCTCCCTCCTGGCTTCTTGCTCTGGCCCTGCCTGTCTGTGACTCTGCATTTCTCTTTCTGTCTGAGTCCCTCTCTAGTTGCCTTTGTCTCTATATCCTGTCTCTCTGTGTCCTCCCTCTCCCTTTTCTTGCCATCTCTCTGTGAATCTTTCTGTTTCTGCCTCTTTTTGCCTCTGACTTTCCATTACTCTCTCCTCTCCAACTTCTCTCTCTCCTTCCCTGCCTGTTTCTGTCTTTCAGCCTCTCTTTACCTCCTCTGTCTCCCTCTTCCCTATCATCCACCTCACCTGAGAGGAGATAGGGGACCAGGGTAGGAGAGTGACATAAGCTGAGCTGCGAGGATGGCTAAGGGGCCTGGCTGGGGCATGGGGGAGAGCACAGCAAGTGGACAAGAGGCTACTACAAGGGTCCAGGCAAGAGATGGTGAAGTCTGAGCCCTGTAGAAGCAATGAGGTGGAGAGGACAGGACAGCTATGAGAAAGGTTGTCAAGGAGGGGCCCACTTGGTGTTTGAGGGCTTAGAAGTACCAAAAGTCAGGGAAAGCTTTCTGGAGGGGCGGCAACCAAGGGAAGAGCCCAGTGTCAGCAAATGCCAGGAGCCGTTCAGGCTAAAGTGCAGTCTGTGAGTTGGGCGGTGAGGCAGAACAGTGGAGGCATGAGCAGATGCTGAGACTGGGGATCAAGCCAGGGGCCAGCTGGGGGAAGGCCTTGAATGCCAACCAAGAGCTAAGACTTCAGCCCATGGGTAGTTTTCATGGGAATCTGATGAAACTCTAGTACTCTGCCCAGTGTTTGGCACCCATGGCAAGGCTTCTGAAACTCCTTCATGAGCCATAGACACCCAGAAGATGAAGTTGGTTCCTAGCCTTGGGAGCCATTGAAGGTTTTAGAGCTGAGGAGATGGCAGACTTGAAGCTGCACTTTAAGAAAGTGAATCTACAGAAGTACGGCTTTAATTGTCAGGCAGAGAGGCTGGGACAGCCTGGCCCATGAGGCCTGAGGCTTCTCAAGGTGTTTCCTGTTTCTTAGAGACCCTGTAGGGCTGCTTGGGCACAACCTAGAGGGGCAGGTCTGAGCCCCAGGCCAGGGTGGCTGCAGCCTAGGACAGCCAGCATTATAGGGAGAGGCGGAGGCTCTCTCCTCACAGTTGTAAGGGCCCCTCCACACTGAGTACCTCTGATCCAAGAGGACTGGGCTTTCATTGCCTTTCCGACAATCAGCCTTGGGGACTGAGACAGGAACCCCTGCTCTGCCAGGCCAGCCTGGAGTCTATAATAGTAAGTGCTTAGTCCTCTGTTCTGATACCCCATTGCACAGATGAGGAGCCTGAGTCCTAGAGAGCTGTGAGACTTAGCCAACTAATTATTCTCTAGCTAATTGGTGACCCTGGTAGGCCACCAGTTTTTCAGCCCCAGGGCTCTTCTGCCTGTGCTTAGCGGATGGTGCTTTATGTCCCAGCCACCCTCTCCATCCAGGCTACTCAAGCCAGGTGGAGCAGAAGTCCTGCTATGGCTGTGGCTACCATCATGAAGGGCCTACTACATGCTGGATGCTTAATATCACACAAGCTTCCTTAGAACCCCATGTGTAGGCAATCATGTTACCCCACTATAGGTGAGGGAGCTGAGGCTCAGGGAGATTAAGGTAACCTGCCTGTGATCACGCTGTTAGTAATTACAGAGATAGGACTAGGACCCAGGTGTGCCCAACCGCAAAGCCCAGCCTTTGTCCACTTCTCTTTCTCTTGCCGTCATGCACAGGGGGCATCAAACTGGCCTGCCTGGAAGCCTAGAAGACCCAGCAATCTGCCTCAAAGACCAGACATCTGCATACCCTACCTGGCCCCCAGAGGCCAGCCCAGGAGGATACTCCCATTCCTTTGGCAGCAGAGCCTGGGATGTCCCTGAGCCCAATCTGTAGGGTTCTTCCTCTGCTGTGTGATGGTGGCCTCAATAACTCCCCTCTCTGACTGTGCCTCTGTCTCCCCTTCTGAACTGGGGAGTTGAGCTCAAGACTCCCGGAGGGCCATGCCAGCTCGAGTGCCTGCAATTCCTTGGCTGGAAGGAGATGTCTTGGTGCCCTCTGGCCCGAAGTCTTGCCAGGCGAGGGGTTTGGCATGCCATCTTTGCCTGCTCTGTTTGAGGGTGACTGTCTTATTCCAACAAGGAGCCACCCCCAGGGTGGCCCACTCCAAACCCCAGTGAGTCACTTACAGAGTGAGGGGCAGGCGGGCGAGAGCTGTCTCTGTGGCTCTTGGCGTCCGGCAGAGCCCACGGGCCCACAGGCCCACGCTGGGCGGGAACTGGTGTCAACCACTGGCTCCTGTAAATCGCAGGGGTAGGACAAGGTGGGACTGTGGGCGGCCCTCGGAGAGAAAGCTCGGCCTGTGTGCTCCAGGGAGGTGACCCGGGGGGACCCTGGCTCGCTGCTCGGGGGCGTTAATGAGCACTCCATCTGGTGCCATCCTCAACCACGGGCTGACACAGCATTTTGGTGGGGAGAGAGAGCGTGTGTGTTCCAAGGCTAGCAAAGGCTCAGTTTTTCCAATCCGGAAAAATCCGTTCGAAGAAGAGAAAATTGAGGATGAGGAGCTGAAGATAGCCTGATTCATGTTTCCTCAGCCTGTGACTTGCATGGTTCAGACCAGACTATCTCTTGTAATATTGAGTTAGGGAGACCCAGGCTCAAAGAAGACTGGGCCCTGTGACAAGGGCCATGTCAGGGCCAGGATGGAAATTTGACTTTTCCTCTCCCAGCCCAAAGCTCTGACCATCCTGCCACCCTCCCTCCCTCAGCTGGGACCAGCTCTGCCTTTGGCCCAATGGAATGTGTATCCTGGAGTTTTTTTTTTGACCCAGAATTTAAGATCTTTCCTTCTCTGAAGCTACAGCATCAACAGATATTTTTATTAAGAGGCATTCTAGGTAGGGTCCCCAGATCCCTGCCTTCAGAGGATTTATCATCTTTTCAGGAGACAGGAAAGAGCTTAGACACGAAGCCATAAAAATAACAACACTGACCAATGCTTTGCATGGCACTTCATGTGTATAACAGGCACAGTTCTGTTCTGAGGGTGTTTCATGTATGAACTCATTTAATACTCACAACAACCTGTAAAGTACTGTCAGCCTCATTTTATAAATGAGAAGCTGAGGAACCCTGAGTAACTTCCCCTTGGTCACAGATAAGAAGTTCTGAAGTTATGTCTCAGACCCCCAGGCAGCCTGGTTCTTAAGTCTATACCACCAAAGAAGGTATTCATGTGGCAGATGTTAGAATCTCCCCAGGCAGTATCCTCAGTATTGGAGATCCAGTGGTGGAAAGAATAGACCAGAGCTTTTCCCTCAAGAAACATTTTATCCTTCTTTTACTTACCTATTCATTCATCCATCCATCCATCTGTACATGCACCTATCATTCAACCCATCCATCATCCATCCACCCATCTATCCATGCACCCATCATCCATCTATCAATCATCTATCCATCATCCATCCATCATCTATCTATCCATCCATTCATTACTCACCCCATATATCCATCATCTATCCGTGGGTGTCTATTTTCACTCACTATTATATCTCCTACTCTAAGCACAGTGCTTGGCACATAACAAGTTCTCAGTCATTATTTGCTAACGGAATAAAGATAGATTTGGGCCCTGCCCAAGAGCTCTAGGTTCCTTCCCCTTACCCTTTCTCAGTTTTGGTGCTCTAGGGCATTAAATGCTGTCGTGACCACCTCAGGGGATTTTCAGGAGTCCCTGAAGGCAAGTAGGCAGATGCTTTGCAAACTGTAAAGGGCTATGTAGACTTTAGTCAGCATCAGGCTACCAAGCTGGTGTGCAGGCACTGAGGCCTGCAGAGCTGTCTCTCTCAAGTCTGGCTGGTAAGACCTGTCAGACGCTTCCCCTCAACCTGCCAAGAGGCCCAGAAAGGAAAGGAAATTGACATTTAATGAGCAGCCATGATGTGCCAGGGGCCTTCAACTACTTTAACTCTCTCTTCTCTTTTCTTGTACAGACCAAAGAAATGGACACTCAGAGAAGTCCATCATTTGCTGAAGGTCACACGACAGTGAGGAGCAGAGCCCAGGTTTAAATCAGGGTCTGTGATCCCCAAAGCCTTTGCTCTTGGCCACAGCCTATACCACCTCTCCTTAAAGGGGATGTACCAATTTCCCCTTAAGTCCTCACTAGTCAAGGTCACACAACAAGCTCCTGGCAGAGTCCTTTAAAATATTTCATTTTGTTTTTGCATTAATTATTTCTGTTTTGTTTTATAGGCATCCCCTCCCTCCAGTTTTTTTGCAAAGAAAGCCAGTCCCCTCCCCACAGAGGTTGACTTTGGTCCACAGAGGGGCTTCTGTGCAGCCCTAAGGGAGGGAATGGAAGGTCATCACTGCTTACTATGGCTTCCTGCAGGACTAGTTTTGCAGACCTTTGTGATAGTTCACACACAGGTGTGGCTGCCGCCTAATGCCACCCTGACAGAAGCCCCTGACTTCCAATGTACCAACTTCCTGTAACCCTCAGCACAGACAAGGCTTCTAGGGCCCAAGTGGAAACCGTCTCTAAAACCCAGAGCCAAAGGGACAGTCTTCCTGGAGTCTCTACCCTTGGATCATAGGTTGGGACAGAAAAAGAACTGCTCTCAGCCGCCATTCCTGGGCCACCCACCAAGGACCAGGCTTAGCACTGGGCACTGCACCAGCATTCTCTCATTGAGTCTTTTAGACAGGAGGGCTTAGTCTCAATGACCCCATTTTACCAATGGGAAAGCTGAGGCTCAGAGGGCCAAAGTCACCTGCCCAAGGCCACACAGCTGGCCAGGTGCCGAGTGAGCATAAGACACGACCCTTGCTCACACATTGCTTAAATTACAGGGCTGAAAATAAGACATCGCACATGTGCAATGACAAGGCAGCCCCTTTGTGCCAGGCGCTGTCTTCAGTTCTAGGGACAACGATCCAACAAGAGACTTGTGGAAGCAAGTCCCAGTTCTACTACAGACTTGCTGAGTGACCTTGGGTTGGTCATTCTCCTCTGAGTCAAACATCTCGGCCTTTTGTGCTCTTCCTTAGGTAGTATTTGGGTAACAATTTGCAAAGTAGGACTTTGTAAGTGGTGGAGAAGATGGCTGAGGTTGGTGGACCAGCATGGAGTTAAGGCTGAGAGTTACTACAAAGTAACTCAGAGATCCCCCCACTTCACCAGCACCCCAAGGGGCAAAATCCCCAGGCAGGGGACTTGAGGTACTCTTGGCTGGGGGGCTAAGCAGAGAAATTGCCAGCCCTGGGCCAAGCACCAAAGGGAAAGAGGGACAGCACAGGGCATTCCATGCCAGGGGATGGGAACTCTCTCTGGGCTGCCCATTCCAGCAGCCCACTACCCTCTCCAGCCCCTTCCTGGGCAGCCTCCACCCCAAGACCCAGCACCCAGAGCCCCCAGCCCTAACTCCCACAACAGTGGCAACTCCTGTACTGGCTCCAGCTCTAGCAGGCCAGCCATTGAAGGCTCCACCTCACCCCTTTAAATTCTATTTTTTCAAACCACATTCTTGAACTTGGCAGATAACGTGGCAGCCCGACAAGAGCCCTATTTACTCGCAGAGCCGTGAATGGGCCCTTTATAACAAGCTTCATTAATATTTCTACCTATTGGCCAGCTCTCCGTTTCCTCCCCCTATACAAACAGATTCTCCACACAGAAAGACTTTTCAAATGCTCTTGTTGACTTTCCCCAAACAGGGAGGGCAGCCGAGCCGGCCAGGGTGTGTGAGTGTGTGTGAGTGTGCGCGTGGAGGGGGCAGCCGTGGGCTTGCGCCCGCCCGGCCTTGTGCAGGAAGGAAAGAGGCCCGCTATTCACGGGCAGGGGCGGGCGGCCTGGGTGAGTCCAGGTATGCTGTTCTCACAAAGGCACACTGAGCCCAGCCTGGCCCGGGAATTCCAGAGCCCTGGCCAGGGAGGTGGACAGTCCCTTCTTACCTCCTGCTGCTTGGCCAGGTGACCCTTGGGCAAATCCCTTCCTCACTCCGGGCTTCCCTGTACTCACCTGTCAGATGAGTCTATACCTTACTACTCAAAGTGTGGTCCATACCCCTTCAACGACTTTAACTCTCTCTTCTCTTTTCTTGTACAGACCAAAGAAATGGACACTCAGAGAGGTCTATCATTTGCTCAAGGTCACATGATGGTGAGAAGCAAAGCCCAGGTTTAAGTCAGCATTATCAGCATTCCCTGAGAGCATGGGAGAAACACAGAATCCTTATCCATGTTTGCTATATCTGAATTTGCATCTTTAGATCTCTGGGTGAGTCGTGTGCAACTTTCAGAAGCATCTAACTATACCACGTGCCCACTTTATTACCCTCCTTTCCACCACCCTTACGTCTGTGCTACGGCTCAAAGGCCATAACAGACTTTAATAGCATTGGAAAGGCAGTCACCAGTCTTTTTTGCTGTCTACTTTGTGACCATAGTCCTGGTCCATGGTTTGGGCTCAGAAAATAAGTGAACAAACAGAAAAGTGTGTTGTCAAAGTCTGAAGACTTGTGCTAGTGATAGAAAGTCTTCTTCTTCGGCATTTGAGGAAATTGTGGAGAGTAGCCCATGCCATCACTCTGAAGTTCACAGAGCACTGGCAGTGACCTTCTAATATTGCAATAGATGGGATGAGCTCCTTGTCTTCTGGAAATATGCAAGCAGAGGTGGGAGGATCTGAGGGAGGTTGGAGAAGGAGCTAAGCGCTGTGTGTGAAGAATGTGCCTCTGAGGCTGAGAAAAACACACTGCAGGGAACGTGGTATCCTCACTGAGTGTGCTGACAGGTGGCCTAATGGTACCTTTAGACACAGACTTGAGTTCAAATGCTGGGGATGCCCCCTCTAACAGTGAGAACATGGGCAAATGCCTTTACTTCCCTTCTCTGTGCTCATTCAATGTTTATTCTATGTGCCAGGCCCTACACTGGATCTGGGGACACAACAGTCTATAAAGTACTTTGTCCTTGCCCTCAAGGGGAGAGAGACAAACAATAAAAATAAATATAAACGCTGAGGAGAAAGCCAAGGAGGGTGACAGAGACCAGCCATGTATATGTGAGGTGGGGGAACCTAGAAGTCAAGAGAGCTGGGGAAGTCATCGCTAGAGGGGTGACATTTTAAATTCAAATCTGAAGACAGAGGAGCCAATCATATGAGAAGCCAAGGAACAGCTTCCAGCAGAAGGAACAGCATGTGCAAAGGGCCTGGGGCAGGAAACACTGGGTGCTTTGGAGGGAATCAGTATGATGATAGCATCATTCCTCACACAAGCAGGAGAGAGATCCAGGAAGGCAATTTCTGCCTTACCGGAGCTATTGGGAGGAAGAATGGCACCAAGTACGTGCTCAGAGCAGCAAGGGTTTGCTCTTAACTGGCCCTGAAGCCCCAGTCAGAGCTGCCATGTGCTCTTTCAATCTCTTGAGTATAGCAGAGGCAGCACCTCCAGCTAAGGGGCCGAGGAACTGCCTGTGTGCATTTTGCTGCTTACTCTTGCCTGTGGGGGGAGGGCACAGCCTACCCTCTCCTGGGATGCCCGCCCAGCTTTAGCGGCCTAGGTGGCTTGGACAGAAGTTCTTAACCCCCTTGCCCAGGTCTCCCCAGCCAAAGGCCAGACCCTCTTGGAAGGACAGAGCCCACCAGCCTGCCCACACTCTCCTCACTGGCCAGTCCTTAAGTACCAGGCTAGAAATAACCAGTTCTCTCCACCCCTTAGGGCCGCAAGCTTGCCCACCACAGGGGCTGAGGTGGCTGGACAGGGAGCAGCACGAGGGCCGTCCCAAGAGGGACCTCTTGGATTCTTCCAGCTGGGAGGCACCCCCTAGGCTAGTGAGGAGGGGTGAATTCAATCTTAGATTTACTGAGGCCTCCTCAGCAGTGCTTGGGAAGCTGCCTCGGGATTTTGAGCCTCATTTTCCTCATTTATACGCTGAAGTCAATCACCTCCTTTGAGGGTTGTTGTGAGAATTAGATAACAGATGCAAGAGCTTTGCAGATCAAAGCAAGATGTGCACAGAGGGGTCAGGGTTGGGGTGGACAGTTCACTCTGCATTCGAGGTCACGAAAAGACTGAGTTCCAGGGTCCAGTCCCACCTTCACCTTCTGGATAGCTCATAGCATTACTGAAAGTCTCAATGTCCCCAGCTGCAACATCTGGGTCCTCATCCCTACCCCAAAAGGTTCTTATTAGAATCTAGTTTATTCAAACATGTACTAAGAATCTACTGTGGATGCTGCTCACGGCATTCTGGACATCTGTAGAGGTGGGTCCCTCTCCCTCTTTACTTCAAAGAATTTTTTCCAGAAGTTGCAGGATAAGGACATACTCATTAACCCAGACAAAGGACAAAGAAAGGTTCCAGGTCTCACACGTGGCCCTCATAGTCAGGTTACTGGGGAAGGTCTTGATTCAATCTCTTCCTGTCCCTACCACTTTGGGCAAGTTACTTAGCCTCAGTGTCTCTACCTGTAAAGGTGGGAGAATAGTCTTAAAACAGAAGCCTGTCGCTATGATCTAACTTACATTCATGGCTATAGAGGGCTTAGCTTGGTCCTTAGCCTATTGTGTATAATCCATATCGTTTGCTGCCATTAAAAGTAGCAGCACATAGTACGTGGTAACCATTGGGTTAGCAATACTAAAATACCGGTTGTATAAATACTAACAGAAGCAGTAGCGGTAGCCGGAGGAGAAGCTTTAGTGGTTAATTGTAGTAGGAGTACTGCCAGTAGTGATAGTTGCGGAAGTGCCAGTGATCACAGTAGGGGTACAGGACTGGCTGTAACTTAGTAAGAAGTACTAATACTTACATACTAACAGTAGCAGAGGTGCTGGTGGTGGTGGTAATAATAAGTGCTGGAGGACAGTAGGAAAGCACTAGCGTACTAGCTGTTGGGGGGGCCATCGTAGCAGGAGTCATGGCAGCAGTGGGGGTAGTGGGAGTGCCAATGTGACCGCATGTGCTGGGAGGGAGGTGTGGCTAAGGGAACACAGGCCCTTTAATTCTGGGCAGGAAAGAGAAGGTCCAGTTTATGGAAATTGGCAAGGAGAGGAGTCCAGGTAGATGGGCCTGGAAAGAAGAAGTGAAAGGGTACAGAGCCCCCTGAATTGGTGCTAATCAAATCCACGTAGCTTGGTGAGAGGATATGGCTCTGTCTTGGGGGTTGAAGAGAGCCTCATGGTTCTGGGAGACTGTGTCTTCCCCCAGCCCCAACTTTCCCTGGGAGGCAGAGGCAATGTTTGTTCCCAGAAATCCCAGCTCCCTGGAGCAGGTGGGGCCTTCAATGCCTCTGGTTCAGCCTCCTTCTGATTAACCTACAGGGCCACTGAGATTGTGCTGGGGGTTCCCTTGAGCAACAGAGCAGAGACTGATGACTCCAGCTGTGGGGATGTGCCCTTTACTGCCCCAGAGGGACCAGCTTTGAGGGCTTGGGTGCCAGGCAGTGGAAGTCCGAGCCCCACGTTCCAGCTTCTTCTGCTAGAGCAGCAAGTCAGCAACAAGACTGGTGCCCACCCAGACCCCAGGGGACTCGGTGTCCTCTGTGCGGATAAGGTAGGAGTGGGAGCTTCCTGGGAAGAGCCTGAAGGAGAGGCATCCCCATACTCTGCTTACCTAGAGAGTGAGGGTTATAGAAACGAGTGTTGAGCCAGGACTGTTCTCAGGCTTCCCAGAAGGCGTCTGTCCTCTGAAGGTTTGAAGTATGAACCCATCTTCCCAGCCTCCCATCCCACTTTCAACTTTTCTCACCTCTGGGCCTTTGCTCACACTATTCCCTTTTGCCTGAAATGTGCTTCTTCTCTCCCCTGTCTGCCTCAATTTCTACCCATCTTTTCAAGCCTGTCTCAATGCCGCCTCCTCCAGGAAGCCTTCCCCAGCACTTGCTCTTTGGGCAAGAGTCACGCTCCTCTCCTGTATTCACACGGCATTCAGTTCTGGCTTCTTGTATAAGTGGTTCAACTTAATGAATATGCCCTGAGCACCTACTCAGATTCTCCTAGCAGTCCCTGCCATCGGAGAGCTTAGAGTTCTATGAGGCAGACACCTTACCCCCACCCCCACCAAATATGAAAGGACATGGGACTGGTTAATGTGGGAGGCTGCAGGGCCTCAGAGGGGAGTTCCCATCCCGATGGAGGAGGACTTCTTGGAAGAGGATGCAGCTACTCTTGTTCACAACCAAATGATACACTGGATCGTCAGTAACAAGGTTATGTCGGGGCACATTATAGGTGTTTGGGGTGTGCCAGATTCACGTTCAACTGAATGTGCAGCTGCACATCATGCTTCTGACAGCTCCTGTCACCTGTGTGAAGGCAACCTGGAAGGGAGGAAAATTCTGGAAAATTCTTAAAGGATCCTCAGGGCCACTCAGGCAGGGCCCATGGGCAGTTTTTCTCAGTTTGGCTTATGATTTCCCACTGGGATTCCCAGTTAGAAATGCAAAGAGGGAGGCAGGAACCTCATTAGGATGGCTTACAGGAAATCTGATCCCAAGAGAAGGGTAGATGAACTAGAGAGGCAGACATACATCTCAAAATGCCCACAAGACCCCCCAGAACTCTATCAGAATCTAGTCCAATACATATGTTGGATGAGATGACTTAGGGCACTGAGAAAAACCCAAAGCCACAGTTGTCAGCCCTGATTGGGCCTTAGAATCACCTAGGGTGCTTTAAAAATACAGATGCCCTGACTCCTCCTCCCAAATCAATTAATCAGAATCTCAGGGTCTCCAGGTCATCGGCGGCTGACATGGAGATCCACTGGTTTAAAGGCTCACTCAGTATCCCCCAGGGAAGAAGGCAGGGCCATGTGAAAGATGATATAGAAACATGTTCAACAGAGATGGTTCGATGAAGGCCAAGTTGCATGTTAAAAGTCAACTTCAGTTATCCAAGAGGTTTTGCTACACAAAAACAGCACCTGGAAGGAGCTGCAGGGCATAGAGGACGGAACCCAAGTGCTGGTGACAGAAAGATTCCCACTCTTTGGACACGTTACTGAACATATCCAAGTCTCAGTTTCCAAACTGTAAAATGAGGGCAGTCGTGCCAGATGTAGAGGTTTGCTTTGACAACGAGTTAAAATGAAATAGAAAAAAATACCCATTGTTCAATACCCAGAAGTTCCCAGACACATGAGGCATCCTTGTGCAAGAGATGGTCCTTAATGCCCCTTAACATTCTTACATAGTAGCATTCTCATTTTTAGAGGAAATTAGCCAGCTCATAGGTAAGTTATTCCTGGATGAACAGCGGGTAGGCCTTGACTCAGAGGAAAGCTATCTACGTTCCCAGGGGAGAAATGCTCGATCCTGGAAATGACAGGCAGTTTCAACTACCCTGGAGTCCTTTGATTTCACAACCACCTACAGAGGCTTATCTTCACTAAAGGGGAAGGCGTTTTATTTCCTCTTGCTGGTCCATCATCCCTCCATCAGACAGACATTAAGAGGTTGCCCCTGTCTGCTTCAGTCCATCTGGGCACTGGGATGTGATCTCCAGACTCACAAAGCTCTTTGTCTAGTGGAAAGCCTGGCATGGCTGCCAACATCCACTATGGAGGAGAGGGACCAGGCATTTAGGGGAAAGAATGGTACCCCAGGGGTGCCAACAGGTTACTGTGGCTCTCTCCCTCTCTCTGAAATCACTGTTCTTTCCCAAGAATGCAATTGCTGCTCCAGCCATACTGGTCCCATTGGTTTTCCCATCTGTAAAATGGGGTACGGCACCAGATGGAAGTTCATTCAATGATCTCTAAAGCTTTCTGCTTTAGAGAATTTTGTGAAATGAAATGAGTCCTATACCCTACACTCATATTTCAATTAAGACATTGGCAAGCTCTGTTTGGAAAATTTTACAGCAGGCCCTGAACCCATCTGGCTTTTCCTCCATGGGGGGAGGGGGTACACTGGAGTAATGAAAAATGAGCATCCTGTGATAAAGGGAGGACTCCTTCCTTGTGGACCTTCTTTCTCATCCACCTCAGTGCCACACAATGCTGTCTGGAGGGTGGGCCACAGACTAGGCTAGGCCTTTTCCCACTAAGACCTCAGTCTCTGCACCTGGTAAATGGGGATGAGCCCTCCATGTGCTAGAAAGAACAGAGGACAGGGACACGTGGGCTTACCTGGGCCGAGAAATGTCTGTCCCCCACCCTCTGGGAATTCTGTGTTTGTGGCAGATGGTTGGGTCTGAGAGGCCAGTTTGGCCCAGGCTGGGGATGTCACCCATTTCTGGGCACCCATTTAGAGCCATTTTATGGCAGGAGCTGATGATCTCCATGATAAATGATCCCCTGCTTGAGTCCTTCCTTCCATCATGGAGTTGAGTGTTTGTGTCTAGCCCCAAGAGGAAGGGAAGGAAGAGAGATTGAGGGCAGGAGGGCTTCAGGGGTGCATCTACAGCCCCCAAGTCTCCCACCCTTCTCCCTGGCCCCTTCCTTCCTTCCACCCACATATTCTGGAGCCCCTGGTATGTGCTGGGCCCTGTGCTGGCTCAGAGACCACAGGGTGAAGCAGACACAGTCTCTGCCCCCCTGACAGACAGGAAGAACACAGCATGATCAGTCCTGCAGCCGAGGACAGCCCAGGAGGCTGCGGGGACACAGGTGTGGGCTCTCCCCTGACCTGCTGTGTCCTCTGACTTGCTGTGTAGTGGCTGGGAAGGCTTTCTAGGGGGAAGCTTGCAGGAGAGTCCATGGGAGGGAAGGACAGCACTCCTGGCAGCGGGAAAAACATAAGCACAAGTATAGACAGATTGAAGGAAAGCTTTAGGGACAGGAACACAGGATACAGGGGCAGGGGCAGTGGAGAGGGACAGCTGGAGGAGTCAGCAAGAGACAGAGCCCAAATGGCCTTGAGTCTCAGGCTGGGGAGCTCAGACTGTGTGTTTACAGCCTGAGAGAGTCAGGGGAGGGTTTTCCCAGGGGAGGGTGGCCAAGGCTGAAGGCAGGACAGTGGACTGAAGAGCAAGGACCCAGGGGCAGGGGGATCGTGGAAAGATCCCCTTATTAGTCAATGCTGCTTTTCCCCCACCTCAAAAAGTGCATCTTGAAGGCCTGGTCGGCTCTGTTACAATGCACAGGCTCAAGGGAAGTATAGAAAGAGCAGGGCCACACCACAAAGCTTCCTTTGTGATGCGCTGGGGGCCACAGTGGTGTGGTACTCTGCTGCCCTCTCGTGGGAGCTTGGATGCACTCGCGCAGGACCCCGTCAGCTTCAGAGGATGCTGAGTTCCCTGGCAGGCTTTCCCTGTGTCCCTCCCTCCCTCAACCATGGGTGATCCCACTGCTCTCGAGGAAGGGATGCAGTCTGCCAATAGAGGACAGACTCAGAACAGGGTGAAAAAGGGAGAGAGACACAGAGGACCTCAGTCCCAGCTATGGGAATAGGCAGTACCACAGGTGTTGATGGCTATACTGGGGGGGGGGGGGTGTTACCACTGGCTGGAGACTCAAGTGCTTGCTGCATCTTTAACTTCCGCAAATTAATGAGCCCATATTCCAAAGGATGGCAATTATGGTAATAGCGATGATGGTGGTGGTCACGGCAGAGATATTGATGATGGTGGGGGCAGTAACTAAATGATTATGGTGGTTATTGCAGGTATTGGTGGTGATGGTAGAATTTTGGTGAAAATGGTGATGGGGTTATGGAGTGTTGGTGGACGTGGCTTATATGACTAGAAAGCTACTGTAAACATTTTGCACTCGTCTGTTGCTAGAGGTGCACACTCATCTCTTTTAGGCACAGACCTAGAGTGGAGTTGCTGGGTCACAGGATAGAGATATTTTTAGTTTTAGGAGATATTGCTCAACGGTTTTCAGAAAATGGTTCACAAGCACTTAGTAATATCTATCTTTTTAATTGTGCTCATTCTGGTATGTGTGTAGTAATTGTATGTTACTATGGTTTTAATTTTATTTCCCTGATGACTATGTTGGACACATTTTCACGGTCTTTAGACATCTGGTTATTGCCTTTTGTGAAATGCCAGTTCAAATCCCTTGGTCAATTTCAGTCTGTTTCTATCTCTCTTTTTTTTTTTTTTTTTTGAAACAGAGTCTCAATTTGTCACCCTCGGTAGAGTGCTATGGCATCATAACTCACAGCAACCTCGAACTCTTTCTTTTTTTTTTTTGAGACAGAGCCTCAAGCTGTCCCCCTGGGTAGAGTGCCATGGCATCATAGCTCACAGCAACCT
>NW_003852409.1:17395677-17408330 GCF_000181295.1 Otolemur garnettii | reverse complement strand
AGCTGGGACCACAGGCGCCCGCCACAACGCCCAGCCATTTTTTTGGTTGCAGCCATCATTGTTGTTTGGCGGGCCCGGGCTGGGGATTCAAACCCACCACCTTAGGTGTATGTGGCTGGCGCCTTAGCTGCTTGAGCCACAGGCGCCGAGCCGGTTTGTGCTTTTTTGTGAAGTGTTTAGGAAATCTTTGTTTACTCCCAGTATCATGAAGGTATCATTTATTATCCAGATTTTCTTCTAAAATTGGTTCATCATTCATTTGAAATTAATATTGTAAATGATGTGAAGTATGGCGTCAAGGATTTTTTCTTGCCCTATATGGAAAGGAAATTAATCCAGCCCAATTTATTGAAAAGAACATTTCTTCCAACTGAATTATGGCACTTCCTTCATCACAAATTGGGTGATACACATGGATGAATGTGTTGCTTGAAACTATTCTGTTCCATTCACCTGTCCTTGCACCAGTACTAGGGAGTTTGGGGGGGCAGGTAATACTGTCTTGATCATTATAGCTTTACATTAAGTCTTAAAAACTGCTGTACAAACCTACCAACTTGGTTCTTCTTCATTGTTATCTTGGCTGTTGTAGTCCTTTGCACTTTCACATAAGTTTTGTTATTTTTGGTGGGGGGAGACCGGGGCTGGGTTTGAACCCACCATCTCCCATATATGGGACCGGCTCCCTACTCTTTTGAGCCACAGGCGCCGCTCTACTTTCATATAAATTTTAGAATCAGCTTGTCAATTTCCAAAAAAGCCGCTGCTGGGATATTGATTGGATATTGTGTTGAATATACATACGTCAGTTTGCAGAGATGTGATGACTTCGCAATGTTGTATCTACAAATTCACGAATGTGGTGATTCTTTCCATTTAGGTCTTCTGAAATACCTCTCAGCAATGTTTTGCTATTTTCAATGTGTAGGTTTTGCATGTCTTTCTTTAAATTTATTTCTAACAAGTTAATTTTTTGATGGTGCTTTAAATATTAAAATTTTAATTCCCAATTGTGTATTTTATGCATAACTAACAAATAGCGTATTATATATGCACACTGACTTTGCCAAATCCATTTATTATAGTTCTCGTATCTTATATGGAGAGTCTTCTGAATGTCCTTTTTTTTAGATACTGGGCCTTGCTCTGTCATCTAGGCTGGAACATAGTGACCTGATCATAGTTGACTGCAATTTCAAACTCCTGGGTTCAAGGGATCCTCTTGTGTCAGCCTCCTGAGTCACTGAGACTGTAAGCACACACCACTACCTCCAGCTAATTTTTCTTATTTTTGTAGAGATAAGATCTTGCTATATTCCCAGCATTAAGTTTTCAATATGCACACACATCTGTGGATGTATGTACTATGGAAAATGACAGTTTTACTGACTTGGCTTCTTTCTTTCCAGTTGCTACAACTATTGTTTCTTTTTCTAGACATACTGTACTAACTGGAAGGGTAGTGATAGAAGAAGTTGTTTTCATCATTACAATGATGTTATTTGTAGGGAGTTTGGGGGGGCAGGTAAACTTTGTTAAATTAAGGAATTTCCATTGTATCCCTAGTTTGTTGAGAGCTTTTGTTGTTATCATGAACAAGTGTTAAATTTTACCAAATGTCTTTTCTGTATTTATTGAGATGATAATTTGATTTTCTCTTTTATTCTATCAATGTGTTGAAATATACTGATTTATTTTCCAACATTAAAGCAACTTTTGAGTTGCTGGAATAAATCCACATGTTTTATGCATTTTATATATTGCTGGGTTTGATTGACTAGTGATTATTTGGGATCTGAACATTCACATTCATGAGAGATAGACTGTGATTTTCTTTTCTTATAATGTCACTGTAAGGATTAGATATCAGGTTAAGCTGGCCTTATTTTTTTAAAAAATGAACTTGGAAATAAATGGTCACTCTGGTTCTATTGCTGAAAATTTGTCTAAGATTGATATTACTACTTCCTTAAATGTTTGGAAGATTCACCAGGGAAGCCAGATCTAAGCCAAGAATTTTCTTTGCAGAGGGATTTTAAATTATACCTTCAGTGTGTTTAACAAATAAAAAACTATTGGGATATTCTATTCTTTTCTATTATCCATACTAAAATATACTGTTATGAATCATAACATAAATATCTGATATGCAGGATGTGTTTTCTGATGGTCTTAGGGGTCGCTACCCACAGGTTGAGAACCGCTGGTCTATAGGATCTATACAGTAAAGTCTTTTTATTTTCTATATTGGTAATTTGCATATTCTTTTATTTTCTTTATTCATTTATTAAATGTTTATATAGGTTATTGATCTCATCAAAGAAACAACTTTTGGCTTTGTTAATGTTTTCTACTGTACATCAGCTATTTCTTTTATTGGCTTCTGCTACATATATTCTGGTTAATTTCAAAATATTTTCCAAACGCCATTGTTATTTCTTCTTTGATCCAAAGGTCATTTTAAAGTGTTTTTGACTGATTTCCAATTATTTGAGGGACTTTTAATTTACGTTTCCTTTACTAATTCTAGGTTATTTCCTCCGTGGTCAGAGAACAGATGCGATCTGATTTCAATCACTTGAAACTGTTAAGGCTGGCTTTACAGCCCAGCATCTCTTTTGGAAAATGTCTTGTGTTAAGTTGAAGAGAATGTGTATTTTGCAGTTCTTGGGTTTGGTACTCTGTATTTGTCATTGAGATCAAAGTGGGTAGCAATGTTGTTCAAATCTATATTCTTACTGGATTTTTACCTGTTGTTCTGTTAGTTCCCAGAAGAGTTGTGTTAAGATGACCTTCTGTGATAAAGGATTTGTCTGTTTCTTTCTAGTTCTTTTATTCAGTGAATACAACTGAAGATTATTATGTCTTCCTATTGAATCACATAATCACATGCTTCTCTTCTTCATTGATACATCTTGACTTAGAGCCCTAATTTTAACATAGTTACATCACTTTTTTTTTTTTTTTGTGGTTAGGGTTTCCATATGGTATAACTTTTTCTATTCTTTTACTTTCAATTATTTCTTTTCTTTAATTTGAAGTGAGTTTTTATTTTTTTATACAGAGTAATATTTTTTGTATCTAGTCTGACAATCTTTGTAGTGTATTTGGAATACTTAGCCCATGTATCATTAATATACTTATTGATTTAATTGCTTTGAATCATACCTTGTTATTTCCTATTTGTTCTGTTTTTTTCCTTGTGCCTTATTTCTCATTTTAATCAATCTAGCTGTTTTAATTCATCTTTTTCTACCATTGCCTTCTTTGTTTGTTTTGGGGTTTTTTGCAGTTTTGGCCAGGGCTGGGTTTGAACCTGCCACCTCCAGCATAGGGGGTTAGCGCCCTACTCCTTTGAGCCACAGGCGCCATCCCCATTGCCTTCTTAGTTGCAATTCTTTTATTTTTATAGCAGTTACCTTGAAGATGTCACTATACATCCTTGACCTATCACAGTCTACTTTAAATTAGTACTTTTATCATTTCCCAAACAACCGAAGAACCACTTCTACAATTCCACAGCTTAACCCCATTCACCACTCCTATTTTTTATACTAGCGTCATGTATGTTTACTTCATGTAGAGTTGCAGCTAGAAATTAGTATTACTTTCTCTTAAACAGTCAACATGATTTTATACACACCCTGTATTTATTCTTTCTGGTGTTCTTTACTCCTTCCCGTGGCTTTATGTTTCCATATAGAGTCACTTTCATTCAACATTAAAAAATTTCCCTTTAGAATTTCTCATAGTGGTAACCAACTGAAGGTGAATTATTTCAGCTTTTGTTTGTTCAAAGTGTCTATTCTACCTGCATTCCTGAAAAATACTTTTCTAGGTTTCTTTGTAACTATCAGCACTTTAAAGATGTCATAACATTGTTTGTTAGTGGCCAAAATTCTATTCAAAAGTAGCCGTTAGCCTTATTAGTGCTGCTTTGAATGTTGTGTCTTTTTTCTTTTTCCTCTGTGGCTGTTTTTCCAGTATTTTTCTTGGCTGGGGTTTTCAGCAGTTTAAGATATCCTAGCTGGTTCTTTATATTTATCTTTTTTTTTCCCCCACATGCTTCATTCAATATTTCAATAAGTGTTGTGATGCTGTAGTGAAAATAGATCCAAAAATCTGACCACTTTCCATTACCTTTATCATCAATCCAGAGGAAAAATCAAAGACCTTAAAGGGGTCTCTAAGGTCGCAGTGATCAGGTCCCGATAACCCCGGCCTTCTTCCATTTCTTGAACACACTGGTCCTGCTTCATATCAGGACCTTCGCACGAGATATTTCTTCTGCATACGATGATCTTCCCCTAAATATCTGTTTGGCTAACTCACTCTCTTCCTTGAAGTTTTTCCTCAGATGATACCTTTTTAAGGTATTCATGATCACATTATTTAAACCACATTTCCCCATCTCCAGCACTCTCAATCCCGACCCCGATCCAGACTGATTTTTCTCTTCATAGCACTTCTCAGCTTTTAACAGCTGTGATTATTTGTATGCTCATGTTTCTTGTCTGCCTCTCCCACTTCTCTAGAGGTGAGCTCTACAAGGACAGGGATATTTTAGATTCTTATCTGTTTTGTTCACTAATGTGAACAAAAGTGCCTAGAAGCCTGGCACCCAGAGAAGACTTAATAAAAAATTGCTCGGGGATGCTCAGTTTAAGCATAGCAGGTGTTTGCACTCACTGAGAACAGGACAAGGACTTTGCTTGCCTGTGGACATCCGAGGATGTCCACATTCTGATCCAGGTTGGGAAGGCCAGTGAACAAGTCCCCACCACCCAACTCACCTCATCCTCAACATTCACATATAAAAATCCCTTCAATGTGGCTCATCTCAGTCCAGCTTGAGCAGGGACAGCAATGTGATTAAACCAATGAACTCTCAGATGCAAATGACTGATGGTCCTTAACATTTTTAAGGGCATTTAAAGGAGCAACCTGTGCATTTACTGGGTTTACAACTGAAAAAAGAAACCTGCCCTAACAGACAGCATTAGGACTTAAGGCTCTTAGTTCTGGGTTTTAAATCTCAGTTTTGCCATTTATAGCTGCTTTTTGCCTTAGATAACCTCCCTGCTTACCTCTGTTTTCCTGTTTTTTAATTTGAAAATCAGGGATGGTAACGCTTTTCCTATCCACCTCAATGATTCAAAACTATAATAGATTAAGGAACTTCAGAATTGAAAGAGATCTTAGCGATCGTCTAGGAATTTTTATTTTTGCTTTTAGGTAGTTATTTACAACTTATGAATCACTTTCAATTATCTGTCCCACTGAAGTCTCAGAACAACCATGTAAAATAGGAGATGGATCATGAATCCCTTTTTACAGAGAGAAGCCAGGTTAAGAAAGACCAAGGCTCTGTGGGAAGTTAGGGGCAGATCTGGGGGCAATGAATGGTCTTTGCTGTATAGAACTCTCCCTGTAAATCCAGGTAGAAAGTCCTATATTCAAAAGGTCAATTGGCTCTTTCTTGCATACCTCCAGTGCATGAGGAGCTCACTCCCTCTCAAAATAGCCTATTCCCCAGCAGTGTGGCTTTGACAGTTGGCTGTCATTTGTGGTGGTATAAAGTGGGTTACATTGAAAGGGGATGATTTTTAGGGATTTTGCCCTAATGTGTGCTTCAGGAGTTTGCAAAAATATTCAGAGAGCATACAGAGATGGCCAGAACAGCAATAATAATAACAATCTGATGGTGTTCTGTCCCTGTTTGTAACTTTTCAGTGGCTCCACGGCTTTCTAAGGAGTCCAGACTTATCATATACCTTCCATGAGCTGGGTCCAGCCTCATAACACATCTCCTATGCCACACACATCTCCCATCCCACCCCAGCCTTCCTGCACCGTGTTTCTTCTACTTGCAACACCCTTACCTACCACCTTCACTTCCTTGCCTCCCTGGCTCCTACAGGGCTCTGCACTCCCTTCAAAGGCCCTACATACTGGATTGTACTTAGCCCTCTCCCCAGCCAGACTGTGAGCTGGGAAGCGGCTGGTCCGTATGTGATTCCTCTGCCCAGGTGCCCAGCCAGGAGTCTGGCACAGAATGAGGAATAGCTCCAACCCAACACACTTGCAGTTAGACCAGGACAGGGTTAAACAACTGTGTTGGGCCTTGTATTAACCTTGGGATTAGAGACAGCAGGTGCCCCAATGTTTAACCAGATGCTTGGAAACGTGTTCTCAGCTCAGCTCAGAAACTCAGTCCAGCTAGGTCTTCCCCAGAGCTGAGGCCTCAGCCCCTCCCTGGAGTTGAGTCTCCTTCCTTCCCTAGACCCTGAGCTGAAAAGATACCCAGCTGCTGGGGTGGGAGGAGACTATGAAACCGGAGGGTGAGGCTATGTGGAGAGAGTTGAAAGCGCCTGGTCCTTGCTCTCCACAGGCTACCTCTGTGGTCTTGGCGAGTTCTTCCCATCCCTGCTTAGGTATCCTCAACTGGGTACAAGTCCCATGGGTCGGTCCCTCCTGATAGGACTGGGCAAGAGCAAGGAATCCTCAGACTCCGGAACCCCCCTGGCTAGGGGTCCCCTAGCTTGGGAGAGACTTTCTCCACCACTGCAGTGGGGTGGGTAAATCTTTAACTAGCTAGCCCTGGGCAGGCCAGAGCCTTTCCGGATGGGTGGCTGCCTGGGATGGGGATTGGGGGTGGGAGGAGAAGGTGTGTGTAGACAGTCGCAGCGTCGTGGAGAAGGGGAGGGTACTGGGGAGGGAAAGAAAGGAGACTCAGGCGGAGCTAACTCCGTGTGCGGAGCAGGACATGGAGGAGGAACGCGGGTCACCCGATGGGTAAGCAGCGCCTCAGAGAGGTTCAGCGGGGTTCCTGAACGCCCAGCGGACAGCCAGCCGCTAGGGGCAGAGAAGGTAACTCGCGCTGCTGCCACAGAGACCCCGCGCGGAGCCTGGAGCAGGGACCAGAGGGGCCGGAAACGCCCATTCAAGTAGTGCTCAGGTGGGTGTAGGTTGGGTGGGAGGCACCCGGGCGAGGCAGGGACCAAAGAAGATATCAGAACGTACCCATCCGCCTTCTTGTCTGACCCCAGGGTGCGTCCTATGAGCACCGCAGAGCTGCGTCGAGGGGAGCAGAGCGTGCTGCACTGCTCAGGGACCCGGACTCTGCAGGTCAGGAACCCCTCTTCCTCCCAACCCCGTGAGGAAAAGCCATCCTCGGGGCTTACCCAGGCAACTTTGCCCCAGGATCAGCCCTTCCCCCAGAGTGTCCCCCTCCAGAGTGCCCCGCCCCTTCAGAGTGCTCAGTCCCTCCACAGTGCCGGGTCTTTCAGAGTGCCGCCCTCCCTGGAGGCCCCCAAGATGGCCCTGCCCCTCCAGGGTGCCCCCAGCCCCAGAGTGGCCCGCGGTGCCCCGAGTGCCCGCCCCTTCGCCGCCCCCTCCGCAGGTGAGCCCTCCGGGAGGGGGCCCCGAGGTGGCTTTCCGCTTCGGCGCGGTGCTGGACGGGGCGCGCACGCAGGAGGACGTGTTCCGGGCCTGCGGCGTGCGGCGCCTGGGCGAGCTGGCGCTGCGCGGGTGAGTGGGGCGCGGCCGGGCTGAAAGCGCGGCGGTGTACTGCTCGCAACCACGCCTCGCCCCCTAGTCGCACACTCCTCTAACCTCTCGTCCCACCCCTACCGCCGGCCGCCGCCCGGGGCCTTCCCCTGTCCCCCGCAGCTTCTCCTGCACGGTCTTCACCTTTGGCCAGACCGGCTCCGGGAAGACCTACACCCTAACTGGACCCCCGCCCCAGGTGAGCCGAGCGCCAGCGGAGCCCTCGCGGGTCGGGCCTCTGTGGGCTTGGGGAGCCGCGGGCAGCGCGACTCTCAGTAAGGAGTGGCTGGAACCGTGCTGCCCACCTAGTTGATTCGCAGACAAGGACACGAAGGACCAGAGAAGAGAAGGGGCTTCCCCATTTGGAGCATTTGGGTTCAAGTGTTGGCCCCTTAAACGAGTTCTCAGTTTCTTCGCCTGTAAAATGGCTAGTACCACCTAAGAGAATTACATGAGCTGTTGTATGGGAACTTAGTACGGTTCCAGCTCTACAAAGGGGAATCATTACTGTGGTGAAGATGGAGATGACCAGCCTCAGGTTCAGCTGGTTTGGTCTGCAGGGGGAGGGGGTGCCCGTACCTCCCAGCCTGGCTGGCATCATGCAGAGGACCTTCACCTGGTTGTTAGACCGCGTGCAGCACCTGCCTGCCCCTGTCACCCTCCGCGCCTCCTATCTGGAGATCTACAATGATCAGGTAAGGGAATAGGAGAAATTGAAAGCCCAGGAGGCTACCAAGGAGTTTCTTTCCAAGGAGCTGGGGATTGTTGTCAGGAAGGTCGGGGGGGATGGGGAGACGGAGACTCAGAGAGTCCTTTCCCTCACCCTCCTCTCTCACCTCCCAGGTTCGGGACTTGCTGAGCCTGGGGTCTCCCCGACCTCTCCCTGTTCGCTGGAATAAGACTCGAGGCTTCTACGTGGAACAACTACGGGTGGTGGAGTTTTCGAGTCTGGAGGCCCTGATGGAACTTTTACAGATGGGTGCGTGCTGTTTCTCTGAGTATGGGCCAGGCGGGCTGGAGCTCTGGCTTGAGAAGTGACTCTTGTGGGGGGAAAGGACCAAGATACCAGCAATTCAAAGGCACAGCCCAAGGATGTCCTCCACCCCCACCGCTGCCACCTCTCCAGCCCAGGCCTGTGCCTCAGCCAGGCCTCATCCTGGCTCCCTACAGAGGTCTCTGCACCTCCAGACTCTCCCTTGTCAATCCATTCTCCTCCATTTTGCAAAACACATCCCTCTTCTCCAGACCCTCCACCCTTGAGGATAAAGGTCAGATCTCTTAGCCTAGGCTATAAAGCCCTTCTGTTCCAGTCTTATTCATTTTTTCACCAAATATTCATTGGGCATGCATCCTCTGATAGGCACTGAGGATGCCATGCCACACCTCTCAGCTGATCTCTCTGCTTCACGGAGAGCTGATCTCTCTCCCTCCCTGTGCACAGCAATAAAATGTTTATAAAATGCAGATCTGGGCTCAACTTGGCCTGTAGCTCAAGCAGCTAGGGCACAAGCCACATACACCAGAGCTGGTGGGTTCGAATCCAGCCCTGACCTGCCAAACAACAATAACAACTACAACCAAAAATAGCTGGGTGTTGTGGTGGGCTCCTGTAGTCCCAGCTACTTGGGAAGCTGAGGCAAGAGAATTGCTTAAGCCCAAGAATTTGAGGTTGCTATGAGCTGTGATGCCGTGACACTCTACCCAGGGCGACAGATTGAGACTGTTTCAAAAAAAAAAAAAAAATACAGATCTGTTATTCTTCTGCTCAGTTCTCTCTATTCCTCCTTTCACTTATCTGGGCTAGAGCCAGCCCCCCCTGAACCAACACTCACTTTCCTGCCTCTCTGTCTTTGCACAGGCCTACCCTCTGCTCTCAGGATTCCTTTGTTCCTTTTTCTTCCTATTCTTCCTACCAAGTTCCACACCTGATGTTTTCCCTCCCAGGTCTCAGCCGTCGGAGGAGCTCAGCTCACACCCTGAACCAGGCTTCTAGCCGGAGCCATGCCCTGCTCACTGTCTACATCAGCTGCCGAACTGTGAGTGCCCTGGCTTGGGGAAGGAGCTGGCCCAGGGCCACCAAGCCACAAGGGTCTGCACTGGGTTATATAAACCAACTTAGGCATGCATGTGGGGTGATCATGGAAAACCTTAGCCTTGTGAACCTTGTGACCTTGATGGGGACCATCCCTCCCAAGTCCCCATGAAGTCCTGATCTCCCAGGCTCAGCAGATGCCTCCTGTGGGCCCTGGGGAGCCCCCTGTTGGTGGGAAGCTGTGCTTTGTAGACCTGGCTGGCAGCGAGAAGGTGACAGCCACAGGATCTCGTGGGGAGCTGATGCTTGAGGCCAACAGCATCAACCGCAGCTTGCTGGCCCTGGGTGAGACCTGGGGGCCAGCTACTCTGACTTTCTGAGCCCTTCCGTGGCACCTGGCTTGTTCCTGTCCACAGTGGGGGACACTAGAGGAGTTATAGTGCATGGATGAGGTGACAGAGCTATGATCCAGGAACCAGAGGCCTTAGCTCCACTGTTGGCTTCTCCCTTCTCAGAACCTCAATTATCCATGAGTCTATACACTCTCCAGGTCTATAAAGTTATATTTTAATTTGGGAGTAGAAACACTCAGTGGCAGATGACGACTCTTCAGAGACGTCCAACCTGTCTCTTGTACTGTTGGGAAGACTGAGGCCCAGTAATAGGACCTGTGTCCTCACCTCCCATTCTAGATTATTGGACTTTGAAATCCTTAAGGGCTGGGGTCTCACATTCCCCGGTGGTATGCATGACAGCTGCTCGCAAAACTCCTTTTCAATCAGTCCATTCATTGGAAACTTCCTAAGCCCATGCTATGTGCTAGGCCCTTTTGGGGATCAAGGGTAACAGGGCCATGTCTGCCCTTGGGGAGCCCCAGTGAGCTGGTGGAGACCAATCTGACTGAGTAATGCAATCACATGGAGAGATGGGTTTTTAGAGTCACACAGGCCTGGGTGGAGATCCCCACTCTGCAGGGTACCAGCTGAGTGGCCTCAGGCAAGTCATGTAACATTTCTGGGCCTTGCTCTCCCACCCAGGTCATTGCATCTCCCTGCTGCTGGACCCACAGCGAAAGCAGAGCCACATCCCTTTCCGGGACAGCAAGCTCACCAAGTTGCTGGCAGACTCTCTGGGGGGACGAGGGGTGACCCTCATGGTATCCGGGGTGGGGGGGTATGGCAGGGAAGGCTGGGTCCTGAAGAATAGGCTCGTAGATAGCAGCACTCAGGGGGAGTCCTCCCCAGGTGGCCTGCGTGTCCCCCTCAGCCCAGTGTCTTCCTGAAACTCTCAGCACCCTGCGATATGCAAGCCGAGCTCAGCGAGTCACCACCCGGCCACAGGCCCCCAAGGTGACTGGAGGGAGACACAAGGGACAGGCTGGGGAGATCAGCCCATAGCTGGAACCTGAGATGACATCATGATTGAAGTCAGAATTGGGTCAGAGTTGGGATTAGGGTTAGAATCCTGGAAATGGTGCCATGGTTGGGAAAGGTGGGATCAGGGTCCCAGCTAGTGTCTTGGTTGGGGTTAGAGAAGGAGTTGGGTTGGAGTCTGAGTTAGATATGACCAGGGTATAGCCAGGATCCCAGAGGGTATCATGGCTAAGTGTGAGCTGAGTGAGGATCTGATACAAGTCTTGTTTGAGGTCAGAATCTGGGCCAAGGTTTGGACAGAACTGAGTTTGGAACTAACCTTGGACCCAAGCCCAGCTCAGAGTGGGGATCTTTAGGATGGTGCAGTTAGGACAGGGTGCCCTCTCCAGGCAGATGCAGCCTTGTGCCAAGATGTGAGGCTGGCAGGTGAAGCATGGGCTTGATTTTAGACCTCACTCACTTCCCATGGCTGGAACCCTTGTGCAGTGCACAACTTGTACCACAGTAAGGGGCAGTTCTGGGCCTTTTCTCTGCAGTCCCCTGTGGCAAAGCTGCCCCAGCGTGTAGAGACTGATATGCTGCAGCTCCAGGAGGAGAACCGTCACCTGCAGTTTCAGCTGGACCAGATGGAACGCAAAGGTATGAGCTCCCTGTGGGCAGAGAGGGATGTGGGTAGGCCTAGGGCTCCTGTGGGTCCAGCAACCTCCTGCTTCCCTGCAGCCTCAGGGCTCAGTGGCACCCAAATGGCCTGGGCCCAGCAGAACCTCTATGGGATGCTGCAGGAGTTCATGCTGGAGAATGAGAGGCTCAGGTAGGTCCAGACCTCGGCCAGGGGACTCTGTCCCCAACCTCTTACTGCTGGGCCGCTTCTGCCACACTGCTTCCCCTCTCTGGTCTTTGGCTGTACTCTGTCCCCACCTGCCTCCTGGGCTGATGCTGCGCTGCAATTAGGAGAGGCTGACTGCCAGCCCTGCCAGCCCTGCCTGCTGTCCCGTCCCTGGGGCCTACTCTCCTCCAGGAAAGAAAAGAGGCAGCTGCAGAGCAGCCGAGACCAGGCCCAGAGTGAGCAGCGGATCCTGGCCCAGCAGGTCCAGGAGCTACAGAGGTGAGTGTGGCCACCAGCCTAGAGCCAGGCCTTAGGTCAGCCTAGAGTAGGGTGACCAGATTTTAACATTTGTAAAGCAGGACAACATGGCAGGGTGGGAGGGTGAGGTGGGGGGGTAAGGGGATGGGGCAGGGCAGGGCCTGACAACAATGCAAACTTTGATAAGCAGTTCTCAATAATCACTTCTCAACAATTATTTGTTATTACAGTTTAACATTATAAAATTAACAAAAATAATATAAAACTCATATTCTGGCGAAATAGCCACATGGCAGCCGAAAACCGTATATTCCCTTCCTGTTCTCCCGCCCGTTCATGCCTTCTTTCCAAAAATCAAGACTTTTCTAAAACACCACGGGACGCGGGAGAAATTGTTAAAAAGTGGGACTGTCCAGCCAAAAGCAGGACGTCTGGTCACCCTAGCCTAGAGTCTGATCTCTGGATCCACACCAGCTGGGTTCCACTTCCAGCTTTGCCACCTGCTAGATGTGTCACCTTGGGCAAGTTTTCTGACCTCTCCTGCCTGGATTTCCTCTTATGTAAAATGAGGATCATAGCAGTGCCTGCTCTGTAGGCTTGGTTTTTTGTTTTTGTT
>NW_003852409.1:17383014-17395619 GCF_000181295.1 Otolemur garnettii | reverse complement strand
CAGTAACCTCAGACTCTTGGGTTCAAGTGATTCTCTTACCTCAGCCTCCCAAGTAGCTGGGACTACAGGCACCTGCCACAAGGCCTGGCTATTTGTAGAGGTGGGGTCTCGCTCTGGCTCAGGTTGTTCTCGAACTCCTAAGCTCAGGCAATCCACCCACCATGGCCTCCCAGAGTGCTGGGATTACAGGTGTGAGCCACCGCGCCTAGCCTTATAGGCTTGTTTTAAAGATTGGAAGGAATGTGTTGATTTGTAAAGCCTTGAGAACAGATCCTGGCAATGGTGAATCTCTAGGAGGCCAGACTGGTGGTAGGGTTGGGGCTGCAGGCATAGACCCCAGCATCCTTTCTAGGCGCCTCTCTGCCTGCTACCATCATCAACCGAGCCCAGGCCCAGCACCACCATGTCCCTGCTTGATGGTACCACCTCCCTCCTGCCACGTGAGTCTCACTACCCAACCCGGAGGGGTGACAAGCAGGGGTGTTGTGGTGCCTCTGAGCCCCTGACTTGCTCTCTTGTAGGCACTGCCACCTCTCTCCTCCTGCCCCTGGCGTCACCTCTGCCCGATATGCCAAGCGCCCCTGGCCCACTGGGCCTGCCCTTGGAGGGAGCGCCATGTACAGCAGGTAGGAAAGCCCAGGCTGGGGATGTGGGATGTGGGATGTGGGAACACTAGAGACCTTGATCTAGGAGACAGCAGTCCAGGAGGCTCCCAGGCAGGGGCTTCCCGGACTCCAGGCCTGGATCACAGGGAGGGAATGGCTAGCTTCGGTCTCCCCACCCTCCAGGGTTTGGAATAATTACTTGCCTCACTGGCCCTCCTCCCCACCCTGCCTTCTTTCGGGAACTTATTCCATCATTCACTTATTCATTCACTTATATACTTACTCACTGATACATTCACTGGCTCCATCAGTAACTCGCCCCTCGCTCTTGGCTTCGTGCCAACCTCTCTTCTGTCGCTGAGAACATGGCCAGATGTGGTTCCTGCCCTCAGGCATTCCTGTTCTCAGAAGAGAACATTACAAAAACCTTCTGCTGCCCACAGAAGAAAGTGACCAAGATACTACTTTAGCCCACCTGACATTCTTGGCACCCTGTGGGGCAGGCATGGCCAGGGTTATAGTCACTACCGGGGAAGTGGGACACAGAGAGGCAGGCTGGGGTTACCATTGTGGGCTCTGGTTTTTCCCACAGGTGTTGGGCCCTGAGGCTCCAGGTGGCAGGCCCCTGTCTGCCCGACCGCCACCCTGGGCACCCACATGCAGCTCTAGCTCTGCCAAGTGCCCAAGAGAAAGGTGGGCCCACCCCTAGGGCACTGGGGTGGCAGAGGAAGAGGCTTGGGCACAAGGGCTCACCTCCTACCACCCAACTCCCCTGGCCCAGGAGTCACAGCGACTGGACTCAGACCCGAGTCCTGGCAGAGATGCTGACCGAGGAGGAGGTGGTACCCTCTGCACCTCCCTTGCCCACAGGACCACCGAGCACATCACCAGTGCTGAGAGGTGAAGAAGGGAGAGAGGGAAGAGCCCCTAGTGTTCTGTGTGGTCCTGAGCCAGAATTCCATCCTCTCTAGGCCTCAGTCTTCCCACCTCTGAAATGGGGTGGGTGTTGAGAGGTGATTTCTAAAATCTTCCTAGTTCCCAAACTTGGAATTCTTTTTGTAGGGCCACCTGCGTGCCCAGATGTGAGTTGGAGCCCATAGTGCAGGTGGAGGGAAGGATGAAGGGTACTTAGCCCCCGAGGCTTCCCTAGAGGATGTTGGGACCCAGATGGACGTGGTCGGGGAAAGTCCAAGGAAAGGAAGGCTTCAAGTCTCACTGCTCCTTAGGTGGAGCTGGGGTGCAGAACCTGGCCCAGAGACTGGAGGCCCTCAGAGACCAGATTGGTAGTTCCCTGCGACGTGGCCGGAGCCAGCCACCCCACAGCGAGGGTGCACGGAGCCCGGGCCCAGGCCTCTCTCCCCGCTGAAGGCAGAGTGGAAACCCAGAAGATGGCTGTGTGACCTCAGACTGGGCTCTGCGTCCCTAGGCCTCACTCTCTCCGTCTAGTGCATGGGATTAGCAGCTTTGTCAGGGGAGCAAGGGGAGGGTGCTGCCCCAGACCATGAGTCATGCAACCAGATTCAGGAGAAACCAGGCAGCAGGTGATGAATATATGAATAAAGAAGGAGGCATCAGTCCAAGCCTGGTTGGTTCTGTGTTCTGAGGAGTCAGTCACTTCCCTGTCTGGGTATCCAGGAGAGAAGGGGCTGGGACTCTCAGCACAGGCATGCACCCCACCTCTCTGTGAGGTCCCTGGTTCCCATCTCCTTTCATGGATTGTGTAAGTTTTGATTGAGCAACTACTACATGCCACTGGGGGTCATGGGGAAGTCGAGTGGTGCGTGTCTCCATGAAGGAGGCATCAGGCAAACCACTCTGGCCATGGGCTGGGCACACAGGAGCTAGAGGGGCCCACTCACTCTGTGTCACATGTGTCCTGGTGCTGGTGGGGCTCAGGAGGCCTGGCTTTTCATGGACCACTTTCTTATCTTCAGTCAGTTAAATGGTGAATGTGGCTCCCCAGCCCTTTGGGGTCCAGGTCAAGGGTGTGAGAAACATGATTCCTGGCATAAGGGCCTACAGGATGCAGTGGGTCTGTGACAGGGAGAAGTCCAGGTGTGACATGAGGAACTGGGGGTGGGGTTGGAAGGGGCTCATAACAGACAGCCATGAGGCTAACCTAATCCTCCCATTCATAGTTAGAGAAACTGAGACCCACATCTTTCATTCATTCAGTGAACACCACTGTAAATCAAGCTGTAAGGTGGCAAATGTAATCAACAAGGACCAAGGTGAATTTCCCAGTGGGCTGACAGACTAGTCTGGTGGGGGACAGATGTTTATAAGCTCACAGGGCTTTTGCTGCAAGAGTCCAGGAGATTTGTGGAGGCACAGAAGAGGGTCACTCAGTCTGTGATTGTGGTGAGGATCAGGGAAAGTTTACCCAGAAAGCCGCGATGAAGGCTTAGAGCAGTGGTTCTCAACCTTCCTGATGCCGCAGCCCTTTAATACAGTTCCTATGGGTTGCGACCCACAGATTGAGGACCGCTGGCTTTGAGGGTGGGCAGCATTTAGTCCAGGGAAGGTGGGCGTGGGGTGGTGGAGACAAAGGTTTGGAGACCCCTGAGTTTCCAGAGATTGTCAGGGCAGGAAGTACAGGCTTTCTAGGCCACATCCGGAGTTTGTACTGTGCCAAGGCAAAAGGGAGCCATGGAAGGTTCTTAAGGTGTCACCAGCCTGGATTTGTATTAGTTTTCTTTCCTTTTTCCTTTCCTCTTCTTTTTTCTTTTCTCTTCTCTTTTCTTTTCCTTTTCCTTTCCCTTTCCCTTTTCTTTCTTTCTCTCCCTCCCTTCTTCTCTTCTTTTTTTATTTTTTGTTGAGACAGAGTCTTAGTCTGTTCTCCTGGGTAGAGTGCCATAGCATCATAGTTCACAGCAACCTCAAGCTCTTGGGCTCAAGTGATCCTCTTCCTTCAGCTTCCCGAATAACTAGAACTACAAGATACCCACCACAACACCTGGCTAGTTTTTCTATTTTAGTATAGAAAAGTGAGTCCTCATCTCACTTTGGCTCAGACTGGTCTTGAACTCCTGAGCTCAGGCAGTCCACCCACCCCTGCCTCCCAGAGTGCTAGGATTACAGCCCTGACTAGATCTGTATTCAGATGACATGACACAGACCACATGTGGGAGGTGGCCTGGCTGGCAAGGGTGAGCTGGGGCAGGGACCATCAAGAGACCAGCACAGAGAACGGGTGAGACATCTCAGCCAGCACTGGAGCCAGGTGTCAGACCAGATTTTGCCTGAGGCCTTAGCCCCTGTCAGAGCCTTAGCCACAGGCTTGGGGCATGCTGGGAGGAGCAGGCTGAGGCCAGAAGGCCAGCCAGGTAACAGAGTGCTAGGGAGCCTAGGAATGCTGGAGGGAGGTCACGGCCATCATCTGGAACAGTGCTTAGGGGGTCACTGTGTTCAGAGGGCCTGGCCTGAGGAGATAGGACCTCTTTCCCCCATCACACTCCCCAGTGCAAGACTTAGTGTTCTAAGGAAAGACTTAGTGTTCTACTCATCATTTTGGAAAGTAGCTCTTGGAATGTGTGCCATTTTCCCCAGAGGAGTGAGGACCCCAAAATAAAAAGAACATTCCCCCAAGCAACTTGAGTGTGCTGTATCATTTGAGGCAGACTACTGGGCCTTTCTGGGTCTCCTTCACTACTAGCCTCTGACTCCTGAGGGTTCTGGCAGGGCTGATCCCTAAAGTTGGGACTGGCAGCGTGAGCCCAGGTTAGAGCCACCTGTGGCCAGGAACTGAGAGGCAAATTTGTGACTGGGTATGAGGGGTGTTTGACAGTGGCAGCTTCCCGCAAAGCCCAGGTCCATGGAGGCAGAGCCTGGGGATGTAGGATGACGGCCAGACACCACAAGCAGCTGTTCTAGGCATAGTGGGCTGTGGGTAAGCCCACAGACTGAGCCATCCAGGCCAAAGCAACTGCTCCAAGCCCAGGTCACCTCGTGTCCAGAAAGGGCACAATAATAGTGCCCCTTTATGAAACTTGTATGGACTAAATTCCCTGGCATGTGGGAAGAGTACAGCATGTAGCTTGGCCTGCTGCAGACAATTTAGCCATAAGCAACTTTGAGGCAATGTGACAGTTTGATGGAATTGACAACACAGTTCAAAAAATAATTATTCAACACATTTATTGAGAACCTACTCAACCATAAGAAACTTTACTCTCACGGAACACAACAAACAAAAGTGGGCAAAATATGTGGCATGTCAGATGGCGATAAATGTTGTGAATTAAAACGGAGCAAGAGGGTGGAACTTGGCCCGGAGGAGAGGTGGGAGATGCAATCCTGGACAGGGAGTTCTGGAAAGGTCTCCCGGAGGTGACATTTGTGCAGCGACCTGATGAGGGTGGTGAGCTTGTTTAATGCCGTAAAACCTCCCCCTCTTTTTTTTTTGAGACAGAATCTCAGGCTGTTGCCCTGGGTAGACTGCCGTGGCATCACAGCTCACGGCAACCTCAAACTCCTGGGCCCAAGCAATTCTCTTGCCTCAGCTTCCCATGTAGCTGGGACTATAGGCGCCCACCACAATGCCCAGCTATTTTTTGGCCCAGGCTGAATTCAAACCTTTCAGCTCTGGTATATGTGGCTGGCATTCTAGCCACCTGAGCTACAGGTACGAAGCTCCTCTTTTTTCTTTCTTTCTTTTTTTTTCTTCTCATCTCTCCTTAGGGGAAGACCCCTTTGTTTCTGAGATTGATTGTTTTGGTGCCACAGCAGCTTGGGTGGCTCTTGCAGGTTCATGCTTAGGCTCCTCTGTGCTCCCCAGAACCCTTATCTCACTGGTCCTGCTTGCTGGGAGGTCTTCAGCCTCAGGCAAGGGAGGCTCCTGGCACTAAACTTAAGAGCTATGAGAGCTTTCCTTAGCTGCTTTGGGAGGATGCACTGGGACCACCCAGGGGGATCCTGGCCTTTGCTGGTTCACTCGTGTTTGGACGATTCCTGCTGGAGCTGGCCATGAAGTTTCAGTTTCCTAGTTCTAGCTCATGCTCCTGCTGAGCAAAATCCCTGCATCCTTTCCAGTGATAAACCCAGGGTTCAAGGGGTCGGCTACCACCACTACCCTATCTCATAAGCCATGTGTCCATCTCCCAATCAGCATCCTGACTCTAGAACTTCCACTTTTCTAGGTTCCCCAAACCCTGGGGAGATCCCCAATAATGTACGAAGGCTCCTGAAATCCATTTGGTTCTTTTTTTTTTTTTTGCAGTTTTTGGCCGGGGCTGGGTTTGAACCTGCCACCTCCAGCATATGGGGCCAGTGCCCTATCCCTTTGAGCCACAGGTATTGCCCAATCCATTTGGTTCTTACCAAGAACTTTTAGACTCCAGAGGGCATTTGTGGGACCCCGAAAGCCTTATGCAGGTTGCTGGACCTTAGGGACAGTTCTCTGGCCCACTGAAACATGGTCATAGTTCTTAAGAACTGTCAAATGTGTGTATGTATATATTTATTTTTGAGATAGGAATTTAGCTCTTGTCACCTGGGCTAGAATGCAGTGGTATCATCATAGCTCACAGCAACCTCAAACTCCTGGGCTCAAGTGATCATCCTGCCTCAGCCTTCTGAGTAGCTGGGACTACAGGCACCCCTCACAACACCCGCCTAATTTTTTATTTGTATTTATTTTTATTTTTTATTTTTGAGACTGAGTCTTACTTTCTCATCCTGGGTTGAGTGCCATGGCTCAATCAACCTCAAACTCTTGGGTTCAAGTGATTCTCTCGCCTCAGCCTCCCAAGTGGCCAGGACTATAGGCAACCACTATAATGCCCAGCTATTTTTAGAAATGAAGGCTCACTCTGACTCAAGCTGGTCTTGAACTCCTGAGCCCAAGCAATCCACCTACCTCAGCCTCCCAGACTGCTAAGATAACAGGATGAGCCACTGTGCCAGCCTGCAATTTAAAAGGTCTCTGCTACTTTGAAACATTAGAATTGGGGGATGCTCTTGGAAATCCTGAGGACTGTAGGAATTTCCCAATTCCAAATCCCTAGACGATCTCTCTGAACTTGCGAGATATTGGGAGGGAGTTGTGGAATCTTTGGCTAGGGAGGCATGCAGTAGGGAGGAACATTCCCCATTGCTTTGACGGCCACCCAAGAGTTTCCAGAATGCGGCATATCTTGAGTCCCCTGGATGTCCAGATCCCTGGCTGAGTTCTCCAGATCCTTGGGAACCCCAACTTATGGCCTATCCTAAATCCAGAAGCAGGAACATGGCAAGATGCCTTGCTGTAGGATGGCACAAGCTTCAGGGAGAGAATTCCTGTGGGTCCTTGTGTTTAAAAGGCAGTGAGGTCTCATCTGGGAGTCAAAGTCATTGCGAGAGTTTGTGAAGCCCCTATTGCCGAGAGCATCTCGCAGCTCCAGCCACACCGGCCTCTTCTCAGCATCCCGGGTGGGCCCTGCTCTCTCTCCTTCAGTGACTCTTCTCTTTGCCTAAAGACACATTTGCCCCCAACTCATGTTTAATTTCAGCTCCTTTATGCAATACTTTGTGTCCTTTTAAATGACTTTTTCCATTTCTGTGTTCTTGTTGAGCTCCCAAGAACTCATCTTCCTTTATTTTAAGCAAACAAACTTGCCAGGGCAGGGTTGGGAAGGTAGGCGTGGTCTTGCTATGAGGCAAGGAGCAGCTATGGGAACAGGATAGGGGATGGAGACTGCTGAGATGGAGAACACGACCAAAGTCAGGAGATCTGGATTCAAAGCCTGCTGTGCTATAGCTCTACTGTGAGTGCCAGAAAGGTCCCTGGCATCACTGACATCTACACTGGCAGGCCACCAAGGAAGACCTTCATGCAGCTTATGGCTCTGGTCATGTGATTTCTCACTTAGCACATGTCTACTAAGTCCCTACTCAAAGACGGGGCTCTTCTCCTGGGCAGAAGCAACACGAGGCTGAGCCCTGGCCACTGCCTTGTCCTCAAGCAGCTTTCAGTCAAGTTGGGGGTGGGGGAAAAGGACAAGCAAAGCCACAATCACTACGCAATGGAATAAAGAATCACAATTAGCAAGTTTATCTGGTGCCAAGCACTACTCCCAGCCATGTATTACTCATTCATTTCTCACAACTCTGAGGAATAGATACTATACGGATTCTCGTTTTGCTGTGAGGAACCCAAGGCATGAAGAGGTTCAGGAACTCCCCCAAGGTCACACAGCAAGTAGGCGGCAGAGTTGGGATTTTACCTGGGTGGGTCTGGTTCCTGAACAGGTATTCTCAACCACAATATCAAGTGTCACCTAGTGGTACCACAGAGAAAGGACCTAGAGAGGAGCAGTTTCTATCCAGCTCAGGAACCCCTGCACAGAGTTGGGATCCACCAAAGCCCAGCACAACAGCAAGTCCCAACCATGCACAGGCAGTTTGATGAAGCGAGGAAGGGCCTTTATAAGCTCTTTTTTCTCAATGAAGAAACCTTCACCACCCTAAAAACAAAGGAATTCTTTGCAAGCTATCCAATGACCCAGAACTCTATGCAGCCTGGGCTGGAATCTAGAGAATTAGGTGGGAAGCCCTAAAGTCTAGCCTGCATCTGGTGGGCAGCATCCCAAAAGGGGAGGTGGGAGATCTGGGGGGTCTCTAGGCTGTGGAACCTTGAGCCAACCCTCCCTTTCCTCAACCCCCATCTGCCCAACTTACTAGCTGCAAGAGCCTGGGAAAGGTGGTGAACCTCCCTGACCCTCAGTTTCCTCCTCTGTGAGATGGAGGTTTATCCTGTGAGGAGTTTGCAAGTGCTTTCAGGGGAGGATATGAGGATTAAAGTCAAATTCACATAAACTGTTTAGGACAGAGCCTAGCACACAGTGCGAAATAAATGTTAGTTACTATTACTATTATCACTAACGGATGTCCTCAGCACAAACATTCTATCATTCCTGTACTTGTAGGGGAGGGACTGTGTCAAAATCTGGACTCTCAGTTAGTGCAGACTCATGAACTTGTTGACATTCAGCTCTGCTGGCTCCATCCGATAGTATGACCCGTCTAACGAGAGTTTTTCCTTAGAGAAAAGAATTGTGGAGAGAAAAGCAGCCAGTCAGGACTCTGCTGCCCAAGAGGAAAAGCCGGGGAAGAGTTCCCACTGCCTTCCCAAAGCAACTGATTGAGATAAATTCATTTGTCTTTATTGAAGAAAGGCCAGTGGGACTTTCCAAAGAGCTCACTCAGCTTGCCTCATGGTTTCCGGGAACAAGCAATTTTAGTCTTTCCAAGGATGTTGGGTCATATCAACTCAGTCAGCCAGGAATTGGAGCAGGCCCCAGAGGTCCTGCTTCAATGGACAGATGAGACCAGCCAGCAAATAGCAGGACTATCCATGTCTGCATCGCCATCCTGGGCACAGATGAGGCCTTTCAAAGTTTATTCCTTTGGGAGCCCCTTCCTGGTACTAGAAACCAGATCCTGGGCCACAAGCTCTGTCTCTGGGGCAGCCAGATCTCAAGGATATTCTGAGCTCTGACATGTATCACTTCCCGAGCTGCTTCTCCCGGCTAAGCCACTTGCTCCTACAATCAGGAACCTGGATTGACATATATAAGGGCACATGTGACCCCGAGATAACATTTACTAAGCTATCTCCAAGGAGCAAGAACGCGACATCCTTCTCACCACTTAATTCTCATATATCCCCTTGAGCTCTTATTAACTCCATTTTAACAGAGGACAAACTCAGAAAGGTGAAGTCACTTAACTAAGATCAAGTAGGAGAACAGGGTTGCAGCCATGACTGGAACCCAGGTCTGTCTGGGCATATAGTTCAGCTGTGTAACCATCACAGTGTTGGATCCCCCAGCCACAATACACAGACAAACTCAAATTGGATGACTCAAGGAAAAGCCACCAGAGAGTGAAGGCTCTTTGCTTATTTTGCCATTGGATATCTGAGTCATTCATTTATTGATCATTATTAAAGGACTTTGAATATGGCGATTTCAGTTTCCCAATCTCCCTCAGCTGTCTTCTATTTGGGTGATCCTTCTTGAAGTCTGACCTAAATTGCCCCCCCTAGTCTAAGTCAATCAGCATTATTTAATGAGCACCTATTATGGGCCCAGCTGGGCACCAAAGAAGAACAAGTCTGGACTTGGTGTGGCAGACACTAAGCATGATCTTGGCCAAGGGAGGTAGAAATAGGCTCACATAAGCTGACTCTTGCTGTGAAGTCCCATGAAGGGAGACCACTCAGCTCCAGGTACATGCCCAAAGTTCAAGCTCTTTATCAGGGCACAAGGTCTGGGAGGTCAGCAAAGCGCTTTAGGTGTAAGGGGAGATAGATCCTGCTTTAATTCACTATTCAACTCCTGATCACCTGATATGTCAGGCTCAGTTTCCCTGTCTGCAGAATAGGGCTATCAGCATAGTAAGATCCTTAATTGGAGATTCAGTACAACATGCTTCTAGAATGCTCAGAATAGGATTTGGAAGATAATAGGACATTAATTATGTGATTATTCAGGTTACAGCAAGTGTACCCAATTCTGGTTCTACCCACAATCCTCCAGGGAACTACTTTTTTAAAAGGTCCCCAACCAAGCATCAAGCTCCCTAGTGGGATAAGGATAGGAAGGTAGAGGCTGAATGTTTTACACTTACCAGGCAGTTTAAACAGGCTTATGGCAAGGAAAGCTGGGTTCTATCGCTGGTTGTACCATTACAGCTTTTGCTCCATCTGTACGGAGCAATCTGGGCACACTCTGGTCTTGCTGGAAGTTCTCTGCTGCCCCCTGCTGGACCCTGGAAGTTCACTCCTCAGTGCACCTGCAGCAATACAAGGAGCCCTCAGCTGGGACCCATGTGATCCAGTGTATGCACTTGGGCAGCATTTTCACAATTGTTCCCCCAATCAGTTCTTATATCAGCTCTGTCCAGTGAGTAGTAACCCTGTTGGAAGTCTGGGTACACAAGCCGAGGCCAGGCAGGGAAAGGACTGCCCCACGGTGGCTGAGCATGTCACCAGGACTGGTCAAGTCTCTAGTGGGCTTGCTCTTTGGGACAAGAGTGCGGCGTGAGTAACAAAGCCTAGAAACAGCTGGTCATGGTGTCCTGAGCACTGCTCACTTCCAACTTTGCCAGGGCACTCCAGTGAGGCTGAGGGCACTGAGGAAGTAAGGCTGGTGAGGCTGAGGAGGCAGAGGGGGTAAAGGGGGCAGAGGAGGCAGGTGGAGGCCGGGGGGAAGGTGAGGCAGGTGTGGTGAGGCCTCCTATCAGGGAGGATTGTCACTTGCCTTTCCACCACTGGCAGAGGGAGACTAACCTTGACCATGCCCTCTGGTCTAAGTTCTGGCCCAGAGGAGGTCCAGCCTTCTCCTTATTCCTGGAAAACTTTTAGGGAGGGGCTTTCCCAGGCTTCCTGCCTCCTCTGCATCCTGACTGACCTCTCCTGATCACAGGTCAGTAGAAAGCGTGGGTGCTGGGGTCAGGCCTGCCTGGCCCGTGACTTGGTTATGAGTTAGATGATCTTGAACAAGTCCTGTCATCTCCCCGAGCCCCAGTGTATGTATCTGAAAGTTGATTCTTCTGCTCCCTACTGCATTGGGCACCTGAGGCCCTGAGGTCCCCTGCACAGGGGCAGGGCACCCTCCCCTTGCAGTGGTTCTGGAACCTGGCCAATTCCTGTGGACTTTTAGGCCCCTGGACCCCCTAGGAGGGGCAGAGGCCACAGATCATCCATCTTTCCACCCCGACAGCAAGAGGGGATGAGGGGTCAGCATGCCTCTGACTACTGCTGGCCTTGTATCCCTGTGGCCCCAGGTTAATTTTTAAAAAGCAGCCAAGAGTCCAAGTGGCCCTGGCAGCATTTGCTCTCTCTGTTTGCTCTGGTTAATAATCTCAGGAGCGCAAACATTCCTGGAAGCAGGAGAAGAGACCAACATCCTGTTCCCTTCGTCTGGGCCTCCCCCCACCTGCAGAAGAGGCTGTGCCACTGAATGCACAGCCTTGACCAAGGGAAGCTGAGATTGGAGCTCCCTCTCTCCTGTGCCCCTTGGGTTTCCCACCTCGGGCTGATGACCCTAATCATGCACACCTGCGGTCAGGTACATCGTAAGCAATCTTAGTAAGATGATTTTATTATTTACTTACTCCTTTAAAAAATTATTATGCCAGGCCTGGTTTCTCCAAAGACAGACTCCCTGAGCCATCACACGTGTAAGGCAGTTGACAGTTTACAGAGCACCCCCACACATGTCATCTCTTTTCATCTCCTGGTTTTGGCAGACAGAACAGGGCTGGTTGTCTTTAGTTTACAGATTAGGAAAGTGAGCTTCAGAGAGGGAACGCCATCCCCAAGGTCACACAGAACGAGGACACATCAGGGTTCTGGTTTCCATTCTACACATTCCCTTTTAATTCAGACCACCTTTTAATGCTACTGTCATTAACCAAGTCACAGAAGACTCAGACACTTTGTGAATACAAGGGAAGATAACTGTTGTAGAAAGCTAAACCAAGACAGTTGCACCATGACTTTGAGCTTCCTGGCAGCCAAAGCAAGAAGAAAATACAACTAGTGGCCAAGCTGTCAGTAATAAAGGAAATACACTCACTTGTTATGAATAGACACACTGTTCTGAATACCAGTGCAAGATGGATGCACTGGCTGGATCTTACAGAAGGGACACAATGCAGCTGTGCAGGGGGGACCACCCAGTTCTTTTAGGTCCTTGTTCCCAGGACTGCCTGCCTAAAGGAGTCATTCCCAGCCTAGCGGGGAGGCTTCTGGGTGTGGAGTGTTCCACACCAAGTGTGGGGAGTGAGGACAATAGCCTTGACCATAGTGAAAAGAACGCTCCAGAGATGGCCCTGAGTATCTATCTCTAGCATGAGTTTGAGCTTAGGAAACAAACAGAACTGGGTTTCATTCTCATTTAAAATTTTACATTTTTTTTTTTAGACAGAGCCTCAAGCTGTCCCCCTGGGTAGAGTGCCATGGCATCACAGCTCACAGCAACCTCCAACTCCTGGGCTCAAGCGAGTCTCCTGCCT
>NW_003852409.1:17338693-17382701 GCF_000181295.1 Otolemur garnettii | reverse complement strand
AGGACCACGTTTCCCTTGAAAGCTCGAGGGAAAAATCCTTCCTCACCTCTTCCCAGCTTCCGGGGCATGCTCTTAATCCCTGGAGCTCCTTGACTCGTAGCTTCATCCCTCCAACCTCTGCCCCATCTTCTCTGGGCATCTCTCGATATCTCTGTCTCCCTCTCTGTTCTCTCAGGAAGATACTTGTCACTGGATTTAGGACTCCCTGTCATCAAGGGCCACCTCATCTTAACTAATCACATCTGTAAGCAAGGCCGCAGTCTGTGGTTCCGGGTGGACGTGAGTTTTGCAGAGGACGATATTCAGCTTCCTACAAACGCATTCCACTCTCACTAAGGCTAGGCACTGTCCTCATGCTTCGCAGATGTTAACTCCTTTGATCTTCATGGCAATGCCAGGGACCAGGAACTATTATTATCCCCATTTACAGACGAGGAAACCGAGGCCCTGGGAGGTAAAGTGACCTGCCCAAGCTCACACAGCAGTGAGTTCTACAGACACTGTCTGGCTCCTGAGTCTGTACTGTCGTTCAATACCAAATGCCACCTTTCCCAGCAACTCCACTTCCCAACCGAGGGACCCAGGCAAGTCACTTCACGGAGACTTAAATCCTCTGTCTGTAAAGGGGACAAACAGCATCTACTTCATGAGGCTGCTGTGGGGATTCAGTTCAATCCTGTGGCCCATGTAAAGTGCTTGGTGCCAGAATAGCACATGACAGATGCTTAGTGAGTAGAAGCTGTTGTTATAATTCTCTATAATTTGCAAGGACGAGGAGGAGCTGGAGGGTGAGAGAAGGAACATTGGGACAGGATGCCTGGGTTCTAGTGCTGGCTCTGCCATTGAGTTCCCTGTGGTCTCTGGTATGTCACTTCCTCCCCTTGGGCCTCAGTTTTCTCATGTGAGAAGTGGCCCAATCAGGTCCACCTGCTGGACACAGGGGCGTGAGGTCTGGGTGGAAGGAACCAGTAGGAAAAGGCCAGATGTTGCTGGTTCTCTCCATCCTCATGTGCCCCAGTGACAGGTGGGAAACCGTGGAGAAGCCTTTCTGGGGGCTGGCACACCTGGGCCCCATTGTGTTTGGCCAATGCCTCTTCTGAAACAACCACTCTGGCCTTTTGGTCTCACTGGCCCTGGCCAGGTTACAGGGATCGATCAGAGCTGGCCTTGGGGCCCTGATTGGTCCCAGTTGAGCAGGGTAAATACCAAGGTCACCTACAGGCCTCAGTCCACAGTCCTGAGAAGGGAGGTGGTGGCCCCTCTGTTGTCAAATCAAGCCCTGAGAGACCCCCAACGCAGAGGAGCCCAGAGCCATGCAGAGTCCTGGGACCCTGCTCCTGCTGCTGGCCGCCTGCCTGGCCGTGAGTGCTGACCCTGTACTACCACCTGACGACATCCAAGTGCAGGAAAACTTTGATATCTCTCGGGTAAGGCTGCCTCATGGGCAGTGGTCGTGGGGTTGGGTATCCAAACAGCTTGCTGGGCAAGTCTGGCTTGTCTTGGGATCTCAGTCTCCCTGCCTGGAATTTCAGTGGTCAGTCCCCAGAAGGCCCTTCCTGCTCAGACCGTCTGGGAGTCTGGGCTTCTTTGAGCAACGACTCTATCCTCCGCCATTCTGTAGGACTCGCTCACCTGATGTTGTATGAGTAAAACAACCTCACATTCTGTGGTCCTTGTGGGCTCCCAGAGGAGTCACAGCTTTGATGGGAACCCACCCCAGAGAGGACTTTGTCCTGTGGGTGGCCCCCCAACATCCTCCACAGGCACCTGGCTTTCTGAGAGTCCCCCAGCCCTACAGCATCTCTCTGCTAACTCGTCCTGGGTCCTCTGCTCAGGCCCAGGTCTGGCTGTGGATAGAGGCCTGGGGAGGCACAGGGTGGGCATGTGCCCAGTGGCTTTGGGGCTCTGATGAAGGCTTATGGGAAGAAAGAGGGCAGAACAGAGATCAGGGCTGGGGGCATCAGACCTTGAGCATAGGGAGAGCCCAAAGCAGGGCCTGTTGCTGTGGGTGTAGGGTCCCAGGGCTGCCTCCTGCCCCAGCTCTGCCCTGAATCAGAGGGTGGCCTGGAGTAGGATGGGGCTCACAGACCCTTCTAGCTGTGGTGTCATATGCACTTTGTTTACTTTTAGGGATGGGGCAGTGTTGGGGTGGTTGGGGAGCCACATAGGCCCATCCTGCAGGAACTGGGAGGCTCTTTTAGCTCTCTGGCTCCCATGTCAGAAGAAGGAGGCAGCAGGTCTATCCTGAATGGTCCCTCCATGTTCATTACACTTGAGATACTTCCAAATGTGGGCTGTGGGCTGCCTTGTGAGGCAGTGAGCATCCCGTCACTGGAGGAGTACAAGACAGGACTCCAGTCTTGGGAGCAATAGCTGGGGATCTTCGGTAGATCCCACATCTCAGGAGAGTGAGGCCTTCTGTGGACCACCTTCCTCGTTAAGCTCACTGTGATGCGTGTAACTCTACCCTGGGGGCTCTGACTTCCCTCCAGGATATGTGCCCTTTAGTTAGCCAGGAAACAGTATCACTTAAAAGGATGCGTCACAGGGTGGGGAGTGGGTTGGGGGTGTGAGGGGGGCACACATCAGCCAAGTCTTCTTTGAGGGCTGAGGCAAACCCAGATTCCCAGATCTTGTGGCTGCCTCCTAGTTCTACGGGAAATGGTACAATGTGGCCATTGGCTCCACCTGCCCTTGGCTGAAGAGGATCAAGGACCGGATGACCACGAGCACACTGGTGCTGGGAGAGGGGTTGACGGAGGCGGAGATCAGCATGACCAGCACACACTGGCGGTGAGTGTGGGCTGGGACACCGAGAGGAACGGAGCCCCTTCTCTCGCCCATATCCTGCAAAGTTCCAGATCTCTGCTTCTAGTTGAGACCTTGCCTCTCAGCCCCAGGCCCCGCTAGAGTCCTTCACACAGGTGGCCCTTTTAAGGGCCCTGTCCATACCTCAAGAGCAGTGGCCCAACACGATGCCTGTTTTGCAACCTGCTTCTCCTCCTTGGGCAATCCTTAGCTCAGAACGGGCACTTCTGCCTCCCAGGGATCCCTGGACTCCTCTCTAATCTTTTCCCACCTCTAATCTTGAATCTTTCACCCAATCCATTCCTTACCCAGCAACCAGAAAGACCTTCTGAAAAGTCAAATCTGCTCAAGACCCTTCTATGGCTCCCTATTGTCCTGGGAGTAAGATTCAAACCTCTTGATATAGGTTCCAGGCCACTCCCTGCCTCCCTGGGCTGATTCTTGTGGATCCTTCAGAACTCAGGTTCCACCACCTCCAGGAAGCCTTCCTGGGTTCCCAGGTTCAGATTACATGTCCTTCCTTGTGCTGTTAGAGCATCTCATGCTCCCCTCCCTGGGGCACTTATGCTGTTTGTGTCTGCTGGCCTGCTTGCCCCAGGCCATCGTGAGCTCTGTGAGGGGCCAGGACTTGTCTTGCTCTCCTGTGTGTCCCAGGCATGTAGCACAGAGCTTGGCAAAATAAATGTGAGTTGGATGAACAGTAACCTCTGTAACAATAGTAGCTAATAGGTATATGGTGCTTACTGTCAGCTCTTTTCATTTGGTGTTCATTTGATCCTGACAACAACCATGTGAGGTAGAAATCATCAGTATCCATTTTGTAGGTGAGGAAATGGGAGCAAGAGAGACACAGAATGAGAAATGAATGAATGCATTAATTCATCACTCTAACTCCCTGTGCCTCAGTCTAATGGGCAGATTTGACTAAGGAAGGAGATTTTAGGGCCCTGTGGCTAAGAAAATGGCATAGATTTGTCCCCTTTTCTCTGACCCTCTGTTCCCTCACATGAAAAGTGAGTGAGAATTAAATGAGATTTGGAAATATCATTACAAATGTTAATTTCCAAATTGAAAAGCAAACAAAACCAAAAAACCAACTGAGACATTTAGAAAGAGCCCCATAGATGGGTCAGAGGACCACAGGCTCTCCTGGAAGTGACTTGCCCTTTGGTTTGCTTATTTCCAGGAAAGGTGTCTGTGAGGAGATCTCTGGGGCTTATGAGAAAACAAGCACTGATGGGAAGTTTCTCTATCACAAGCCCAGTAAGTACGGTGGAAGGAGGCGTCCATGTTGTCACCTTTGCTCAAAGATACCTTGATGTCCTCAGCTCTCTCTGCTTCTGTAACCTTTCCTCCCATTTAGCTGAGATGCCATCTGGTCTTCTCCTAAATAGCAGTTCTTCCTCCTTCCCCTCCTCCTCACCTCCTCCCTCTCTGTCTCCCTTCTGCCCCCAGCCTCAGCACGTGCACTCAGAACAGGGTGATGGTGCTCACCTCACCAGTCTTCATGTCTTGTTAGGCATCTTCAATGATAAAAATGGACTAAACATCTACCACGTACAGTGTGCATGGTACCAAGAAGCATTTGTATATGAACCTGTTCATTAACTCAGCACGTGTTTGTTGAATATGCTCTATGTGCCGAATAATTGTGTTAGGGACGAAAATATGGATGTTGGGTAGCGCCTGTGGCTCAGTGGGTAGGGCGCCAGCCCCATATACCGAGGGTGGCAGGTTTGAACTTGGCCCCGGCCAAACTGCCACAACAACAACAACAAAAAGAATAGCTGGGCATTGTGGCGGATGCCTGCAGTCCCAGCTACTTGGGAGGCTGAGGCAAGAGAGTTGCCTGAGTCCAGAAGTTGGAGGTTGCTGTGAGCTGTGATGCCACGGCACTCTACCAAGGGCAATAAGGTGAGATTCTGTCTCTAAAAAAATGAATAAATAAATAAATAAAAGAAAACATGAATCTTTGGCTAGATGGATGAATGGACAAAAAGTGATTGAACAAGTAAAATGGATTGGTAAATATATATGTGGATAAACACATGTGGATACATTGGTGGATTGACAGGGGAAAGAAGGGAGGAAGGGAGATGGATTGATGAATGGAGGTGGATAGAATGATGGTGAATTGGTTAATAATGAATATATGGAAGAGATAGATGGGTGGGCAGAGAGAGAGACTAAAGATGGATGAATGGTCAAATGGTTAGACGGAAGGGATGGGCAGATAGATGATGGGTGAAGGAATGAAGCAGGGATGAACAGGTGCTGGGTCTCCAGCTAGAAGAGCCTTCAGCCCTGATCCCTTCGGTCTGCCTGCATGTCTGTGCAGAATGGAACATAACCATGGAGTCCTACGTGGTCCACACCAACTATGATGAATATGCCATTTTGCTGACCAAGAAATTCAGCCGCCGCCACGGGCCCACCATGACCGCCAAGCTCTATGGTAATGTCCTATAACTAGGTGAGCCCGTCAGAACCAGGGGTGGGAGGAGACCACTGATCTCTGCTCAGTGGAATGGACAGGAGCAGGCAGTTTTGCTTTTTCCTTCTTAGGAAACTCCAGTTAGGGTGAAGGTACAAGCATTGGCTGTGCCTGGAGAGGGAGTAGATCTGAGTTTCCCATTTAAGGTGGAATCTTCTTGTTTTGATCTGTAAAATTCCAGACCCAGAGAATTCCAGAGCCTCCATGCCCTTAAAAGATTCAGTGGGCAGAGCCTTGTGTAAGGACACAGGAGGCCCTGGTTGGAGCCCAGGAGGGACCCCGCTTCCTCCCTGGGAGCCTATCTTTCTGGAAGTATTTCAAGATTGAACTGGCTCAACAGTTTTCAAACTTTCCCTAAATGAAAATCACTGGGAAAAACTGTCCCAGGCCCTGCAGGCCCAGGCGCCTGGTGTTCTATGTGTCTTCTCTGCTTTCCTCTTGCAGGGCGGGAGCCACAGCTGAGGGAAAGCCTCCTGCAGGACTTCAGAGCGGTCGCCCAGGGTGTGGGCATCCCTGATAACTCCATTTTCACCTTGGCTAACAGAGGTACATGGCACCCAGCCCATCTTTATGGCCCTCAGAGACTATCCCAGGTCCTGGGTCTTTACTGTAATCCTGTGAGATAAACAGGGACCCCAGCCCCACCTTCATTCTTTGTAGGATAATCAGGAAGCCGCTGGATTTGCTCTAAGTTTCACAGCTGGTACCTGGCAGGGCCGGGACTAGAATCAATTCAGTCTATTGTTGGGTGTCTCAGGGAGGTTGTATTTGGAATCCATAGGTACCTCTTAGGAGGCAACAGAGCATGTGGTCTGGAGTCAGGCTCCTGGGTTCAAACAGCTGTGTGGCTGCTGGTTAGTCAGCCTCTCAGAGCCTCATTTTCCTCATCTGTAAAATGGGGATAACAATGCCTCTCTTATGAGTTACTGTGAGGAGCCAAGGAGATGAAGCCCTGTGCCTAGTAAGTGCTCCATAAATGTTAGCTCTTGCAGTTCTTGTGATGATGCTGAGGAAATAATGCTGCTGGGGCAGGGTGGGGTGAACAGATGGTAGTCAGGGTGCATCCACCAGTCTGTTGCTTTTCCTGTGAATATCCTTGAGCAAGTCCCCATTCATGAGGTGGTGGCTGATGGCCCAGACCTGTCCCTGCACAATGCCTGCCTGACTCTGTAAAAGAAACAAATCTGGGCCTCAGGTTGCCCCAGAGCTTCGTCTTCTTATTCACTCCTGTCTCCTGTCCTTTGACCTAGGTGAATGTGTCCCCGGGGAGCGAGAACCAGAGCCCACCCCACCCACTGTGAGTACCTCACTGCTACCCAGGGATCCTGCACACTGGGTTTTGGTCAGCCCCGCTCAGGTCCTGGCGTGGTGGGGGTGGAGTAATTTGAGAGGGCTGAGTGCAGGTAGTGTCAGGCATGAGTTTTAAAGGCAGGCCCACCTGCACTCAATCTTGATTCTGCCCCTGGGCAGGCTGCTTCCCCATCTGGACCTCACTTTTCTCACCTTTGAAATGGGATAAACGCTTAACTTCTGGGGTTGTGCTAGTATTTAGTGACATGTAGAAAAACGCTGAGCATAGTGCCTAAAAATACCTAAAAGAAACGAAACACTTAATAATGAAATAATAATACTCGATATGTGAAAATAAAGTCAACTGATTTCCTTAAACAACAGCAAACTTGAGAATAAGCAGCTTCTCAAACCATCTCATCTCCTGTGCTGCCTTCTCATCTTCTGGGCTTCCTTATTCTTTTACTTTCCCACCTTTTGCTGTATCGATTCATTCTTCTTTCTCTGATTATTTGGAAGTCATAGATCCTAATTTATTCTACTCATGTGTGTATGCATATGTATATATGTATATGCGTCTGTGTATGTATGTGTATATTAACATATGTAATATTTATTTAGAAACATACCCTCCAAATTGAAAATCCACAAAAAAAGCAAAAAAGAAAAAAGACAAAATGTCCTTATTCCAAAGTAGAACTAATACTACTAACATATTATGTAGTTGCTCCTATATTTTTAAAGAAAAATGACCGCTGATTTTATACAACTAACACATGCTTATTGGAAAGAACTAAAACAATGCAGGAATGCGTAAAGATAAGTAAAATATTTTTTAAACTCTCACCACCCCAAAACTATTAGCATTCATCATTCCAGGAATCTTGACATATATGTAGATAAAAGGACAGACAGAAGAAAAGGATAAATGTACAGAAATATTTAGAGCTATACTGTTACTAAGTGGGATTATTTTGTAGATGCTATCTTTAATTTTTAAAAGTACTTATAGTTTTATTCAAATTTTTATTAAAAAGAACTGGACCCCCAATATTCTTGAGCCTCAGGTCTGGGCCATCAGCCACCACTTTCTTGAACCTCAAATATTTTTTTATCACGAGAGGTTTATGTCCTAAAGATTCTTCTAAAATAAGTCCAGGCTGTGAAGAGATATTTAAGAGACTGGCATAGCTATATATCCATTTAATGAATATGTTTATTGCCTCCATGATTTGAAAGATAGACATGAGGGTTCTCAAACTTTGTTCCCGCCCCTCTTCCGTTGGTCATTTACATTGTCCTGATTGGTGCAATTCCCATCTCTTCTGTCAAAATCTGTAGAGTCTTATTGTAGTAGTTGTGTATTTTGCTGGATTTTACATTCACTTTTACTAAACATAGTTTCCGAGTTATTCATTTTTATTTCTTAACCACTGCCATTTCTTTGCCACATGGTGTTTCTGCGGAAGGTTCGTGGGTGTTTTAATTCATGAATTCTTCCATTATTTGACACCGTCCATACCGCACAGTGTGGTAGTTTGAGTGTAGTAGTTTCAAGTCATGACCTTGGAACTTTGGATATGTTGCTCCGTTATTCTCAAGCACCAATTACTGCTTTGAAAACCCTGAGCCCAGTGTGATATTTCTTCTCCTTGTAGACAATTTATTTCTTATGCCCAGATGCCTGGGAAAATGATCACTAAAGATAGCGTCTTAACCAGGACATGTATTGGTGTTGAAAATTCAATACAAAAATTTCCTGGAATACAACATGCTCTTTCCATATGCAGATTACATTTCTTCTGTATGTATTTAAGGGAAATTTCTTACGCTCTTCCATTGGCTTCATCTCCCATTCTCTTTGTTGGGTTTTACTACCTTAGGAACATTTATTCTCTCATCCCGGTGCATCTTTGTCTTCCACATCTACTGGTTTCTCCACAATTGCTTTCGACTCTTTGTCTGTTTCATCTGCATTCATTGAGATTATCAGTGGCTTTTCTTTAATGATAGTCATTCTATTTTAGCAGTCATTCTGTTCTTACTATTTCTAATTTACTCCTTCTGAATTTATGTTATGTTGTTTCTCAATTTATCTGTGTAGACCTGGATTCACTCTTCATCTTATTCTGTTGTTTTAGCATTTCATCTTTGAGCCTTCTCTTGAAATTAGTATGTTCTGCTTAAGTAGCTCTATAGCTTGGAGCCATTGAGGCATTTCCTTCTGTTCTTTAAGTTCTGTTTTCTCCTGGTATCACAGGATAAAGAGCTGTGAGGGGCAGGCAGGCAGGCAGGATTGGGCACAGGGAGAAGTGGAGCTGTGATGAAGTCAGGATACCTTAGCCAACTCTGCAGGTACCTCTGAAGCGGGGACAACACTTCAGAGTTGTCCCAAGATGGTCCAAAGGGGTAGGACCTTAATTCCATCACGTTGATCAGACTGAGGAGGGAGAGTGAACTGGGTAAAATGTGTCCTTTAGCAGAGGTAGTCTCCAAATGGGCTGACCTCTAGGGCCATCTGACAGCAGAACTTCCAGCAGCTGAAGCCCATCACAGAGGTGAAATCTAGGCAGTTTATGTCAGTGCTCAGCACAGTTGGGCTCTTACCTTTGTTCACTTTATTTTTTTATTCACTTCCGAGGTGGTTTAGTTTCCCTGCCAGTTTTCTTTAGTTTGCCCCTGTACAGTCAGCTGTATCCAGACTGCTGATATGGTGGGGAGGAAGTGTCATTTATCCTTGGCCCTCTTCCACCAAATTTGAGTCTAATCCCAATTCCCCTCCCCCCAAACCCATCCTTACTTTAGTATAAAGTCTGGGTATTTTGTGTTCATCTACCTTTATGAATTCCAAAGGAATGGTGAAAGGGCATGGCTGAAAAGCTGCCCCAAGGTGTACCATGTGGGTCCTAAAGCCGTATGTATTAATTTTCTAGGGCTGCCATAACAAAGTTCCACAGACTGGGAGTTTACATGACATAAATTTATTATTTCATAGTTCTGGAGGCCAGAAGTTCAAGATCAAGGTGTTGGAAGGGTGGGCTCCTTTTGAGGGCTATGAGAAAGACTCCATTCCATACGTCTCCCCTGGCTGCTGGTGGTTTGCTGGCAGTGGTTTTCCTTGGTTTGTAGAACCATCACCCCAACTGCTACCTTCATCTTCACATGGCATTATTAGAGTATACATGTCTCTGTGTGAAAATTTCCCCTTTTTATAAGGACACCATTCATATTGCATTAGGCTCCACCCTAATGACCTCATCTTAATTACAACCCTATTTCAAAATAAGGTCACCTTCTGAAGTATTGGGAGTTATGACTCCAGTATATGAATGGGGGGGGCACAATTCAGTTCATGACATCCTTCCTCTGCTTCTCTTTTAAAGGACTGCTAAATATCCTATATAAGGCTCATGTCTGTTTGGGGGTATTGTGATATACATCTGTCCAGTGGCAAAATAGCCTGGAGCATTAGACTGTGTAGCCCCAGAACATTCACTTCCATTAGACTTGAACCCTAGTCTACTTTGCCTTTTTACCCTTTCTCCCCAGAAGCCATTTTCACTACTTTGTCAGGAAAGGAAAAGATGGGGTGCCCCTCAGTTTTCTTCTCTCTGGATTTGGAAGTACTAGGAAGAATTCTAACTCTGATGACATACCTGTCCTGGAGATTGGAGAGTAATTAACGGTTAAGAGCTATACCCTGCTGAAGCATTCTTTTACTTCCAGAATGTTTTGTTTCTTTTCTTGATTGCCAGTTTTAAAATTTTGGGGTTTAAATTATGACCTTTTTGTTTGTTTAAATGATATTGATCAGAATTTGGGGGCTGTGTTTTTAAAATTTTTTGCTAAGTATTGGGGAGAGTTTTTGTTTATTTTGTTTTTTAAGACAGAGTCTTGCTTGCCCAGGCTAGAGTGCCAGGTATCAGCCTAGCTCACAGCAACCTCAAACTCCTAGACTCAAGTGATCTTCCTGCCTCAATCTCCCAAGTATCTGGGACTATAGGCACCCACCACAACACCCAGCTATTGTTTCCTATTGTTAGTAGAGACAGGGTCTTGCTTTTGCTCAGGCTGGTCTCTAACTCCTGAGCTCAAGTAATCCTCCTGCCTCAGCTTCCCAGAGTGCTCGGCATGAAAATTTCTTTGTTGTTGTTCTTGTTTTCTAAAGATAGGGTCTCCTTGTGCCACTCAGGCTGGAGTATAGTTTGAGGCACTGCAGCCTCAAACTCCTGGGTTCAAGCAATCCTCCTGCCTCAGCTTCCTGAGTAGCTGGGATTATAGGTACAAACTTAGAAAGAACTTTTGAAAAGAGTTTCCATCTGTTATCTTAATACAGATCTCAAATAAATCTATATTTCTTTATCAATGTCAAGAATGAAACAATGACTCCTCCTACAAAGGACATAAATATAGCACACCTGTATTTCTGTTTCTGTTTATTTTTATCCTTTTATGTTTCTTTTTTTTTTTTTTTTTTTGAGACAGAGCCTCAAGCTGTCCCCCTGGGCAGAGTGCCGTGGCATTACAGCTCACAGCAACCTCCAACTCCTGGGCTCAAGCGAGTCTCCTGCCTCCACCTCCCAAGTAGCTGGGACCACAGGCGCCCGCCACAACGCCCGGCTATTTTTTGGTTGCAGCCATCGTTGTTTGGCGGGTCCGGGCTGGGGATTCGAACCCGCCACCTTAGGTGTACGTGGCTGGCGCCTTAGCCGGTTGAGCTATAGGCGCCGAGCTATGTTTCTTACGTACCTATTTTTGTGAATAAGATCTGAGATTCTTTCTCTACATTTTTAAAAAGAATTTTCAAATATCTACATTATTAGCAATTATTTTTTAACTCTATATTTTATTTGCTTTATAGCTTTCCACCATTTCTTTGCTATAAGATCTTCAATGTCTAGCATTTAGATTTGTCAATTGGTGGGAATAGCTCTACAAGTAATTTTTGCATGGATGGCAAACTTCTGGACCCTTGCATGGCTGAGTGTCTTTCTGTAGTTATATCACATGATCAACAGCTTGGACCAATGAAGGATCCCTGGGTTACAGCCTTTTCTCTTATAACCCTCAAAATATTGCTCTGAGGCTTTTGTCATTAAATGCTATCATTTACTCTGAGGGCCATCAGGCTCTTTATCCTTAGGAACATCTAAGAAAGAGCTATTCATTGATTTTTTTGTGTGTGTGATTTCCTTTTTCCTTGTTATTGGTGATTCAACTCAGAAAAGTTTTCTTCTTTGATGTCTATATTGATTTCCTCTCCTTCTAGAATCTCTATCATGTGGATTATTTCCTATAGTATCTAAACTGCAGTTTATTATCTCTACTATTAGTTAAATTCAACATGTTTTCTATGTCTGATAATTTTCTTCTTCCATGTGTACATTTCCATCACTGTTACATTGGTGCCTATAATCTTGAATTTCATTGATGGTTTAGTTTTCTCCTGTTACTGTTATCCTGTGTTTTATTTTATGGGGATATTTCTTTAGTTCCATCCAATTCATCTGAGCAGCAGCATCATTTAACTTGTCCCGTGACTTTTCTCCATTCTCCAGCCTCACAAAGGAAAACCTATATGCCATCATCGTGAGATGGGTCTGGCAGAGAGCGAGAGTCCCTGGCAGTTTTCATAGTTTTCAGTTGTACCATAAAAGCATAAAGTTGAAGGTCACTTTAGTTCTAGCATTTTAAGTTCCAGGTCTCACCTGTGAACAGGATGGCTACCTGGTGGCCAGTAGTCCCTGATCATCCCTTCTTTAATTGCCCTGGGACCCCTCCTCTGAGCACCCTATACCCATATACTCTCTTGACAGCTTTGGTAGCCTACCCTGTGCTGTAGTCCTCACCACCATAGCCAGGAGTTAGGGTCAGTCTTGAGGTTCCTTCTTTCTCTCTGGATGGATTTTTCCTTCACAAGCAGCTAATAATAGTCTGGGCAGCCCTTCCTGCAAATGAGTTGTGCCCACACTGTGTCATGCAAAAATGCCTCCACATTTCTAAGAATGCTGTTTTCTCTTGATTTTCAACTCTGGGAGAGATTCTTTTCCATTATTGTATTTCTTTAGGCACTTCAACTGGAAGTTGAATATTGGGTATTGTGATATCTCATAGTTCTGATTTTCATTTCAGTCCAGAAATCTATCCTGTGATGCCCATTCTAGAGTTCAGGTTGATTTGGTGAACAGTCCATTAACCAATCCAGTAGCTGTGCTTCTATCTATACCCTGATTCCCAAAGCAAAGGACCTATTTATATATTCCAGGGATACTAATGAACAGTAGTGATGAGATGCCAGAAACAGCTTCTTCTCTTCTTCTCCCCAGAGGGCCCGGCGGGCTGTGTTACCCCAAGAAGACGAAGGATCAGGGACTGGGCAACTAGTATCCGAGATCACCAAGAAAGAAGGTAATGAACACCTGCCTTTTCACCTTCTCTGCCGTGCTCCAGACAAGGGGCTGATGGTTGGCTCACCCTGGATGTTCTCATCACTGTGACATTTCTTTATCTGTTAGAGACTCAAGGGCTGAGCTGAGAAAAGGCAAAGCAAGTAGCTCACACTGTGCCAGAGCCATGGTGGGAGAGAGGAACATAAGGCTTGGTCCTGAGCTTAGGGACTGTCAGCTCCATTATGAGAAGCTAATCTTTGCCCTGCCTGTGTGACCGTGTGGCATCCTGGCCTTGGCTTCTCATCTAGTCTATGGGGTAACTGCCTGTTGGGCTGACCATCAGCACGTTTTTTTTTTCTTTTTTTTTAAATTTCAGGTTAATATGACGGTATATAGATTAGGTTACATTGTTTGCATTTGTTGTGTTTGTAAGGTAAAGTCTGAATTGTCCTTGAGTCTTTCACCCTAGAGGTGTGCCATATACCCCTACATTAAACCTGTTAGGTGACATCAGTACTCTTGTAGGAGCAAGTGGGGAAGGGCGTAAGGGTTCTCTGTGTAGTTGACACTGTCCATGGACAACTCTCTCTCCAACTGCTCAGCACTCTGTCCGGGCCCTGTGCTAGGCACTGGGGTCACAAGGATAGGCCACTCATGTTGTCTTGGCCCTTTTGGTCTAGTTGGAGAGGAGTCCAAAGAACACAATGGGCCCTAATAGGAGGGTCAGCTAAGGGGCTGGAGGAGCTCAGAGGATGGAGTGGGGATGGGGAGTCCCTGCTGTGGTCAGGCATCCAAGTAGTTTTATGCAGGGAGAGACATTCCAGGGCTGAGGAACAATGAGTACAAAGGCAAGAGAGTGGGACTCAGTGAAGGGGTCAGGAGAGCAGCATTACCAAGAGGTTGGTGATGATATCAACTTCTCTTACAGAATTTGGGGGCAGATAAGACCAACATGGGGGATGGTTGGTCTCTGAGTCACTTCCCACCTCACAGAGTGGAATGAGCATTGGTTCTGGAGACCAAGAGACATGGTTTTGAATCTCAGCTCACTTAACCTCTCTGAGGGTCAGTTTCTTCATCTAGAAATGAGTTGATAATCCTTCCTTTTAGTATAGAGGTGAAAATGAAATGATGTGCCTCACTGATAATAATGCACTGTGCATATTGGGAAGTGCTGCTGTTTCCCTCCCCCAGACTCCTGCCAGCTGGGCTACTCTGCCGGTCCCTGCATGGGGCTGACCAAAAGGTACTTCTACAATGGCACATCCATGGCCTGTGAGACCTTCCAGTATGGTGGCTGTATGGGCAACGGCAACAACTTTGTCTCAGAGAAGGACTGTCTGCAGACCTGCAGAACCGTGGGTGAATATGGGTCCTGCCTCTGTGTATTCTACACCCTGTGACAATGTCCCCACTCAGCAAACTACCTGCCAACTGAAAAGGGAGTTGAGGGTGTTTCCATGATGGAACTCCAGGGCAAGTTTTCTGAAATCACAGAATTCCACATTAGGACATGGAAGGCCCCAGGCAAGTTACTTTTCTTTTTGTGGACCTTAGTTTCCTCACCTGTCAAAGAAGAGACAAGGGTTCTAAACAAGCAGGGTCCCAGCAGCCCCGGATGTGCCCAGTCTATGGTTGCAAGGATGATTGATGGCCTCTTTCTGCCCCACAGCGGCCTGCAATCTGCCCATAGTTCCTGGCCCCTGCCGAGCTTTCAACAAGCTCTGGGCATTTGATGCTGCCCAGGGCAAGTGTGTCCTCTTTGTCTATGGCGGCTGCCAGGGCAACGGCAACAAGTTCTACTCAGAGAAGGAGTGCAAGGAGTACTGTGGTGTCCCTGGTGATGGTAGGAAGCCCTGCGGGGTGCCAGGCTGGGCTAAGGGTCTGGCAAGGTCTACGTGGGAGGGTCCTGTTAGGCTGTGGGGGTCTGCAGAGCTGAGTTCTAGACTCTGTCTGGTGAGCAGCCTATCCATGTTCTGGGCCTCAGCTTCGTATCTGTGAAATAAGGCCAAACCTGAGGCCTTAATTCAGCTGGAACTGGGCATCCGGGGCGTGATAGCCAGGCATGGGTAATGCCATGTGAAGTGGCACTAATGCTGGTGCCACCACATTTATGGCGGCCACATTGAGCAAGTGCCAATTTCAGCTTCAATTTTTTCCTTGTAAAATGGGACAAAGCACCCACTGCCTCCTGGCTGCAGAGGGCCGGGCCCGGAGTTAGTACTCAGCTAATGGCACCTGCTACTAGTAATGACCACACTGAACCAGTGGCAACAATGACAGCATTCCAGGGAACATCAGCCAGTCAAGAGTTCTGTACCTTGATCTTCCCCCTGGAGAATGGCACCTATGGAAAAATAGAAAAGGCAAAAAAATCAGATCATTCTGTGCAATGCCCTGTGGAGATCAGCCCTTCAGCAAGGGTGCCTTCCCTCTCCAGAGCACCTCCCCAATCCTCCATCCCAAGTGTTCCCTCCCTGAGCCTATCTGTGTCCACAGGGGATGAGGACCTGCTGCCGATTCCTGGCTCATCCTGATCCCTGGCTCGTCTGTAAGCTGGAGCTGGCCAGTGTCTGTCCCAGGGCCCCATGCAAGCTGGGGCCAAATGACCTAGGTACAAATAAAAACCAAAAGTCTGTGTTCTGAGTGTCCATTATCATCAAAGTATAAGGTGGTGGGAGTTGGGGGGGGGTACAAAACCGAGGTGGGTATATGGGTACCCCAGCTTTCCATAGCAGTGAGAAAGGTATGGCTGGGACGTAATAGAGCTGTCTTCAGTATGTGAAATTGCTATGCAAATTATGAAACATAAATCACAGTTCTATTTACCGCATAATAGTGTAAAATGGGATAGTTTTGCTTTGTTTGAATAAGGCTAGAAAAGAAAAGAAGATGACACTCTGGGCACTTGTTTCTGAGAGAAGCCTAGCAGGGGTCATGTGACCCAGGGTCAGAAGAAATCATTTTGCTTGTTCTGCCCAGGGAGCTCAGGGCACACAGCCCACAAGGACTTGAAATAACACTCCTGTCCTTTGCCACACCAAATGCCTCTCCAATGTTTTATTTCAACTGTAGCCCAGGTCTCAGATTCAGCTGGCAGGAGATGGAAAGCCTCCGCTCTTTTTCCTTAAGGATCCCTGTGCCCTGGGATCCTTACTCTGGCTTTTTGTCATGGAAGGAGGATGCTCACCAGCATGCCTTCGGGTTATGTCTGGAACCAACCAGGTAGGCCCTTGGCCTGACCTGGCTTCACTTCCCTTGGGAATGAGAGTAGGTGAGCTGTCTGTCCAGGACAGCTCAAGGGCCAAGCTGATCCAAAGACACAACTCCAAGCCTCCAGTTTGCCTATCTGTACTGGATTTACAAACATCTGATTTTAAATCTCTCTTGCCTTCAGAGACAGGTCTTGTCCTGTTACCTGGGTTAGAATGCAGTGGCCTGATTGTAGTTTGTGATTCATAGTTCATAGTTGATTGGGCCTCAAAATCCTAGGCCTAAATAATCCCCCTGCCGCAGCCTCTTAAGTAGCTAGGATGAGTGTGTGCTATGACATCTGGCTAATTTTATAATTTTTTTTTGAGGAGATAGGGTCTTGCTATATTGTCCAAGCTGGTCTTGAACTCCTGGGCTTAAGGGATTCTCCTGTCTCAGCTTCCTGAAGTACGAGGATTAGAGGTGCGAGCTACCACACCTGGCTGATTTGTAATATAAACATCTCTTGCTTGCTGACTGCATCCACCCAGAGCCTCGATGAATGCTGCCCAGCTTTGTGTGCTGAGGAGAGCTAACCCTGGCAGCAGACAACCCATGCAGGGCCCACATTCCTCCAGGTGGTGACTGGCCTCTTAAGAGCCTGTGACTAGTTCAGTCCAGGGGTTGCTTGAGACCTGTCAGGATGAAAGAGGGAGGATTCCCTGCCACTTGTTGAGGGATGAGCCCAGAGGGAAGGATTTGGATGTAGAAAGCTTTGTAGCCTCCTGGGTCAGATACATCAATCCCTTCCCTTTGGCTTCCCCAGAGTCTTGATCTTGGGACTTTCAGGTTTCAGCAGAGAGGACTGTTTTTTTTTTTTTTCTGAGACAGAGCCTCAAGCTGTCCCCCTGGGTAGAGTGCCGTGGCCTCACAGCTTACAGCAACCTCCAACTCCTGGGCTCAAGCGAATCTCCTGCCTCCGCCTCCCAAGTAGCTGGGACCACAGGCACCCACCACCAGCTATTTTTTGGTTGCAGCCATTGTTGTTTGGTGGGCCCGGGCTGGATTCGAACCCGCCACCTTAGGTGTATGTGGCTGGCGCCTTAGCCACTTGAGCCACAGGGGCCGAGCCAAGGACTGTTCTAAGGGACAGTGTTGTGGCCATGGCTGGGACTCCTTGGGGTCAGGGGCAGGAGGCAGTTGTTCAGAGGGATGTGACAAAAGCCCTCCAAATGTCCTCCCTGTCCTGACCTCTACCCCGTCCCCCTCCATATATGCTTCCCACCAGGGCTAGCTGTCAAAGGCAACGTGATGGGGCCATTCTGAAGAGCAGTATTTTGAGGTGACCTAAAATGAAAGGCAAATGGTTAACCAGCAAGGTGCAGGCTACAGGTACACGGGCTGCCAAGTGGCCGTTTGGCACCCAGGGTATTTTTTCAAGCTCTGACTTCACCATTTAAAAACTCAGCCTCCACATAAACATCTGTTTCTCAACTCTCTTGAAAACGGATGTCTTGGGGGCCCTGAGCCTGCATTCTAAATGCTAACAGCAGACCAAAGCTTACTGGAGATCGAGATCCCCTAGAAGGGCATCTCTTGGTGTGGCCCTGTTGGCCAACCAGCCTGGTCCCTAAGGCATTTATCTCTGTGACACAGCTCCAACTTGTCACTAAAAACCAGGAAAAAAATATATATATGCCTATAGATACACGCATATATACATATATATATTTCCTGACTTTATCCCTTGGGGGTGGGACCTGGAGTCACAGAAATTCACACTGGTCGTCTCAGAAAGCACCAGGAGTCATCCTCAGTACAGTGGATGCCCCTTCCCTGAAGAGTCACTCAATTCTTAAATAGTCTCACCTCAAGTTTTCCTCTTGAAGGTACTGGTCCCACTCAACTCATTTCTGTTACAAAAGAAATGTGGTTGGTTAAGCAAGAAACATACATTTTTTTTCTTTCCTTTTTAAAACATTAAAAAAATATATCCAGAAGATGGTCTCTCAACTTTGAGGGCTCCTGGCCCTTATTTGATTGTCATGTTTAAGGCATGAGGGACAATTTCTTGGGCCACAGCAAGACTCACGGCTGTTAGCGGAGATGGCACAGAATCCCCCCGACCCAAACTTCAACTGCTGGCTCAGGAATGTCCACACAAGTCCACTTAGCATGAACCACCCTTGGCAGGATGGTCTGAGGGCAGGGCTGCTGCTCTTTGGGATGCTGGCCCCGTTTACCAGCCTCTTCATGCTGTTACACATGCGACTTGATAGCAGCTTCTCAGGCGACTGGAGTGGATACATCCTCTATTTTTAAGTAGTTACTCATACCTAGTAAAGCCAAGGCCTGGGATGTCTGTGACTAACTTACCTGGATGGCAGGACGGCAGCTTCACCTCCTAATAGTCTGCTTCAGCAATAGGAGGCCTGCTGGGGGGTGTCTCTTGCCTTTGGCTCAGTTCCACTGAAGAAAAGCATTGGTGTCCTTGTAGCTGCACAAGATGTCAGGGTCCAGGCAAGGCCACCCGGGCAGGCCTCCCACCACTCACCGTGGAGTTCCTCATGCCTTTTGCCAAATCCCATCAGGAATTTGGCAAAAACCAGACCCTCTTCTCCAGGACATGGATGATATGCACAATAGCTGTAAATGCCACACAGTTTGGGAGGCCGAAACTGCTGGGGAGAGGGCCTGACAGATGACCACAGGGCAGAGGCAACCTGGACGTGGGGCTTAGGCACTGGGCTTGGAGGACTCAGACTAACTCCTTCCCTTCTTCCACATCCCACCCGGGGTCACAGCTTCCCTGGCTACGTCCTGCCCACATTTATCCAATGTAGCTGAGCTGGGTCTAGTGCTAGAAAAGAGCCAGGAGCTCCCAGGTTGGACATCCACAGCCCCAGCCCCACACATCCTTCCCTGGGGATGGAGTGAGCTCTAACCCCAGTGGCCCTGTCACTCCATCTCCAATTACTGCACCCTTCAGGGTGGCATGGCCCATTCCCAAACCCAAGAAAAAAACACCACACACTGCATCTTCCTAAAGGTTGTTTTATTGTAAAACCATAAATACAACACTGACATGAAATCATTTATGCAACTGATCCTCTCTAACCATTAAAAGGACGTCTTTTTGCCTTGGCGTCAACCAACTGGGAAATAATGTCGCAAGAATTCAGGGGTTCGGGGAGGTACTGAATCTTGAGCTGGGGCTTTTGGTGATTTAAGGAACCCAGTGGAACCTTCCTTTTCTCCCTTGGAAATGTTCCACTTTTGGACAAAAACAGACACAGGTAGAAAACAGTAACATTTAAACAGCTCAGTTTTAAACTTTTATTACTTTGTAAAAAAAAAGTTTTTTTTTTTCTCTATTCCTTTCCTCCATTTGACATCAGTAAAAGTTTTAAACATCATGAAACTGATTTGGCTGTAAATGGAGAAACAGTACCAAAACATAGTCAAACAAAAACCCGAAGGACAAACAGAAAACCCTAAATGAACCCTCAAGTTTGGTCTCGGGGGTTTTACATATCACAAGAACTGTCAACTCAACCCCCATGCAATTGACTCCTTGGAGAGCTGTTGGATCCACACCAACGATACAGGAGACCGCACACAACTTTAACACAGCAAGTGTGACACTAGGTAACTTTTTTTTTTTAAATACAGTACATGGTACACAGGGTCCCCAAGATGGCCCTGCATAAACCCCTCGTGAAGACTTGAGCCAAGCACTGGCTGTTTATAAAAATATTGTGTTGCTACAAAAGTATAAATTAATGCTACCGGTATTAAGAAATATTAAACACATAAAACTTATAAGGATTAAGAAAAATATTCATTAATACCTGTAGAAAACTCTGGCCTAAAAAAGATATTTTTTTGTGTTTGTTTTTTTGTAAATTTTTTTTGTATTTTTTTTAAGATGACTTGAGTTTCTTGCACTCGAAGAGAGAGACACAGTCAGATGTGTCTATGGTATTGCCTAGAACGTCTTAACTACTGAGAAAGGATGGGTGTGCACGCACGTGGTTACTGAGTGTGGGGGGGAGGAGGGCACCAAGGCTTTCTCAAGATTTACCTGATGTGAACGAATTCACTGACGTGAAAAGGAAAAGGTAGGATCAGAAAACTCAAAATAATTTACGCTTTTTAAAAAATATCTCTGCTTCAGGTTGTTTAAAAAAAATGATTTCCTGATGCTTGGGATCTGAATGGCCCTGGAGGAGGTACCTGGGGTCTGGGGGTCCCCAGCCCTACAGTGTGGCCCTTGCATTTTCCCAACTGGCTGAGGCCCAGCCCTGTGTCAGTCCACAACCTTGCACACTCACCACTTGGGAAGCCTGGCCGGGCCAGAGGGAGGGTCCTAGGCAGAAACCGGCTGGCACCTGGGTTGTGGGAGGAATGCCTCCTTCCAGTGGGCCCCAGACTATATAGTCTGTGCCAGCCTGGACTTTGGAAGTGCTGCAGGAATGCCAGGCCCCTGAGGTTGCAGACAAGGCTGGGCTGTGCCCCTTTAAGGAATTTTGGTTTGAAGAGTCAAGGTGCCCACTGAGACATACGGGAGGGTGGGACCTGAGCTGCAAACCCAGCCAGTCTTTCCCCATACAGGAATTAAATCCTTAAAGTGACACCTGTGGTGGTTGGTGGGGGCATGAACGTGTCCAACAGGGACCTGGCGATCTTCACTCGCAGCAGGCACCTCTTCAGAGACCACGGGGATCCTTCAGCAAAGGGCTCCTGTAACCATGATCCTCAAACCCAAATGAGGAAGAAAAACAACTACAACAACGAAATCCCCAGAAAACCCCAAAAAGGGGAAACTAGGAGGGAAACAGAGGAGGGAAAACACTGTATCATTGGTTCACCATAACTGGCCTAGCAAACATTAGCCACAGTGAAGGGAGGGATAGCCTCCTTCCCAGTTCTCCCGCTGGCTCAGCTGGCCAGGACAAGAGCTCCTGTCCACTGGCTCCAGGGGACAGCTGGGCTTTACTTAGTCTCTTGGTTCTGTCTAAACCATTTGCCTTCCCACAAGCCCTCCTCCAGATGCATCCCAGAGACAGAGGCATTGCCACTGTTCCCACAGCAAGGGCAAAGCTATGGACTTGGCCACTCATCAGGTGCTTCTCCTCTTTTGAGCACATCCATCATGATGACAAGATCTGGGTACTGTCCCCTGCTGGGCCATCTCACAGGCCCTCCCTTCTCCCTCCATATCCCATCTTCCATCTTCCCAGACAGCATGTGCTCAATCCCTAACATGCCTCCAGGTACCCACTCTTCAAGGCGTCCAGCCCAAGTCCAGGGGAAGCAGGTAGCATTTCTCAAGAACAGGGACTCCTAAAGACAGAGGTTCAGTTTCACAGTGGAAAACATACCCTATGGAATTCTTCTCTGGTGTTTCTTGAAAGTGCTGGAGATAAAAGGTCAAACCCAGAGGACTCTTTGCAGTCCACACACCTGGTGTCTTCCTAGAATCCTGGAGACCCACAGCTTCTCATGTGTGTCACTGGACAGCCCTTCTGGCCTTGCCAGGAAACCCCAGGACCCTTTTCCCAGCCAAGGAGCCAATCCCAAATTCCAAGCATGAAGCTCCCAAGTGGGATGGTGCTGAAGCTTCCTTGTTCGTGACACAGTAGGTGACCTCTGTGCTCCCCCAGAGAAGCACAGCCAGTTTTGCTCTGATGGCACCTGTTTTGTTTTCTGATTTCTGAATGACACTGGAGGGAGACCTGGCTGGGCCAGCCTACACATCAGGAGACAAAGAACTGGGACAAGGACATCCATTTGTGACCAGGATGGCGCTGTTGCTCTTGGTGGACTACTTGGGCCATTCCAAGTCCAATGGGCCAGCCACGATGCTGCAGTCCTTGGCTTGGGCTTTGTTGGTGAAGCAAGCTGACCTTAGTTATGGGGGAAACAGACTTGCTAAGTGGGGATATATTTTCTTCCCCCTCCCCTCTTGGGTCTGTGGATATCAAAACAAAGGTCATTTCTGTTCTGGGAATCATGTGGCTTAAGGTGAGCTGACCCTGATCAGCAGGCAACCACCTTGACCTGCTGAAAACATGGTAGAAATGGCCCAACTTCCTCATCCCTAAGTCCCCAAAGGCCTGTGGTAGATAGACCTATGGTGGTCTCAGACCTGGGGGTGGGAGGAGATGACAAAATCCTTCCAAAAGTGAAGGCTAGGTCAGGTGCTGGGAGATGAGCTGGAATGACTGGTCTCAATCCTTTGGCTGAACTAGAATTTGGTAAGGTGGATATTGCTAGAGACAAGGGGGCCAGTGGTTGGACCTGTGAGATCTTTGGGTTTTATCAAGCTGTTGGTTGCAGCAGGATTTGCACTCTCAGAACAGCCTGTGTGGGAAAGCAGACTGAGAGGGCACCTTGATACAGCCTTTCCTATTTGTGAAACTAGTTTCTGGAGAAACCAGGGGTTGCAAGAAAGAAACGACTACCTGCCATTCCCCTTATCTACCCGGACTAGGCAATCCCAGAAGACAGAATTCTGGGTACCTAGTGGCATTCACAGGAAACTTGCAGGGGGTAAGCCCAACCCAAGTACTGAATTGAGGTGGAAAGGAAGATGGGACAGGAGGTGACAACCTACGAACAGATATTAGATAGGACTTACTCTTTCTTTCTGGAGGGCAGACATCTCATGTTCCAGACAATGGTGAGTGGTCTCAATGCACATCTGGGCTTGGCTTCTGATGGCTTTACAAAAAAAGAGAAATGCCCAGTTTTCAATGAATTGGCCCAAAAAGGGACACTCCGAGCACAATTCTGCTCCAGGCAGAGGGAGGATGGGCTTCGAGGTTCTGTTCCCATGAAGTGGGCAGCTCCAATCCTCCTTGTGTGGTTAAGTCTTCAGGTCATGGTGCCTTCCCTGGCACAAGTGAGGCTTTTGCTGCAAGTGTCTGCCCATCACCAGCAACCCCAAGGCCACCTGGGATGCCCCCAAAAGTCCAACTGAAAAGTCTGTTGATGTTTCTGTTCTCTCTAGGAAGTGACATCAGGTTCCTGTTCAGATTTCTCCCTGTTTCTGCTCCAGTGTAGATGGAGGCTCATTTGAGGGTGGGCCCCCAGTAGGAAAAACCTATAACTTTTGCAGGAGAGGAAATAGATGACAGGGCGGTTCCTGAGACCACGGCTTATTGGGGGCAAATGGGGAGATGGCCCAGTTTGAGCCATCTCTGTATGTTCAAGATTCTGGAGGGGAGAGCTGGGTCAGTTCTCATGAGGCATAGTGTGCAGGCTTGGTTCCCAGGGCAGGGTTTGGGGCCACGATCCTAAGTCTTCTTGAGTTTTTCAAACAACTTCATTCCTTCTCCTGCCACGGACCCAGGGAGAGGGCTGCAGTACAGTGCTCTTTGTAGTCGAGGTATCTTACAGTTGAGTAATGCTTTATTACTGGGAAGGGGTGGAGTTGACTCAGGATGGTAGATGGTGCCTTTGCAAACAGCTCCCCACAATGGTAGTCATTCTCAGCCTGTAGCCCTTAGTGTGACCATCTCTGTCCCACGGCCATGTTTACTGGGCCACATGGGACCACTAGCACTTTATCCACTGGTAGGCAGGATGAGGGTTGGGCATCGGCCCGGATGGTACCACCCTCTTGGCATTGGACCGTGCATGCAGAACCTAAATTGTAATGGCTAGGGAACAGGAGAGAAGAGCCTAATAACACCTTTCACAGTATCAAGTTGAATGCCTTGCCACCCTCAGAATATCAACTGGCCCGCAAGGCACCACACTCAACCACTGTCCTGGAAACAGGTCTGAGGTGCATATGGGGACCCCAGAACCCTGGGGTCCTCGGAAGGGAAGAGAGGCTGTGGCGGATCTGAGGTGTGGTGGATGTGACTACAGATCAACTCAGGAGTCCCTGTGGAACAGTAAGGGTCAGAGAGGTGGCGAGTAGTGTAATGCACTCTAGGTACAGAAAGCAGACATTCGCGGTACTAGACACGGCGGACCAGGAGGGTGGCTCTTCACTTACATTCAGGGCTCCTAAGCCAACTGCTTCCCCTATGGCTTCTGCCAAACCCCACAGCATCTGTGGAATCTGTGACTCCTCCCCCACCCCTGGTCTCCAAACAGTACAGACAAGATCTTGGTCTTGGCTGCCCAAAACATGAGAATAGAACTATACAGGGAAGGCTGAGAAAAACCTTAGGATACTGAGTATACCACTGAGATGAGCTAGTTTACAGTGTGATTCGAGGACAAAAGGGGCAAGTAAAAACAAAACTCCAAAAAACATAAGTTATAGACATTCAGTGCCTCCTAGCAGAGTCTAAATCAAATTTGAAGAAATAAAACGAATCCCCCAAACTAGGTAAAAATTGCTAAAATGTCAGGAAACAAAATTATTAAAGAGTGGAGACAGTGCCTATACTTTCCTGGAAAATGTCTTTTCTTTTTTCCTCTCTTATATTAAAAAGCAAAATGTCAGCTTTATATTCTTAAAGTCTCCTTTCCTGATCTGGGGAGATAGATAGGTGTGTTTCTAAGGCGCTGCCCTGGGACACCCGAGGGGTATCATGAAGGCAGCAGCTCAATGCCCTGAAGGTGAACGAGAAACAAAGTCCAGTGCAGAAACCGTCCATCTGATGCAGTTTGGAGAATCCACGGCAGAGCAGCTGGGGGTTGAGGGGAAGGCTAGGGCAGGGGCAGGGGCAGGCAGGGAGATGGGGGACAGGGGTGAAGGGCAGAGAGTGTCAAGTCACTTCAGATCTCAGCTGCCTGAACATTTCACAACATCAGCTTTCTACCAATCTGCACACCTGAAAACAGAGTCTTTAAAGCCCCCTCACTGAGAAAAGGAGGTGAAATATCTCCCTCTTTCCCAATTGCTCAGCTTTCCTGACACACCCAGTTCAATGCACACGCGACCTCAAACAGGCCTGTGTGCATGCACCAGGGTTGTGTGTGTGCAGGCACGTGGGAAGCTTCTCTGGCCACGCAGATGAGCACAGAGCCCACCCACTCCCACGAACACAGCATGTGCATTCGAATATGCACACACGTGTGGGTGTGTACACGCATGCGCATACACACACACACACATACACACACAGGGAGAAAAAGCACTTAAGTTTCCAGGGGGCATTTATAATGAGGTCCACAGTGTTTAGAACTTAAATTCCTTTTCTTTGTGACAGTGTTGTGTGTGTGTGTTTTTTTTCCTAATGTTCTCTTCACTTTTTTCTTTTCTTTTCTTGTTTTTCCCCCGAAGTCTTAAAGCATGTTGGATTTGAGAAACATGAGTTTGTTCATATCTTCTGGACTGAGCAGCCGTCTCCTTTTGATTAGAAGTGCTTGTTCACACATATTTACACACCCACTTCTGGCCCCCACGGCTGGAACCGCCAGGAGCCAGAAGGCGAGCTTGGCGAGTTTCGTGTGCTTTTGGGTGACGCATGACCAGTATTGGAAGAGATCAGGGGTGGCCTGGAAGAGGGGTTCCTGCAGGTAATCGTATACTTCGTTCTTTCCAAGCCGGTCATCTTCCTGAGCTGTGGGGTTCTCGCTGGCGGCAGAGCGGGGCTTCTTGGCACTGGGCTCGAAGTCGGCCTCCTCAGTCCAGGACTCCTTCACTTCATTGATGAGCTCACAGACCTTGCCGATGATCTCCTCGTGCTGGTAGGGCGGCACGGGCCGCAGCTTCTGCTGCGGGTCCAAGATCATGGCCACCTTGTGGGCAGGGTGCACTTTGAAGTTCTCCTTGAGTGCCTCCAAGAAGAGGTGGCAGAGCTTGCTGACGGTGCCTGCGTCATTGGCCTTGGCCGTGAACAGCTTCTCCAGCCTGACGTAGGTGGGCAGCACGAGCTGTAGGGTGGGCTGACTCTCGTTGCTCAGTTCGATGACCGCCTGCTTTACTGGCGTCAGGATGGCCGCCAGGTTGCTCAGCAGGTGCTTGTTGAGGCTCTGGATGAGGTTCATCTTTTTAGCCCGGCTGTAGAACTCGCAAATCTGCTCGTAGCGTTCGTGCACCAACAGCAGTGAGTCTGTCACAGAGTTCCAGCAGGGCGGCGGCGACGTCTCCTCCAGTGACCCAAAGGTCTCCTTTGCAAGGCCCGTGGAGCCCGCCAGGTCCTCGCACACGTTGAGCAGCTCGATGACCTCGTGCATGCTGCGGGCCTGCAGTGTCCGCTTGCTCAGCACGCTCTGCACCACCGAGTTCAAGGCACAGGCTGAGCAGCGAAGGCACATGCCGGCCTTGGAGAAGGCGGACGCGCTCACGCGGCAGTCTGTCACATACACTGTCCTGATCTCTGACATCACGAACTCCGACAGCACATTTTGAACCCAGTGGTGCACCAGGTCGCCGCTGTCACGAATGTCCGCGCCCTTCACACCCAGCACGTAGCTCTTGATGTGGTTGCCCTCTGCCTGGTAGGCTGTGAGGATATAGCAGGAGTCGGGGCCCACACTCTGCGAATGGCAGGTGACGCCGATGCCCAGGCAGGCATTGCTGCCCAAGGCACAGGTCACCTTCACCTTCACCTGGTTGTACATGCGTGGCAGGTGCTTCAGTGCCAGCGTGTTGAAGTTGCCCAGGATCTCGGTGACCGAGAAGGCCCCATAGCGGGCACCACTGTCTACCAAGGTCTGGGCCAACTTTAGGAACTCCTTCCCACTGACCACACTCAGAGCACCCAGGTCGGCACACATGACCCGCAGCAGCCGCTCAGCAATGTTCTGCCTCTCCTTCTCAGGGATCATGCTGTTGGGTGTTAAACCACTGGTAGTGGCTGGTAGGGGATATAAAGAAAGATGGAATTAATTCTGGTGTTCGAGGCTGCTTGGTCTGACAGCAGTCTAATACTCTAATCACCTGGTAGTAGATTTGCTCTTGCATGGAAATTGGTGCTGCTAGCTCCTATTAACATGTGCCAGCCTCAAAGGGATAAAGCTGTATGATTGATTAGTAATGCTACCATGGGCATGGGAATCGGGTAGAGCAGTATATGTGCAACATACTTGTGGTTTATGTCATTCATCTAGACATGTCTCCATGCCAACTAGTCTAAACTTATCTCTTTTCAATAGCCTCTCACATGGCAATCTTTAGGGAGGAAAACATGTAGGACCACAAAGTGTCACGAAGGAGTAACCAACAGAAATGGTGGAGAGGTGGGCTCTAGTTCTGATTCTGGCACTACAGTTGTTCTGTAACAACACACGAAAATCACCTCCTCTCCGTGGGCCTCCTTCAGCTCATCTTGTGAGTTGAGAATTCCTGTAAGTGAGGTTTCAGGCGTAAAAGTGCTTTGGAAACTGTTCTCCACCATCTTGCATCATCACAGGGGGCAGAGGGGGAAACCTGGAGCAGGGGCCGGAAGGGCCACCACAAGCACCGGGGTCGGCCCTGGTTGAGGGGACCTACTGTTATTGGCGCTGTTCCTCTGGGCCTGCGGTTTCCACTTCTCTTCCACGACAGCGGGTGGTGATCGGGACTGGTTGGAGGCGATGTTGTTTTCATTGTCGGCTATAGGTACAAAGAGGGCAGTGCATTACCTTGAAGGGTGAGAGGCCTGCTGATGAACTGGATGAGAACTAGAGTTGGTGGGTGACAGCGAAATGTGGCCTTGGGGATCTAAGCCTAGGTTAAAACCCTAGTTCTTAGTAGTAGTAGACAACTATGTGTGCTTATCAAGCCTCATTTTCATCATTTGGAAAAATGAAGATAATTACATGACGTTGCGCGGCTGCTAATAGGACTAACAAAAGATAATGAAATCACTGGAAAGCTGGTTATGGAGACTGTAATAACATGTAAAGTAAGTCAATGCAAAGCAAGAACTGATCACATTTTCATATGATTGATTTATTAATTGATTTAAGGGATGGGGGTCTTGTTACATTGACCACGCTGGCCTCAGACTCCTGGGCTCAAGTCATCCTCAAGCTTCCCTTCAGCTTCTATATGTATTGTTTCCACAGGTATTTTAGATTTTGACAAATAAATCTAAGTATTCAAAATAGATGGGGAGGAGGATAGTATCACTTTCCACTCATTGAGAGGGACTTACACAAGATTACATTCCTGATGTGAGCTGCTTACAAAAACATGATTCATATTTTCAGACAGGCATTCAGGGTGGGATCTCAGAAAAAGAGAAACAAATAAGGTAAGCTCCATGATTGCCCCAGAGTACTGTTTGCCCACAGCTTCTAAGCTGCAGCACAGAAATGGAGAACTGGAACAGAGCTCGAGGGTCTCACAGATTAGAAGAGACAGAGATCAAAGTTCAGAGAGGCCTAAAATTCAGAGAATATACAGAAAAAAGTACCAAAGAGGTAGGTATTATACAAGGAGAGAGTTTTGGACGCCTTCCATAGGGCTTCCCTGAATCTTTGCTGAACCTTAATCTACATAGTCACGGTGCCAAATTCCATAAGACTTGGAAAAGAATTACTAGAAAGCAGTAAGCTTAAAAATTCCTAAGATTCACACATACAGCCTGAAACAATCTGTACTGCCCTCAGTCAGAATGGAGAGACTTCAATGCATGAAGAATTAGGTACAGTCCGCTTTATCTAACTGGGGCTAAATTGGCCACACATTAAAGTGTGCTCCACACCTGCCCTAATATCCTAAGTGCAACCCTCAAAAATATAAAAGTGATTGTAAGTAACTAAACTGTAAGCCAAAACAAAGCTCAACAGTCTTTAAAGAAATTCCAACAAAATATACCACTCCACAATGTAAAATTCACAATATCAAGTCGTAGGAGACTACGACTTATAAGTCAGTAGAAACACTCATCAATAGAAACAGACCCAGAAATGACAGAGATAATGAAATTAGCCACCAAGGACCTTAAAAACAGCCTCGTGAAGGAAACATGAACATCAGGAGACAAAATGGAAAATCAAAGAACAAACAACAAAAAATTCCACAAAATCCAAAGTAACCCACTAAACGTATATAGAAACATATACAAAAAATATACTGTATGGAGTAAAAGTAGATTAATGTCATGGAAGAAAAGATCACTGAACTTGGAGACAGGGCCACCTATCTAACATGAAAAACAGACACGGTAAAAGGATGAAAGTAAGTGAGCAGAGCATGGACAATATCAAGCGGTTTAATACACACACACACACACAAACACAGGGTGGCCATGAAGTTCGTGTGCAATTTAAAAAATTTTATGGCCACCCGTATAAATGGGAGCCACAGGAAAAATATTTGAAGAGTTGGCCAAAATCTTTATAACTAGATGAAAACTATAAATTAGATTCACACCCCCCATCCCCGGAAAATAAACATAAAGAAAACACCACTACTACACAGCATCACATCATAATAAAATCGTTGAAAACCAATGAAAAGAGAACATCTTAAGAGCAGCCAGAGGGGGAATAATCATGGACAGAGGAACAAAACGTAAGAATGACAGCAGATTCTCATCAGAAATTATGCAACTCAGAAGATAATAGATTAAGCACTAAAAGAAAATGGCAACCTAAAATTCTAAATCCAGGGATAAATATAAAGATAGGTTAAGAGTAAAAGGATAATTAAAAAAAGATAAAGATGTGTGTGATTCCATTACAGAAAAGCTAGACCTCAGAACAAGAAATATTACCAGAGATAAGAAGGTACAGCCTATTACACATCTATAGCCTATTGCTCCTAGACTACAAACCTGTATAGCATGTTACTGTACTAAATACTTCAAGCAATGGTAATACAGTGGTATTTGTATATCTAAACATATTTAAACATTGAAAAGGTTCAGTAAAATCTGGTACTATAATCTTACAGGACCACTCTATGTGTAGTCCACTGTTGCCTGAAATGTTGTATGATTGTCTTAGAAGTTCTTACCCAGAGTAATTAGGTAAACAAAGAAAAGTACACAAAATGGAATGGAAGAAGTAAAATGATCTCTATTGGCAAAGGCCATGATAGTATAAATAGAAAATCCTATGAAATACATACATACACACACACACACATACACACCAGAACTAAGAAATGAGTTCAGCAAGGTTGCAGGATATAAGATCAATATATAAAAAGTATTGTATTTTTCTACACTGGTGATAAACACTCCCAAAATTAAATTAAGAAAACAATTCCCTTTATAAAGGCATTGAAAGTAATAAAGTACTTAGGATTAAATTTATAAAAACTTTAAGACCTATACACCAAAAACAAAAAACATTGTTGAATGAACATAAAGAATACCTAAATAAATGGAAAGATATTCCATGTTCATGGATTGGAAGACAATCCTGTTAAGATGGTAATACTCCCCAGCTGATCTAGATTCAGCATAATTCTTATCAAAATCCCTGGGTTGTGTGTGTGTGTGTGTGTGTGTGTGTGTGTGCATGCAATAAATAACAAGCTAATCCTAAAATTCATATGGAACTACAAGAGATGCAGAATAGACAGAACAACCTAGAAAAAGAGCGAAGTTGGAAGGCTCACACTTCTTAATTTCAAAACCTCTATGAAGCTACAGTAATCAAGACAGTGTAGGACTGGCACAGGACAGACACACAGAGCAATGGAATACAACTGAGAATACAGAAATAAACACATTTGTGGTCAACTTATTTTTGACAAGGGCACCAGGACAATTCAATAGTCTTTTCAACAAACAGTTTTGGGACAACTGGATGCACACATGTTAAAAAAAATGAATTCGGAATCCTACTCCACAGCACATACAAAATTAACTCAAAATGGAATAAAGGCCTAAACATAAGAGCTAAAAACTATCAAATTCTTAGAACTCTTACAACTCAATAATAAAAGGACCAATTTTTTTTTTTTTTAAATAGGAAAGGATCTGAACAGAAATTTCTCCAAAGAGGATATACAAATAGTCAATAAACACATAAGATGTTCAACATTGTTAGGTGTCATAGAAAGCAAATCAACACTACAACCAGGCTGGGTGCAGTGGCTCACACCTGTGATCCCAGCACTTTGGGAAGCTATAGTGGGAGGGTCACTTGAGGCCAAGAGTTCAAGACCAGCTTGGCCAATAAGTGATCTCCCATTGCTACAAAAAACAAACAATGAAATGCCATTTCACATGTACTAGGATGGCTATCATAAAGGAGAATAAACAGTATTGGCAAGAATGTAAAAGAACTGAAATCCTCCTACACTACTGGAGAGAATGTAAAAATGGTGCAACCACTTTAGAAAATGGTCTAGTGCTAAATTCCACAAATGGGTAAACACAGAGTAATCATTTAATCCAGCATGTCCACACCTAGGTATATTTATAAGAGAGTTAAAAATATATGTTCACACAAGGACTTGCACATGAATATTCATAGCAGTTTTTATTCAGAATAGCCCTAAGCTAGAGACCTAAATGTTCTGAGTTGGTGAATAAACAAATTTTGATACATCTATACTAATCAGCACTATAAAGGAAATTATACTGACAACACAGAACACGAATAAGTCTCAAAAAGTGTGCTAAGTGAAAGAACTCATACATACAAAGCACTCCCCTCGGCCATCTGGTGACTAGTGATATTCAGCAATGGGGCGTGCAGCACTTTTTCTAGGATAAGCTTGTGAACTTAATTTTCCGACCTTGTAAGAGACTAAATACCAGTAACTCCATAAAAAGACAAAACTATAGAAAAAGAAAGCAGATACTGGCTTGCCAGTGGTGGGGGTACGGGAAAGGAAATGACCACAAAGGGGCACAAAGGAACTTTCTAGGCTGATGGTAATGCTACGTATTTCAATTGTGATGGTGGTTAAATTACTATACACATTTGTCAAAATCCATCAAACTGGTAAATTTCATTTATGTAAATTATAGCTCCATAAATCCGATTCTAAAATAGACTGTAAAGAAACCCATTAGGCTGGTAACAGTGGTTAGCTTTGAATAGAGAGCTTATGGCTGATTTTTTACTTTCTAAGTTCTCTGCATTTTCCCAGGGCAGAGAACGCATTCTCTTTCCTGAACAGAGCTTTCATTCACAAAGGGGAAACACGTTTTACACGGAAAACAAGAAATCTTTCATGTTGACTTTCTCCACTAGAATTCAGGGATTTGAAAGGCCTGGATTTGAACCCAATTCTGCCATAGCTCTGGGCGTGACACTGATTTGGGCACTTCAACTCTCAGGTCTCAGTCTCCCCTCCTCTGGGGCTAAGTTGTATAATGATTCCCTTATTCTCTGCCCTTCTGCAGGACTTAGAATTGAGATTATTCAACCTAGTATTGGCTGATTAATACCAATGAGAACAATGTGAATTATTGGTTGATTTAAAACATTTTTCCCCTCCATATTCCACAGATACCAGTTCTGATATCAGTGAAGTACCCAGTAAAAGCTCTGTGAAAGGCTTGATTTATAGTTTGAGCTGCAAATTAGGCTTCTGGGTGTGTCTACTCCTATGTACTCTCCAGCTCCCACACACGTCTATGTCAGGAAAGGGTGGGATGCAAAGCCAGAATAAAGGGTTTCCTGGCGAGGGACCTTTGCAAGGAGAGAGCAGCTATTTTTGATGGATAGAAAAAGAGGCACGTGCCACTGTCAGGTCTCAGATGTGCCACAGCCTTCAACAGTGTGTCCAGCATCTCTGGATCCCTCACCAGCCCTGCCAAGAGTACTGAATAAACCAGCTTCACGGATGAGAAAACCGAGGTCCAGGAGGGGAAGAGACTTGAAATGATTAGAAACCAGGTGTGATCACCTCCAAAATCCTAAAACCATGAGTTGCCACCTTGCAAATGGGGCAGTCTCCATGTCCCTCTTAGCTGTGACCCTCCTGACTACACTTGAACAAGGGGGCTTCTTCCATCTCTGTGAATCTTCCACCAGGGTCTACCCTAGGCTGCACAGGGTGGATGCTGAGAACATGGCCTCTGGAGTTCACTATGAAGGTCTGAATCCTGATCATGCCACTGTGATTGCATAGCGTTGGGCAAGTTACACAACCATTTTTGTGCCTCAGTTCCCTCATCTATATAGTAGAGCTAATATGGGTATATAGCTCCAAGGGTTGTTCTGAGAATTAAATGAGGAAATACATGTAAACTCTTAGAATAAGGCCTGGCACCAAGTAAAAGCTCAAATGACATTAGATACTTATATGAACCATGCAACTTCAGGCCAGTGATTATGTTCTCCAAGCCTCAGTTTTATCATCTGTGTAATGGGGATGTCTGTTTAGGAAAATCTGATGAAATAACCCACATAAAGCTCTCAATACCACAGCTGGCACATAGAACACCTCACTAAATGTTAGCTCTTGTTGGTATCATTGCTACCAAAGCAAATGCTTCGACGTCACCAACGGCAAGACAGGCTTCCCTACAGCTGAGAAAGGAAGTTTATTAGTGGGAATTACCCTGTGCCATTCAGCAGCCTCTTAATGAGATTGGTGTTATTCGAGGCTGATCCCCCTTATCGGCGGTGCTGTGAACTGCATAGCTCATGACGCTTAATTTCTCTCTATGGAGTCAATCCTTTAATCCCGATTCAGCCTGGCTAGGATTCAGTCTGGCTTTGTACTGGATTTGCCGTAGAAGGCATTCTCTGGCAGCACTGGACCAGAACAAAGCAGCCCACGGCTCCCCGCATGGAAAACAAGTCAAGATGCTTGGGAGAGCTAGGACCACCTCAAGTCTCAGCCTTGATTTGCATGTTAATGGCCTTAGTCCTCCAACTGCCCAGAGGGATGGGAAAATACTGGCACCCAGTCTTTTCCCTAATTATTGCTCAGCTTCCAGGAGCTGGGAGGGGGCCGCAGGTGGAGGGCAGGAGGTTTCAGAGGAGGAATGCAGGAGGCTGGGCGATGGGAGTCTCAGGGCCAAGAGGTATGTTCAGGCTGTGGTCCCTAAGTAACCTTTCCATTGCTGACACTTGCCTGGGGCTCTTAGCTCCCCATAGGATCAAGTCCAAATACTTTAAGCTGGCATTCAAGGACTTCCTGTGTGAGAGATGGCTGATGACAAAGGGGAAGGCAGGAGCCACAGGAAGCTTGGTATGAGGAGGGCATCGGGAAATCTGGGGTTCTTGTTTTAGAGATGGGGACAGAGCTTCCTACTGGAAGCCACACAACCCTACGGCATAGCAGTTAGAGCAGGACTAGGGCTCAGGTGTCTTGGCTGCTACTCTACAGCTGTCCTGACTTTCAAGAGTTCAATAGAAATAAATAAAAGGCCCCTCCGAAAAGGTCATCTGAATTAGTGCATAGGATGCAGGAGATACCCAATAAATACACAGTGAATGAATGAATGAATGAACGACAGCAGTTACACTAACAGAACAGCACCTTAGCCTAAAAGCAATTCTAGTCCTAGAACACTTTGTGCTAGTCAGGCCAGACCTGGAAAGATCAGTAAACCTAACACAGATACAAATAACAATAATAATGACAACAATTGTAATAACAGGAACTACCAATTACTGAACCACCAGGTGTGGGGCACCTCTCACGCATCTTTTCTTTATTTTACTTTATTTTTTCAGATAGGGTCTCACTCTTTTACCTAGGTAGAGTACGACTCCGTTGCCATAGCTCACAGCAACCTTGAACTCTTGGGCTCAAGTGATCCTCTTGCCTTGGCCTCCCAGAGTGCTAGGATTACAGGTGTGAGTCACCATGCCTGGCCCATACATCACTTCTAATGCCACTCTGAGGGAGGGGACAGGTAGCTTCCCTGTGGAGTGTGCCTAGCTGTCCCTGGGTGGTGGCTCTGGGTAAATTTCTGAATACATCCATGGATTCAGGCTGGTCATGTGGTGACTAATTCTTGCCACTGTTTAAGCAGCTATGATATGTCACCTGTGTTCTGAAGAGGTTGAACAGTGTGCCTTCCCCACAGCCTTTCTCCCCATCCACCAAAGAGAGAGGACTCGAGGAGGTAGGTGCAGATGGAGCCACAGACGAGAAGCAGCCTGGATCCCTGAATCACTGTGGGGAAGTCACCACTCCCAGATCACCTGCATTCGGCTGTAATGTGAGTGAGAAGCACATGACATGTGTATACTTGTTTCAGCAAATAGTGCCTCCCTGACTAAAACAGGCCTTATATCGGGAAGCAGGTGCTGCTATGACAAACGCATAAAATTGGAGGTACTTGCACAGAGGCCGGGGGGCATGTAGTGAGGGAACTGATGCTGCAAGCTGGAAATGGGGCAATCTATGCCACATGGAGGTGAAACATGTGGTGAAAAGGCTGCCTGGACAGTACACAGCAGTGCCTGTAGCTCCAAACCAGTGATTCTCAAAGTGCGGTCCCTAGACTTTGCCTGAGGATTCATCACAAATGCAAAACCTAGACCTCACACCTCGTAGACCTATAGAATCAGACATTTGGGGCCTCAAAATCTGTGAAGCCTTCCTGGTGGTTCTGATATGTGTTCAAGTTTGATGACGACTGCTTTTGTTGTTACAGTGAGTGAGAGTTCTGAGCTGGGCCCTAGCCCAGACTGCCCTCCCACCTTGATCTCAAACCACATCCAATTTCCATCTGGATGGAGTTTCCTTTTCCAAGTCAGCTCCTACCTGGCCCATAGGCCCAGCCCAGGAGATACCACCCCCAGGAAGCCCTCTTCTATCAATTCTGTCCCCCTCTCTGACTGTGCTGTGCCCCAGAGCAAAGACCATCGTGTGTCAAAGACCATCGTGTCAAAGACTGCCTGGCTATAGCTCAGTGAGGGCAGGTTGCATATCCTGTGATCATTTTCTAGGAGACAGTGGGCTTCTCTGGGAGCCTCAGGCCAGGCTCTGGCCAGCTCGTCTACTTGCAGAAACGGAGGAAGGGAGGAGACAGGGGCCCCTTACCTGCGTGGGACTGCATGTGCTCCAGCAGGTTATTGTAGAACTGGAATTGGATCCCGCAGGCGCCACAGGTATAAGGCTCTGTAGGGAGAACCAAGGCAGCGCATGAGGGGCAGACCCAATGCGGACATGTTCCTGCCGGGCTGCGGCAGCTTTGGAAGGAGGAACCCAAACGCACACTGGGTCTCTGGGCTTGGGACTCTGGGTCTGTGGGCCTGGCCTGTCTGTCTCCCCTGTTATTGGACTCATGAGAAAGAGACTAGGGGAAGGAGGAGTGATGGAGAGAGGAAGCCATGCAGAGAGAGACCATTTAACTCAATCTAGCAGGTATTTATTGAGTGCTTACTGTGTGCTGGCCACTGTTCTGGGCACCTGAGTTGGAGGCAGGGGGACAATACAACAAGAGCCCCTCAGGGCAGGGACCAAGTTTCACTTGCATCACAGCCCAGGTCTCTGCCTGTGGAACCGCAGGGAGGTCATAGTTTGCTGAGCGAACAAATGATTAAATGTATTGAAAGACCAACGCAACAGACATGGAAGTAGAGAGAAAGAAACAAGAAGAGAGGGTAATGTATAAGGAGTTAGAAAGCTACAGAAAGGAAGGAGGAAATGGGGACCAGACGGGGGAAAGGAGCAAGAGAGGAGACAGTCAGGGAGAGAGGGAGGAGAGAAAGCTTGTCGGAGCCAAGGTGCACACGACCCCCATCATCCTGCTCTCTGCTGCAGCACTCACATCAGTGCCTGGCAGGGGAGAGGGAAGAGAGGAGGAAAAAGCCAGAAGGGTTAGAAACAGAGTGAGGGGAAGACGACAGCTGAGATGGGGCTCCGGAGAGGTGGTCTGAGGCTGCTGGTGACCATGACTAGGAAGCCCTGAGTTCCTACGGTGGTTGAGGGCGGCAGAGGCAGGCTGCCGGTGGCGAGGATTCTGCCCCATCCTTGTGCAAACTCCTCCACCCGCAGGGCTGAACCCTCTGCCTGCCTCCACCAGCTGCTGGGTCTGCCCAGGAGGGTGGCCAAGGCTTGTCTCACACAGCCCACGGCAGATGCTCTAGAGAGGTTCTGAGGGCATGTGGCCAGCTGACTTTATTCCCTGCCCTGCCTTGCCCTCTCCAGCCCCCCAATGGGACCATCACTTACTCTTTAGGAGAGGGAAGGGATTGGAAATCAGGGGACTTGCAGTTTCTGCAAAAGAGAAACAGTTTAGCTAAGTCTTTTATAGTTCTGCTGTTCTGTGATGATTGTTATAATTTTTATTTTTAATAACCAGGGAGCCAGATGGGGTTCTCAGAAGAGGGGAGCAACTGAGAGGCAGCTCAGTCTGGGCTGGGGCCAGAGAAGGCTAGCTATGGAGGCCATGTGCTTCAGAGAATCAAGGTTTCTTCTGGGTGCTGGGGCCACCTAGGGCCACCCCTCTAGGACACCCCAACTGCACAGAGCAAGGCCACAGAAAACCAGTGACAGATGCCCATACACAGGCGCTCACTGTGGGACAAGGAGCTGGAAGTTGCTTCTAGGTTCTGGCACTGGGATGACAGTGTCTGGTACCAAATTCCAGAGCAGCCACCAAGCAGGGCTATGCTTCTGAGGGGCCCTGCTCACTGGCATCTCTCCCCTGCTTGCTGGCATTGCCAGAGGTTGGTGGCCCCCAAATGCAGACAGCAGAGCAGGACCAGATGGACCAGAGAATTCTGGCTCCACCACTTACAACCTGGGGGACCTGGGACAACATGCGACCTCTCCTGAGCCTCAGTTTCCTCATCTGAAAAGTGGAGATAACAGTAACGCTGCCCCCCACGGGGCCGTGGTAGGAATGGAGACAGATAAGACACATAAAGTTCTGAACACAAGCCAGGCACATAGTAAGCGCTCAATAAATGGTGGGTGTCAGCGGCAGTGCTTACACCACTGTTCCCGATTGTCATTATCAGCTCTGGTGGCAGGAGAAGCACACAGGGTGCAGCGCAGCTTGGCTAAGAGCACAGGGCACACCTGGAGACCTCGGTCCCTGGCCTGGCACTGTTACTTGTTCCTGCGTGGCACTGGGAAAGCCACTCCATCTCTTTGGGATCTATCTCTTGGAGAGATTTGTGTGGATTACATTGTTTAAAATCTCACCCCCCTCTGCAAGGCAGTCATTGAATTTCTTGGTTTACTTAGAAACAAACCAAACCAAAAACTCAGTAATAACCATAAAGCAACCCCCAAACGTTGGAGTGTGTAATCTGTGCCTGGCACTCACTGGATCTTCACAACCACCATGGGGCTACAGGTGTTCTTCAAGCCACTTTACAGTGGAGGAGAAATTAAGACATTAAGTCACCAGTTAGTAAGTAGTAGAGCTGGGGTTCAAACTTGGGCCAGAGCCCAAAGGTGGAGCTCCTATTACTAGGCAGATGCCTTCAGGCTGAAGTTTGTGCTGCTGGATACCTCACAGTCTGACAGGCGAACCTGGTCCATCACCTGTCTACACCCAGGTAGTATCTAACACTGGCTGGCACCTGCTATTTGGTGAATTCAACTTCAACTATGCATGAAAGTGAGTGGCTGTCTTTCCCTAGTGTAACCCCCAATGTCGAAATTTCTCTTGCCTTGGCTCTCACTGTACAGACTGGTTCACTGTGCTTTTCTCTGACAAGGCCCCGGCCCTGCCAGGCTGTCCCTGGGTCTGCTGGGGAGAAGGGCCCTCGCTCTTTGTTGTAGAAAGAGGGCCTAGCTAGGGTCTTGCCCAAGGCAGCCATCAGGGGGCGCCAGAGACCACCAGGAACCTCAGAGAAATCCACTTGAACTGGTAGGTTGTTGTAAGGGAACCTCTGTTTTAATGGCTCCAGCTTCAAAGTGGGGCCAGAACTCGGGCTCTGGGGCATAAAGTTCTCCGCTATACCCCCTTTGTCCTTCCTAGAAAGAAAGTGGCTGAGACATTTACCTTACAAACAAAGCGATGGCTGGCTGAAGCTCAACCACCTGGGGCCAGCTGAGCTGATATGGCAGGTGATGGGGAGACAGAAGTGCCACAGTCCCTGAGATGCCCGAGGCCAGTGGAATGTCCCTGGAGGAAAAGGCCTTCCCTGCTTCTGCCTGGGCCTACTCTCCCTCTAATTTCCTGCCCCAAGCTCCTCCCAACAAAAGCCATCATGCACTGCAGATCCAGGCCATACAGCACCTGCGCCATGCTGGGCAGGAGTTGGCGGAGACAGCGGCCTCTGTGCACACTCACCACTGGAGTTCTGTGAGCTGCTGTTCGTCTCTTCAAAGTGGTTTTGTGCTTTACCTTCTACTCTCCGACTGAAAGCGCTTTCTGCTGGGTTGGGGGGCAAGGAAGAGAGAGAGAGAACAGTGGTGACTGGCCACACTAGGTCTCGGGGAGGGGCACATAGGAGAAGGCCTCTGGGCTGGGTAGAGTGAGGGTCCTAGGACCCCAAGTCAGACCTCTGGAGCTTGCCAGGCCCATCTGAGTGGCCCGATTGCTTGCTGGGACCCTGAGAGGCCCTCCAGGCAAAGGGTGGGGTGGGGTGATCTGCCCATGATGAAATCCTGCTAGAGAACAGATGGCAAATGGCCAGGGTCTCCCTGGCCTCCTGGGGAGCCACATTTGTGACACCAAGTTGCTGAATCTACCACCTACCACTCCTGTCAAGTTCTGCTGCCACAGCCACAGAGGAACAGGGACAATAGTCTGGTTCCTGGTCATTCCAGCTCTACCAGCTGTGTGGCCCCTGGGTAGCCAAAGAGCAGCTGAGGTCTGGTCAGAGTTCACCCAGGGGAAGGGACTGGCTCCCCCTGAGTGATAGATGGTGTTATCTCGTGCTACAGGCTGCCATCTTCCTGAGTGGCTCAGCCTCTCCCAGGTGTTCTCAGAAATCCTGTGATGTAGAGATAAGGTCCCACCAGGTGGGAAACCACGACCATGAACTTAGCCCCACCTGCAGAAGGTGCTGAGCCAGAGCATGTGAGCTGGAAGATAACCCAGCTTTTCCAAAGTGCTCTTGGCACAACTGGGGTGCTGGGTGACCCAGGAGATAGAGGCCTCGGGAAACAATTTAAATTGGGGTATAGAGCTGACCCAGTCCCTTTCTTAAAGAAAAACAACTTGTGTAAGGACATTCGGGGCTCTGAGAAGTTTGACTAGAAAGAGACCCATTTAGCTTTATTGAACCTAGCCTTTCCTAAATATTATAGGAGTTCCCACAGAACACTTTTTAAAAATATCAAATTCCGTAATATCCCACAAATTGGTGATCCCGGGAACCCACTTTGGGAAGGGCTACTCTTACTGGTCCATTCTTCTCTAGGAGGGAAAGTGCTCAGACAGCCAGGGCCAGGGGATGGTCTCAGGGATGATGGGGAAGGAAGCCAGTCGGCCTCAATTCCCATCCTCTTGCCCATAACAATGACTCTAATGCCTGTGATACAGCTTCTCCTTGCAGAGGAGAGTTGCTAACTAACTTTACAAGGATGACTCTCCCTTCAAAATGTGTCAGTAAATGCCATGGCTGAAAACCTCAGCATGGCATCTATAAACATGCAAAGAAAGCTCAGTTCTGTCTGGGGGCGGGGCGGGGGGGGGGTGTCTCTCATTCACTGAGAACCTGCTCTGTGCCAGGCACTGGTTCAGAAACATCTCCTACAAGGTCTCCCTGAATCCTCCCAAGAGCCCCATGAGGGCTGTGTTGTCATCATGCTCATTTGACAGACAAAAAAACAGAGGAGGCTTGGCACCTGTGGCTCAAGTGGCTAAGGCGCCAGCCACATACACCTAAGGTGGCGGGTTTGAATCCAGCCCGGACCTGCCAAACAACAATAATGGCTGCAACCAAAAAATAGCCGGGCGTTGTGGCGGGCGCCTGTGGTCCCAGCTACTTGGGAGGCTGAGGCAGGAGACTCGCTTGAGCCCAGGAGTTGGAGGTTGCTGTGAGCAGTGAAGCCATAGCACTCTACCTAGGGTGACAGCTTGAGGCTCTGTCTCAAAAAAAAAAAGAAAAAGAAAAAGAAAAAACAGAGGAATGAGTGAGACTGGAAAGTTCTTGGGGCTGGAGTGCTCCTTACCCTCTAAGAAGGCAGAATAAGACTTTGTTCTTGGGGCAGACACTTCCTTTTTAAAGATGTCTGGGGTAGCAGGGAAGTGATTCCCTTCTCCATCTCATTCCTTGCATACGAAGGGAGACTGGTACCCATCTATGGAGGCTTTTTGTTCCAACCAACACATGGGTAAAACTTAGCACAAATGAGGTTGCAAACTCTTACAATTAGTCTTCTGTTGCTCAAGCAAAAGGTGAACGGCTTTCCTGGCTACAAGTACCTGTGGCTGAAAACCAGTGTGTGATAGCAGAGATGAAGCCCCTCCCACACAGGCGTGCTCGTAAACACACGAAGGGCCACATACTCCTGGAAAATGAGGGCAGTGCCAACTTCTACCTCCAGCATGCACCATCTTATATGCTCTGCAGGTTCCTGCTCCCAAACTGGTACCCTCGGACCTGCCCAGCTGGGAAATCCAGACGTATCCCCTACCCACAAGTCTGCCACAGAAGGATGGCCCGAGGCATGCCCCATAGCTGGATGCTCACTTGGAGACACAGACCGGCCACAAAACAAACCAGCCCGCATGGCGTTTCTTTGCATAAACTGCAGACGTAAAAACTCCTGGCCACAAAGCACATGAGTAAAAGCAAGATTTGAAAGCCATGATTCCATTACTTAGTTGAGCCCATATCTACCACTAATGAGACTTAACGACCAGTCTGTTTCTAACTAGTTTCTGACTAGTGTTGCAAAAATACAACATTTACTGAAGTTTCTCAACATGGTACTTGAAAAACCATTGCCTTCAAGGTTGGTTAACTACTATCCTTTTGGGAGATCTAAGCACAATAAACACATCTCCGAAGAACCACACTCTTACCCCAAATTAGCTTCCTGAATTGAAGAGTAAAGGCAAGCACAGCGAATCAGCTTGGTCATTAATCACTAAACAAACCAAGTGGTTCCTCTACCTGAGTTCTCAACTTGATTACTTATATGGGGTGTCCATAAAGTTCATGTGCTACTTACTATGTTAAACTATTTTAAATTGCACATGAACTTTATGTCCACTCTGTATATTTAAGAGATGGCCTTGGCCTCTTAAGGGCAACTGGAAGAACCACAGTCCCAGAAGCACCACATCTTCCTTCTACCCTACAATGCACGCACCCAGGTGGATGGTTTGAGGCTTGTTCCATCCAAGTATGAAGAGAGCTGCTCCTCAGCCCATAGTATGTCTGACCAGTTTTCCTGAAGGAAATGACTGCTGGGAAACATCTTACTGTCTATTCACCCTTTGGAAACCAGAGCCCTTTGCTCCTGGACTTGGAAAATACTGGAAGCTGAGCCCCACCAGTTTGCTGCTGACTCACTCTCTCATGGAGAATTGGTAGGGGAAGGCCAAGAAATCAAGGTTCTAGGTCAACCATCCTGCTTCATGGAAAGCAGATGCTTGTTGAAATGAGAGTTTTTTTGATTGAATTTTCTGAAAGGTGGGAGATGCAAACTCATGCCGTTAGGGTCCAGGCAGGTGACGTAAATGGATGAACCGGGCTGGATGTTAAGACAGACAACAGTGTAATCACAATGAGAAATGACACCTGCCACATGGCCATTGTGTTGGGGAGGCAGTAGAGAGTGGTGGGGACTTCGGAAAAGTAGAGCGCACATGCCTTATTAAAGGAGGCAGCCAATTAATGCCCTATTGGAAAGCGGGTCCAGGACTGCCAGATCTGACTTTTTAATGTCAGCTTGAAATCAAAAGTTTTACATAAAATCTCCTAATGTTGAAATACTGTCAATTAATTCAGGGTTTTTTTTTTTTTAATCCTTTGAAGGCCAAATCAATCAGGCCAGTTAGGCCATGATCTGGGAAAATATAAACTACTATTCCTTGTATAACCCCCTCTGATTAAGGATGAGAAAACCTGGCCCAGAGAGGTCAGGTGGCCAGAGCCAGAGCTGGGATCCAGATCTATCCTGGAGCACTATGGGACCTCTACTCTTGCTCTTGCAAAGGAATAAAGAACCCGGGCACAGCTGTGGCAGGTGGCGAGAAGGGCGGACGTGGAGGAAGTGTGGGGTAACACAGGCCATTGGTACCTGCAGTTGCCTTGCTCGCTGGAGATCCCGAATTTGGAGTGCGGAACGTCTGGGTTTGGGTGGCTGGAGGGGTGCGGTGTAAGAGCGTGGCACATCGGACCACGGAGGCCGGAGCTTTTTTCCCGGACTGGTTCGTCTGGGTCTTCGCTGCCACGAAGCGTGGAGACGGGGAGACCTCCGGATGTGAACACTCAGAGCCCGTGTCTGGATCGTCCGGTGGCTCCCACCCGGGGGCAGTACCTGAGAGGGTCACGCTCTCAGTCCCCGAGGACCCTCGGAGTGTGTAGAGTGAGTGGTTCATGTGGCCACAGGCCCCCACGTTTGGGAGTTGGGACTGTGTCTGCCCAACCCCTTCTCATGCCACAGAGCAAGGACTCTTGCTTCTAACCCAGAGCCTGTGAAAGCCTAGGAGTCTAGAGCCTTCCCCAGCCTCCCTTTGAGGTAAGCCTGGCCACCAGTTGATACTCAGGGCTACCTGGAGGCTGCTGGGCAGCCCATTGGTAGGTCAGTCATCACCCTTGAACAGCCCAGAAACTCAGCCTGTTACCCACACCTAGGGCACCTGAATTTATTCCAATCCCAGGCCCAAGTGTACCTTCTTGGCATCTAAGCCTCTGTTCCTTCAGTGGGAGGCTGGCTCAGAAGTCATGACAGAAAGCGAACAGGCAGGGATTGATCAATGGGGATGGGGGAGAGAGAAGGATCTGATGCTGCCCCTAAAGTTTTGGGGGGCAGGGGGCTCTGTAGCACCTTGTGGGCCCTGACTGGGAAATGCTGCTTGCAGAGGACTGCTTGCTTAACTCACTGTCTGACACTTTCACTGAAATAAGTGCAGCCATCCTTCGCTGTCTGGGGAAACTTATGACCCCATCACTCAGGCCCCTGTCCCCTCTCCTGAGTGTT
>NW_003852409.1:17320600-17338565 GCF_000181295.1 Otolemur garnettii | reverse complement strand
GGCAGTGGTGGCAAAGCCCCGAACCTGGCCACACGCCCATGTTAACAACTAACTAAAGAAGAGGGGGCAGGAGGCTTCTCAGAGATCATGGGAAGTCTGCAGCTCTCCCCTGGAGGCAGGAACAGGACCAGGCAGCAAGGCGGAGGGCGCCTCTGGTGCTGAAGAGGGGCTCACAGAAGCCAGGGACTAATGACACATGGCAGGACCCTTAGGCCTCAGTGCCTGGTCACAGAATTGGCCTAGAGCAGCCTGGGCTGCTGCTTCCCTACCCTTGGAGTGGAGAGGACCCCAGGATCTCCCAGTTCTAGGACAGTATCTGTCCTGGGCATCTGAGACTCCACCCACTGCTTTCAGAAGCCAGAAGGGCCCCACCACTCTGCCCATCCTGGCACATGACCTTGCCCAAGGTCCCCAGGACACTCTGACGCCCTTTGTTCACTCCTCTGAGGCACTCAGGGGAGCTCTGGGGACTCAGCCTGCCCCTTGCCCCTTTGGGAGGGGGGTCACCCACTCCTCCACCTACAGTGGTGGCCAGAGGCCAGGAGTTGGGGAGTTCTTCAATTATGGCCCCTTAAACAAGCCCCCCTCAGCCCGAGACCAGCCTCAGAAGGAAATTCCCACAGCCCAAGTCTGCAGAGGACACAGGTGTCCTTCCTCCCTGAACACTCTCTGGCACCTCACCTTTTGAACCAGGCAGTGAGAGGTCCAGGTGGGAAGGACACTTTCCTCTATTCCTCCTACTTTCCCTCCTCTTTCTGAGCCAAAGACCTCAGAGGCCCCTGAGTCCAACCAGAAGGACACTCATCTGATAGTTTCCAATTTTTTTTTTTAAGCACAGTCAGTGCAGTGATGGGTGTCCAGAGTCCATCTCTGGCTCCTCTGTTGTCTCCCTCCATCAGACAACCAGAGCTGTACAGAACCAGCACTGAGAATGGAGTGAGGCAAGCCTGTCTCTGAATCCCAGTTCCATTACCTTTGGCCTCCACAAGTTTGGACTCTTCACTTTCCCTCTCTTGGCCTTGGTTTCCTGCCTCACCTCCATGAAAGCAATGGGATGCCCGTCTCTGCACTGCCTGCTTCACAAGGACTTTGTGAAAACCAAAGAAAGCCCGACAGATACTCCGAATGGTAAACTGCTCTGCACACGTTAGCTGCTAATACTGGTATGTTTTAGAGGTAAGAAAACCAAGGCCCAGAGGTGGATTCTGGTTACACACAGAAGTTTGTTTGTGGCCACAGAGAACATTAGTACTGGGCTGACACAGGAGCTTGAGTGTGCCAGCTACTCAAGGACACCTTTGCACAAGGCCAAGAGTCCCTGTATCCCACCAGCACCCTGTAGCACTCACCCACACATTCTGCCAGTCTGGCACAAGGAATGAGCTTCTAAGCAACAGTCTAAGCAAGCTGCTTTCCCCAAGGCCTCCATCTCCACTCCTGAAGAACGGTTTTGAGGAGCCCACTGGAATCAGACCTTGTCATGATCTACAATTCCTGCTGTGAGAATGCTGGAATTGCACAGAAGAGTGCCCGCCCCCTCTTTTCCCAGGGCAGGGTTTAGGGAGCACATGAATGTGGGGGTATCACCTGCTGCTCCAACTCCCCCTGCCTGGGACTTGTTCACCTCACCAGCCTCCTCCCAGCCACTCACTCCTCATCATCTCACATCCTACAGTAACTATTCTCTCTCAAGCTCATGGCCTTTGCACATGCTATTCCCTCTGCCTGGAACACTCTTCCTTCAAAATTTTGACTGCTGGTCCTAAGTATTACACATAAACACTACTTCCTTGGGGAGTTGTCCCCAGTATCTCTTCACCTGGACTCAGTGCCCTCCCACTTTCCTTCCAAGAACTGATCACTGTCAGTAATGGCATATGGCAAGACCTTTGATCAGTGACTCTTTTCCTCTTAGTGTGTCTGCTTTGTGAGACAGGAACTCGGCCAGTTTGGCCCACCATGTACTGAGTGGCTGGCACAGGCCCTGAAACACAGTTAGTGCCCAGCAGATACTGTGGAGTCTGTGATCAATGCATGAATGGCTATAAAAAAGTGAAGCTCAGCACTACTAAAGTAGAGCACATAAAAGATAGGCTTCCAATGAAGGGACATAACCATGCCAAGAAGCCATCTCACATATTATTCTACCACTGGCCTCATGGATACAAGGCTGATGGGGTCACCAAAGCCCAGAGAGGTGTGGGCACAACTCCAGCGTCAGGAGTGGGGCAGAGATGGGCCAGGATGAACTTTACAAGCTCCCAACTCATTTCACTCAACAGTTTACTCCACCTGTTAACCTCACATGGAACATTAGCATGCTCGAATTCCTACCTGAGCTCTGACCAAGAAAGAATAAAGGCATCTCAGACAGACTGGTTGACTCCCTCATAAGAAACACATATGCAATATTTACATACACACAGGATAGCTAAAAAATAACAAAGCACTGAGATCTTCTCTTTCTGGAAAGCTGAAAATATAATGAGTGCAAAAAATTCAGAGAATATAAGGATTCAAGAAAAGTAATCATATTACTGAGGGGTTAGGGGTTGGAGAGACCAAGGAGACAGCTACCCAGAAAACCTCTACAAGGTAGAGGAGGGTGAAAATGCATTCAGGGCAAATGGAACCATATGCTCAGAGGCTGAAGGTGGGAATGAATGGGAGGAGTGATGCCAGAGCAATCAACATAGGGAGCCCTTCTCAAAGATTTTCTTTGTAGAAAGAGAACTGGAAAACTGACATAACTGGTGTGGGATCAGCCCTCCTTCAATATTTGACTGTGAAACTGGACTGAGGTGGCACAGAAATGTGACTCATGAGAGAAAACATTCTAGTTCTCTGGCCCAGGACAGAGAGAGATGGAACCCAAATAATGCATGCCAACTTACTGAACCAAGGAGGCAGTGATGAGGCGGCTCAAATTTTTAGGGCAGAATAACAAGAAGAAGGGAGAACTGTGCAACAAAAGGAACTCCAGAAATGTGCAGAGGGGCCCCCCTTGAAGACTTTTGTTACATATTAAACTGCATTTGTGTAGAGTGAATCTCTGCAAAGCCTGTCAGAAAACAGCTAATTGAGGGCTCTGAGCTCAGTGAAGATTCAGAGGTCACACAAGACTAGGAGATGTTCTGGAATTTTCACCTGCCAGAGAGGAGAGACCCTGCTGAATAAGATGAGACCCAGAAAGGCCAGATCTTAGAAGGATTACTCTCATCCTAGATTAAGAATTATTCTAGATATGCCCTAAAACAGCTTGAAACCCAGCTTTTGAAGTATCAAACGCATTTGCAAGTGAATTAACTGTCTTTCAGAACAAAACTCTTTTTCCAAGTAAAGAAACAAAATCCCAACCAACAACATAGTATATGCAGCAAGTAGCATAGAATAAACAATTACTTTTCAGGTGAAATAGGAAAACGTGATCAATAATCAAGAGAAAAACATACGGACATGACAGAGATGATGGAATTAGAAGACAAGGACCTTTAAAAAGCTGTTATAAATATGCTCGAAGATTTACAGGAGAAATGAAAGCAGTAAGAAGTAACCAAATATAATTTACAGAGATGAAAAATATGATAGGTGAAGTTTTCTAATAAGCAGATTAGACACTGTATAAGAAAAGACCAATGAACTTGGAGACAGGGCAATGAAATCTATCCAAACTGAAGCACAAAAGGAAAACAAGGCTGAACAAATGAACAGAGCTTCAGCTGATCTGTGAACATTATCAAATGTTTAGCATAGATATCATTAAAGTCTCTGGAAAAAAATAGAGAAATTAGGAATGAAAAATACTTGAAAAAATACTGGTCAAAAAATTTCCAAACTTGATTAAAAAAAAAAAAGAAAAAAGAAAAGTCACAAACCATGAAGCTCAATGAATCTCTCAAACAAGTTAATACAAGGAAATCTATACATCATGATCAAATTGTTAAAAGCCAGTAATACAGAGAACTATTTAAAAGCATGGGGGGGGGGAAATAAGACACATTTAAATATAGAAGAATAACAATCAGAATGATCAGAAACAATATAGGGCAAAAGATAAAGGAATGACATTTTTAAAAAGGTGAAAGAAAAATTACTCTGCCTAGAATTCCATGTCCAGAGAAAATAACCCTCAGTATAGAGTGTGTAATAAAAACATCTTCAGTTGAGAGACTCTTTGACCAACAGACATACAGTATCAGAAATATTAAAGAAAGTTCTTCTGGAATAAAGGAAAATGATGATACAGAGGAATTCAGATTTATATGAAGGAAAAAAAGCACAAGAAAACTGTAATTATGTGAATATATATAAAAGACATATTCTCATTTTTTCTTTAACAAATAATTGGCTGTTTTAAGCTAAAAGAATTTAACTAATGCATTTATAACAAATGTAGACACAAATGCATAAGAATGGCACAAAGAATAGGAAGGTAGTAAATTTAATGCTATAAGGCTTTTACATTACACATGATGTGATATAAATTCATGGTAGACTCTAACACATTAAAAATGTATATTATAAATCACAGAGTCAACCCTAAAGAATTAAAACTAGAAAGCTAAGAGGAAATTTAAAAAAATACTAGATTAATACTAAAGAAGGCAAGAAAGTAAGAAGAAATGAATAACAAGAACAAATGGAATATATAGAAAAAATATAGTATGGTAAACCTAAATCCAACAATATCAACAAATTATACTAAGTGTAAATGGATTAAACACTTCAATTAAAAGGCAGGGATTGCCTGACTGGATAAAGGTGTAAGAACCACTCATAGGTACACATTTCAAATATAAAGATACAGATGGATTAAAACAAAATAATGAAAAGGGATACACCATGCAAATGCTAATCTTAAAAAAGCTATAATCATTGGGTGATGCCCATGGTTCAGTGGGTAAGGCGCTGGCCCCATATACCAAGAGTGGTGGGTTCGAACCCAGCCCTGGCCAAATTGCAGCAAAAAACAGCTGGGTGTTGTGGCAGGCACCTGTAGTCCAAGTTACTCAGGAAGCTGAGGCAAGAGAATTACCTAAGCCGAGGAGTTGGAGGTTGCTGTGAGCTGTGACACCACAGCACTCTACAGAGGGCGATAAAATACATTTCAGGACAACAGGAATTGCCAGAGATAAAATAGTGCATTGCATAATTTCAAAAAAGGTAAATTCATCAAGACATAATATCCCTAGGTGTATGTACTTAATAGGAGTTTCAAATTACATAAATAAAAAACAGACAGACTTAAGAGAGAAAACAGATAAATCCAGAATTATAGCTGAGAATTCTGATGCTTCTCTCTCAGTACTTGATAGGATAAAAAATTTTTTTTAAAAAAAACAAAAGGGTATAGAAGTTTGAACAACATTATCAACTAACTTAACCTAATTAACAAACAAATATTCTTTTGGTCATCAAGTGTATGAAATATACAGCAAGAGAGACCATATGGTAGGTCATGAAACATCTCAATTAATTTCAAAGCTTAGAAATCATATAGACTATGTTCCCTGACCACAATGGAATTAGAAGTCAAAAACAAAAAAAGTCTGCTTAATTCCCAAATATTTGAAAATAAAATACATTCCTAAATAATCCTTCCTATGAAGAAAACTTTAGGCTTGATGGCTTTATTGTTGAATTCTATAGAACATTTAAGTAAAGTAATATAAATTCTATACAAATGCTTCAGACACTGGAAGAGGAGGGAATACTCTTCATTCTATGAGGCCAGCATTACTCTGATATCCAGTGTAAACAAGGACCTTATAAGAAAAGTATACTGCAGGATGGAACGTAAAATGGCATAACTACTTCCAAAAACAGTCAAATGAGGGCAGCGCCTGTGGCTCAGTGAGTAGGGCACCGGTCCCATGTACCAAGGGTGGCGGGTTCGAACCTGGCCCCAGCCAAACTGCAATAAAAAATAGCCGGGCCTTGTGGTGGGCGCCTGTAATCCCAGCTACTCGGGAGGCTGAGGCAAGAGAATTGCCTAAGCCCAAGAGCTGGAGGTTGCTGTGAGCTGGTAATGCCACAGCACTCTACCAAGGGTGACAGAGTAAGACTCTGTCTCAAAAAACAAACCAAAACAAAGAAAATAGTCAAACGAGCACCCACCATGTGATCTAGCCATTCCACTCCTAGGTATTTACCCAAGAGAAATGAAAGCTTTTGTCCCTATAAAGACTTATACACAATGTTGACAGCAGCTTTATTTGCAGTGGTTCCAAACTGGAAATAACCCAAATGTCCGTCTATAAGTGAACAGATAAAGGAATTATAGTATATATATAGACAATGGAGTATTACTTATCCATTAAAAGGAATGAACTAATAATACGTGTAAACATATTGATGGATCTCAAACCAATCATGCTGCAGGAAAGCCAGACCCCAAAAGGTACATCCTGTAAGATTCCCTATATGTACAATTCTAGGAAATGCAAACTAATCCACATTAACAAAAAGCAGACTGGTGTTTGCCTGGGGATGCAGTGGCAAGCAAGAGACTGTAACAGGGCATGAGGAAACGGGGGTGGTGGATATATTCATTGAACTGTGGTGACAGTTTCATGGGTACACATGTAGGTCAAAACTCATCCAACTGTTCACTTTAAGTAATGAGCACTCGATTCTTGTGCCAAAACATCTATGTTCTACATTTCACAGATTAAAAATAAAATAAAATAAATAAATAACGAGCACTTTTACTATATGATAATATACTCCAATAATGATTTTTAAAAACCTCAGCAGATGGTCTTAATTATGCCCATCAATAACACACCACTCACTAAAAGTGAAGCCCTCTGCTAATCCTAGGATTGTGGTTCCCTGCCTATGAGGGAGTAGTTTTAGGAGTGATATTAAAAGCCAGGTAAAATCCTGGGGAACTTTGGATAGAAGTGAGTAGAAAACATGTTCTTAAACACAAATCAATTATTCAAACTACCCTGCCTCTTGAAGTAATTTAGATGCCTAAGTAAGAACTTGATTGTAGTGATTATTTCACAAGAATATGAAATCATCCGTTTATACAATTTAAATATAACCTATGTAAGGAAAAAAAGCAGCTTCAAATAAGGAAGTCATTCTTTGGTGAAGAATAAACATCCCCACGGTGTTAACTTTCTTTAGTTCACTTCGCCGTTTGACTTTCTGATATTCTTAATAAAGTATAGGCATCTTTTAAAAACCATGTAACTTACTACCCTAACAAAATAAAAGGAACCACAGAATCATCTCAATAGATGTAGAAAAAAACATGTAACACCAATTTGTGATAAAAAAAAAAAACTTTCAGAAAACTATGAATAGAAGGTAACTTCCTCAAGTAATAAAGGGCATCTTACAAAAACCCACTTCAGCTCACAATAATGAAAACCTGAACCCTGTGATCATGAACAAAGCACAGATAGCCACTCATTTCTTTCCCTCAACATTGTACTGGAGGGACCTAACCAGAAAAGTGAAGAAGAAAAAAATAATAAAGAGAATATAGATTGGAAAGAAAGAAGTAAAGCTGTCTTTATTAACAGATGCCTTCCCCATGTACAAGGAAAATCCTGAGAAATGCACAAAAAGTCTGTTAGAACTAATAAGTGAATTTAGTAAATAGGCAGGATACAAATTCAATACACAGAAATTATTTGTATGTAATAGCAACAATTGAGAAATTAAATCTAAAAGTCACAGTAGCATCAAAAAAACATAGAATACATAGAGATAATATGACGTATGTGCAAGACTTCTCTGAAAAGTACAAGCTATTGTTGAGAGAAATTAAACAAGTGCTAACTACTCGGAGAGAGATACTATGTTAAGGATTGAAAGATTCAGTATTATTGCAAAGTCTGTTCTCCCTGAAGAGGCCTACAGATTCAATGCATAGGCAGTCCCGGCTTACAAATGAGATCAGTTCTATAGGTTTCTTCTTAAATTGAATGTGCCTGTAAGTTAGAATAGGTACGTTTACCTATTACCTATAATAGCCTCTGCTCCATAGTGCAAATTGTACCTTAGTTGGATGTTTGTAACTCGGGGACTGCCTGTAATCCTAAGCAAAATCCCAGTTGGAATATTTTTGGCAGACATTGGAGAAGACTAACATTTATATGGAAAAATAAACTTTTTAGAATAGCCAAATACTCTTCAAAAAAAAAAGAACAAGTTGAAAAGCTAAGAGGAGTTTATTTAAGACTTACTATAAAGCTTTGGTAAATAAGACCATGTGGAATCGGCATAAAGATAGCCAAACAGATGAGGGGAAGAGAAATAAACTTACATGTACACATTCAAATACTTTTGACAAAGACACCAATGCAATGCAACAGGAAAAGATAATCTTTTCAATAAATGATTTTAGAACAACCGGGTATCTATATGGAATAAAATAAATCTCTCGTATCTCATCACACATCGTTTACAAACGTTATCTCAAAATGGACCAGAGACCTAAATGCAAAAGATAAAACAACAAAACTTTGAAAAGATCCTAACAAAGGATAGCTTCACCATTGTGAGGTACCCAAGGATATCCTTGAGGTAGACAGAACCTAGGAAGCACTAACTATAGAAAAAAATGATAAAGCAGACTTCAACAAAATGAAAAACACCTGCTCATCAGATGCTGCTGTATGCAAACAGACATCTGACAAAGAACCCAGACCTATTCGAATATATGAAGAACTCCTACGACTGAATCATAGAAAGATGAACCAGCCCAACCCCAAACGGGCAAAAGGCTTAAAATAGACAACTCCAAAGTAAAACCTAGAAATGGCAGAAAAGCAAAATCAAAGATGTTCAACATCATCATTAGTCATCAGGAAAATACAAATTAACACCACAATGACACACCACTACCCACTCGCTGGAATAGCTGGGATTAAACAGCCCCAAACACTGGCAGGAGCACAGAGCAGCTGGCATTCCCAGACATGGCTAGAGGGAGTGTAAGATGCTACAGTCACTGTGGAACATGGTTTGCCAGTTATTAAAAAGTTAAATATATCAGCCCCCATGGCCCAGTAATTCTACTCCACGAAAAGCCTCTATAAGCATTTTTCATAGCGGTTTTTGTAACAACCTAAAGTTGGAAACTACCCAAATGAAGAGGTAAATGGCTAAACAAGCTGTGGAACTTTCATACAGTGGACTACTGCTCAGCTAAAAAGGAATGCACAACTGACACACATAATAACATGCGATGAGTCTTAAAAACATTTACTGGGCAAAAGGAACCAGACGTAAAGAATAAATATTATACGACTCCATTTGTAAAAACGTCTTCTGTACTTGGCCCGTGTCCTTCTAGATATCCTCACCAGACTCAGGGTCTCAAGCCCTGGACGTGGATAACATCTTACAAAGCCCCCCAGTCCAGCCCCTGCCTTCACACAGAACCCAACAGCCTGCACATCTCTAGACCCAGAGACCACCAGAGGGGCTGTCTCTTGGCCAGATCTGGAGAGTTAATCCTCTGTTGGACCTAGTCTAAATCTCTCCTGCTCTGCTTTAAACACAAATGATCCTACAGTCCCCAGAGTTCAGTTGGTAATAGAGAGATTCCGTCAACAAACAAATGCAGAAAGACAAAGAGAGAGTCCACACCAGAGAGCAAGAGAAAATGAAGAATAGGGAAAAAGAAGTACACAGACCTTAAGAAGAGAAGCATCAGGCTGCTGCGAAGAATCAGGGTGCCAGTGATACACCCCTTCCTGCTGTATCATCTGGCCTGTGATGTGGGAGAGCTTTATGGCTGGTATGGGCCTGGAGCCTGCCTGCCAGGATTCAAAGTCAAGCTCCCCGTTTACTAACCCTGTGACCTTCTCAACTTGCTCCAGGAAGAACAGGAGCAGCACAGAAAGTGTTCTCCAATGGCTGAAACCAAGGCTGTAGGCTGGCCTTGGAACTAACACCTAGCTGAAAGTGCACCGCTGAGTAGCACGTGCTTGGGCACCAGGCAAGGGGACGCTCACTGTTTCACTGGAAGGCACACACTCAGCTGTCCCTGCCCCTGCCCATGGAAAGCTGGATCTCCAGAGCGGCCTGTGCTGGGAGTTTAAGCCCAGCCACAGCCCTGATACCTGGGAATCGGCACTAGAAGTCCATCGACTGGGCGAGTTGGTACCCAGCCAGTGGAACCTCTGCATCCTCTCCCCACACAGAACCTGGCTAGGTGCTGGGCACTCAATGAACCACACCTCCCAGGCTGAGCCATAGCAGGTACCTGCCAGAGGCTCACCTCACATCAGAATTGTCTGGATTCCAGACTCTGGGCCCAGAGAAGGGGAGTGACAGGCACAAAGTCACACAGCAGTCAGAGGCAAGCCAGGATAAGAAGCCTAGCCCAGCACTTGACCTCAGGACTGGAGCCATCACCCATGGGGAGATCTCTTAGTCCCTGTCACACTGCCCAGCAAGGAAGAAAGGTCTAGATACCTCTTCCTCCCCACCCAAATACCTTGGAGGGAGATGCCTGCCAGTGCTGCTGGTGTCAGGTCTCCAGGAGGATCATGGGCCTTCCAAATTTAGGAAGTGGCTTGAATCCCCACTGACCCTCTCTCTGGACCTAAGTCTTTCTCCATCAATAGAATGGGGTATAGGATCCCTACAGCTTTGCTATGAGTAACAAAAGCAGTAACAACCCATACAGGTTTCTAATACCTAGCCATGCTGCCCTGAGAATCCGCACAAAGTCCCACTCCTGCCAAAACTTTGGTTTCTGCATGTGTATGAGAGCGGATGGAGGACTGAGGCCCCCTAGCTCACAGACCCAGGGAACTCAGGATGGAGACCCCTCTGGATGTCCAGAAAAGGAACTGGTAAATCAGGCCCACAGATATCAGGAGGATAGAAGGCTGGGATGTCCCCATCAACGTGCCCTTAGAGCCCTTTCACTTCTCTGCCATGGGAAGAGTGGAAGATGGTGGACTAGGGTCAGGCTGGGGCCTGCCCAAGGTCACAAGCAGGCCTGGGGCCCTGCAGGGATTGACTCTTAGGGCTTCCGACTCCCATCTCAGTGCTCCTTAGTTTCCCACCAACAAAGGCAAAGAGGGAGCTATTCTGTCATCTTAACCATCATCGCCTTGGCCTGGGTTCTTCCCACATTAGTTCAGACTGAAGATGTATCACAGGGCACTAGCTCTGGCAGTAAAGATTCAGGATCCACATGATTTGGAGGTGCCCAGAGGAGGTGGGGACAGTCCTCTGAGTCCACTAAAGGAGGGCTCTGCCTCTACTGACTTAAGGGGGTAGAGAGATTCCCACCTACTGCAGTCACTGCAGGTAGGTGGCCCCAGGTCAGACCCAGACAGCTAGAGGCTGACCCAGAACTGAATTCACACTGCTTTCACAATTCCCTGGTCAAGCTCCAGAACCCTGGCCAGTGGCCAGCCACTGTCCCCCACCCCCAGCCAGAGGAGGTACTCACTGATGGGGGCGTGTAAGGCCACATGCTCCTGGTAGGGCGTGTAGTATTTGTACTGCTTCCCACAGAACTCACAGGTGTAATTGCCAGTTTCTGTCCAAGGAGGAGAGGGACATGTAAGAACAGGCACCTGCCCCCACCCAGAAATCAGCATGCTTCCACCCACCCCCAACAAACTGCTCCTCATCAGGGCCCACCAAGTAGTATCAAATCTGACTCCGGAGTCAGAATGCCTCCGTTCAAATCCCAGCTCGGCCATGTGGAGCTGTGTAACCTCGGGCAAGTCTCTTAACCTCTGTGCCTCAGTTTTCCTATCTGTAAAACGGAGGTAATAACAGGACCACCTTCTAGGATTGCTGTGAGGATTAAATTTATATGGCAAGTGCTTAGAACAGTACCTGGCACATGCTGTTCTCATCCATTACTCCGCCCCCAGCCCCGGTGCTCAAGAAATGCATGGTGACCTGAGCTGACCTCCAATGCCAAACAAGCTGACAGCTCCTTTGCAAGCGCTGCCCTCTACTATGGCCACACTTGGGTCCCCTCATCTGCAGGACCTTTCCTGTCCCCAAGAACACCCCCACCCCCTGCAGCAGGGGGTCACTTCTTCCTCTCAGGTCCCACCAGGCTTTATCTTTACCTCTCTTTTGGCACTGCCTAACTTCTTTCTTCTTAAAAATGTCTGATGTAATATTGTTCACTGGGGGAAAATTATAAAATACTGATAAATACAAATAGAAAATAAAAAAATAAAGAGAAATTTCAAGCATCTGTAATCCCCAAAGAGCAGTATCTACCCCTTGGGTAGAGCGTGCACCCTGCCATCTCCCCTCTGCCCCGGCCCCACCCTTCACTCCATCTCATCTGGGCCTTGCTTCTCTGGCTGAAATCACCTGTCTGGCGCTTTGGGCCCTGAATTAGCAGGCCCTGATCAATATTCCCTTTGTAACCTGGTGTATTCAGTCGACAATAACTTTGTGGACATCTTGCCTAATCAATAAATATTGATCTCTACTGCACTTATTGGCTGCATGATTCCTACTGGACTTTGGAATTTGCTGAGCCAGCCCCCTACATCAAGGGACATTTTGATTGTTCAAAAATTTTCTGGTTAAAAAATGCTGTGATCCACATCTCTGTAGAAATTTTTGCACATTCACTCAGTAGTTCTGCACATTATTTCCTCAGGAAAAATTCCAAAAGGCGGGAAAAGAATATGCATTTTTAAGGCTTCTGATAAGCATATCACCGTCATCCCAGCCATGTGAAAATGACTGTTTCTGCACACTACAGCCAAGATTAAGTATTATGATTTTAAATTTTGCCTATTTGAGAACTATATTGCACTGATGACTTTATTTTTCATTTCTTTGCTTTCGAAGGAAATCAACAATTTTTCATGTTTAACTCTATTTTTAGGGGGGGTACTTTTGTGTTTATGAGCAAGGCTTCTACAGGTATTATTTATCCTTTTAAAAATCACTATACTCTTTGTAGATTAAGGATATCAACATTTTGTTATACATGTTACAATTAATTTTTTCTTAATTGGTTTCTCAGTCTGCTTGTGGCTTTTCCTTCCTAATATAGAAGCTTTAGAATTTTTAGCAATTAAGTAATTTTTGTAACTGATTTATGATACTGGAATAGGTATATAATTCGCTATTTATAAGCTTCACAGTTGTTGGATCAATATTAGAGTATAAATGTCTTAACACAATAATTAAGTAAATGAGGGGAGGGATATATTAACTAGTACGATGTAAGCATTCCAAAATATATATGAAATCAGCACATTGTACCCCATAAATGCATTAATGTATACACGATCTACCTCTTTATGATTTAATAAAAATTAAAAAGTAAAAATAAATTCTAGATAACCTTTTTTGTCTACTTGCTCTTTCAAAGACTAAATGTTGTGATAATTCCTTCCATTTCGCAGTATTTCTAAATTTCTTTTGTATGCTTAGTTACAATGTTATTTAGTGGATAAAGCCCATGCGATCAAAGTCTTTGCTAAGAAGTGTAGCCTTTATTAACATGAAACTATTTTCCAACAAAGTGCCTCTTAGAAGTGTGGTCCCTGGATCAGCAACTTCATCTGGGAAGCTGTTATAAATGCAAGTTCTTTCCTCAAGACCAAATGAAAGAAAAAAAAAAATCTAAGGGCTAAGTCCTGAGATCTGTGTTTTAACAAGCCCTCCATAAAATTCCGATGCATGGGAAACTTTAAGAACCAGTGCTGTAACATTTAATTACACTGTTTTATTTGTTTGGCACTAATATTAACTTGATAATTATTTTGTCAGGTCCTGCTCTCTATTGTTTGCATGAGCTGAAAGACACTTCCCTAAATTTTCTTGTACTTTCATTCATTAAACAGGTACTGTGCTAAATAAATGCCAAAATAAATGCCAAACAAAATGCCAAATAAAAACTCGTAGTTCCTGCTTTCAAGGAGTTTACAGTCTAAAAAACCGTAAAAAAGGAGACGGAAAAATCAAATGACTTGAACAAATTTAAAACTGCAACCACAATACGTGCCCTCCGAAGACATATACAAAGCCAGAAAAACCCATGATAAGGTCTTTAATCTAGTTCAAGAAGAAAGAGAAGCTCAAAGCAGAGTGCAGATAAGGTATTAACCTTGTTTCTAACGAACCATTAATAACTGGATTATTTTAAATCAACCTGACAATCTTTGTCTTCTAATAAAGGAAATTATGCCATTTGCTTTTATTGCCACGATTGACTCATGAGTCTTTCCCATGCTCCGCCCTTTCTGACTTGCTCTGTTTCCAGATGTTTGATGTATGAACCCTTTGCTTTTTCCATTATTCTGCAATATTCCATTATTTTCCAATACCCTCCACTGTTTTAGACAGTAGGTAAGATATATTTCTCTAACTGTTAATAGGCAACTGGAAAATAATACCATTAAGTCTATCACTACTGAGAAAGGTAGTTTAACCCAGTGCTTCTCAAGCGTTAGCACATGTGAGAAACAACATTCACTGCTGCGCTCCACCCCAGGGAGTCTAATCCCCTAAATCTGGAGTGGGGTCTAAGAATTTACATTTTCAATAAACTTCTGGGAGATGCTAATCTTGCTGGTCTAGAACCAAACTATGGGTAGGACTAGTTTAACCTACTTTACTGAATCTTTCTTAATTTCTTCTTTTCTTTTAAGCTCATTTTTAATATTATAAAATAATCTTTGTCTTTTGCATTCACTTTCATCATCATATTTGGAACATTTTAAATTTGTAGTTTATCTGGTTTTAGTATTCACAAGTCCCCTTAATACTACCAGTTGCTCATAATTGAGCCTTTAAATGTGCTCTACAACTCAGTTCATCCAAGTGTATCTTCAAATAATTTTGTGAAGGTGAGTAAATGGGAGAAATAGGGTGTTTTTTGAGCCCTTGCTTATCTCTTTACATACAAATCCGTTTGTCTAGATATAAAATTCCTAGATTACAACCTTTTCCCTTCAAAATGTGTCCATTACATTCTGAGATTCAGAATTTCAAAGAAGTCTGAGGCAACTCTACCTTGAACTCACATACAGGTAACATGCTTTTTTATGCCTGGATGCCTATAGTTCCCCCCCTCCCTCCCCTTTATATTTATAGTTTTAAAAAATCACAGAGATCTATTTAGGTATGGGTTGCTTTGCACTGACTCCATCTGAAACACGATGAGCCCATTAAATCTGCATATGCAGATTTTCTTTAGCTGAGCAAATTTTTCTTCTAATAGATCTTAAGAATACTGTTTCTGCCCAATAGTCTATAACACCAATTATCTGGATTCTTCATATTTATCATGCTTTTCTCTCTTTATCTTCGTTTGTTCAAGTGTGTTCTTCACATCACTGATTCCATTTCTGTAAACCAATTCTGCTCTCTACTATCTAGAAAGTAGATTGTTTTTCTGTTCTGCTTCCCTGCAATCCTTCCTCATCTTACTCTTCTTTCTTTGACTGTTTATCTCATCCTGTTGCTTCTTCACCATACAACTTCAGCCTCCTTTTTCACAAGGGTCATGCTATGTATGGAGCTGCACCCCTACCCCCATACCCATACCCAAATTCATATGTTGAAACTCTACTCCCCAATGTGATGATATATGGAGACATGGTCTTTAGGAGGTATTAAGATGAAGTCATGAAAAGTGGGGCCCTCAGGATGGGATTAGTGAGCTTGTAAGAGATGCCAGAAATCCTGTGGGCCCTCTTTCTCTCTCTGACCATCATGTGAGAACACATGGTGGCCGTCTACAAGCCAGGAAGAGAGCCCTCACTTGAGCCTAACCACAGAAGCACCTTGATGGCGGACTTCCCAGCTTCCAGCTCTAGAAGAAATAAATGTCTCTTGTTTACATTACTCAGTCTATGGTATTTTATTATGGCAGCCTAAGAGAACTAAGATAGAGGTCATATTTTCTTATATGTAATTGAGTTTATCAAACAGAATTTTCTACACTTTCAGGTAGATCATTTTCAGAGGTTCTTCCTCTGAGTCTCCTAAATTCTTTTTCGCTTATATTTTTGTTCTTATAATTTTTCAAGTTATTTTTTCTTATCGAAGCATAAAATCAAGTAACCTGTACGTGACTCCAGACTTACTCTGTTTCCATAGACAACATGAATGAATTTTCCCTCTGCCCAGGGTTATGGTAGTTAATTCTCAGATCTGAGGCTGAAGAGTGAGCTAATGCACAGGCTCCTTAGACCAGCTCCCTTCTTCTAGCAGGATACTTCTGCTGTCGTGGCTCTGGCTTCCTTCTATGTAAGTATTTAATTTTCTAATTTGCTCAGCTGATGCCACCATGGACTGTGTACCTCCCAGCATACACTACTGCCTGGGTGTTTCCTCTTCCCCTGACCTACAGAGCTTTACTTTGGGCAGTTATTCCCTTCAAAATGCAGGGAAGCCTCTATTGGCTTCTGTTGTCCTATGCCTAGTTGTTTTTCAGATCTGTGGCATTGGCCTGCTGACAAGAAGTGGCAGAAGCCCAAGAAGCTGCATTCTTGTCTTGCAAGAATGGTAACAAGGGACAGCCTTACACTGCTCCAGCAATCTCAGCTCCAAATCAGGAGCACGCTGGCAGCACTTCTACACGCCCTATAATCTGTGGTAATTCCTCTCAGGTTCTAGCACTGGCTGATTGTCAAGGTTCATCTTGTTCTGCATCTTCTGGGGTAATTAACAGGTACCACTTACTTAATGCTTTCCAGGCACACGTCAAGGACTGAGCTAAATCCTTTACAAATGTAATCTCATCTAATCCCCATGACAATCCTGGAAGGTGAGTCTTAACTGTCATCACCCCATTTTCGAGTTAAAGAAACTGTGGATTAGACAGATTAGAAAACTGGCAGGATGTCTTGCAGCTTTCAAGTGGGACTCATATTTGGGCTGGCTTTAAAATGCCTGCCCTTGGCTGTCTCTCAGTAACCTCTTCCCTGACTATACCCTGAATGTGAGCCAGGTGCTCAGCAAGATGCTGTACGTGTGCATCCTCCAACAGCCCTGAGAATTGACAGATATGCTTGTCCCCAACTTACAGACGAGCTAAGGAATACTCACAAGTGGTAAGTAGCTAGTAAGCTGGTGACGATGCATTCAAACCCAGGCCTGTCTAATTCCAAAGCCTGTCATCCATGAGTGCTGCTACACTGGGTCCGCTGGTAGATACTGGACAGACACTGAAGCAGAAGTCACAATTCCTCTGCCCTGTCCTGTATCTATCTACGAATGTCTGTCTCTCCCACCTACACTATGAATTCTTTGATTACTACGAACATGTCTGATTCACATCTGTATTTCCCCAGCAGAGTCTAACTTCTTGCAGTTTTGAGTGTTGAGGATTTCATCATTTTCTTCATCTCTAAGATTATTTTAATGCTCCTGTTTATCGAGTGTTTACTATGCATGTGACAAGCACTGTGCTAACCGCTTTATAGACATTATCTCATCTTCAGTTTCCTGAATGCTTTCAGTAGAGCTGAGAAGAAAGCAAAGACTCACACTCTGACCACAGACAAGGGAGGAGGAAGAAAACTCACTTTGGGTGAGGGTGGGGCAGGGGCCGATCCAACACTTTCCAAGGGCTGAGACGGAGCTCCACCCTCTGAGGAACGTACCCAACCTAAGTGTTTTAGTGCCCCTGGTTTCCCTCATTTCCTCATCTTGTTCTGTGTTTCTGTGTGTATTTTTGCCTTAGATCCTTGTAATGAAGCAGAGACCATAGAGTCTGTCTCCTTGCTGGGTAGTAACTGAGGCACAGGAAATGCAGACCTGAGTAAGCATGTACATTCCTGCAGGCCTGCAAAGGACAAGTCACCCTCACTTGCGGTCCCACTGCACTTGTCCCAGGCTGACCACAGGGTCCTCCCAGACCATCCTTCCCAGCAGCTACCCTAGTCTTCCTAAAAGGCAAATCCAACCAAGTCCCTTCTCTACCTGGTAAACTCTCTGGTCCGCCCCCTAAGCCGATGAAGTCTAGATGGTGCCTCCTGGCATT
>NW_003852409.1:17311545-17320275 GCF_000181295.1 Otolemur garnettii | reverse complement strand
TATGAGGCTGCCCTAGATGGCTCCCTTCTGAAGACTATAGTTGTTTTCTGAGCACCTACTATGTACCAGGCACTGTGCTAACAAGTGGTTTACATCCATGATCTCATTTAATCCCCCAACAAACCTGCGGGGAAATGTCATCCTTGCTCCACAGGCGGGGAGGCTGAGGTTCAGGATGGCTAACAGACTGTGAAGGCACCCAGGGCATAGGCAGTGAGTTGGGACTCAGTCCCCAGACCTGGCCGCCTTTGCCAACTCAACCTTGACCCTGTGCTGTCCTAAGGGTCCTCGGAAGCTGAAGTCCTAAGACCAAACAGCCTGACAGGTAGGCATCACTGCTACAGGGTAAATGATGCCACACTATCCCGAGCAGTGGGACTCAGCCCTGCCACCCCCACCAGCCCCCAACCAGCCCTTGGCCCCAGAGAGAGTCCCACATACTTGGCCCGATTTTCTGGAATGGTTCCGGGGGCTCCTCCTTCACCTCGTCAGTGGCCACGACGCCTTGGTCAAAGGGGTCTGCAGGAGAACACAAGACCTTTAGCACTTGGGCCCATCAGGTCTCAGGAGCCCAGCTGGGGATGGGAAAGGTGAACAGCTGCAAAGACTTACCTGCCCGATTCTCAGGGGCCCCTTCCACGCTAAACACTGCACCCAGGCAGGAGGCAGCAGACGCAGAAAGAAAAAAGCAAACAGGAGCCCTGTTAGTCCCTCCCCAGAACTGCCTCTGTCCACCGCTCCCTGACTCTATCCAGTGAATTTGCCTCTAGGGCCCAGAAGGGCTGCCCTGGCCAGGATGAAGCCCCGGGAAACCCAGGGCGAAGTGAGGGCATGTCCCAACCCAGCTGTGCCTCAGCTCATCATCCTTGCTGTGGCCAGGTTCCCACCCCTGGGGAGGGCAGACGCTGCAGATCACAGGCACACACTTGAGGGGCCAGGGCAGGAGGAGAAGGAAGAGACTGGGAGGAGAGAAAGAGGTGAAAACAAGGGTGAGCCAAGCCTGGTTGTCAAGGCTCAAGACAGGCTGTGGGTGTGGGGCTAGAGGGGGGCGCCCTAAGGTCCCTTCCAGGTCCAAGACCTTCTTTCTAGGATTGTTAAGACTCTTAAACATGTGACCTCAACTTCCTGTTTTCGTTTCTACCTCTATAATCTGAGGCTAAAATGTCATCATTCATTTTTTAAAATTGCTTTAATTTCACCAGAACATGTGAATACTCAAGAATCAGACGAAACTGTGAAATGACTCACTATGAAATTCCAATATTCTCCTGATTTTGACCTATAAAAGTGGCAATTTCACATGGGTTAACCTAAATAGGACGCTGTATAGAGTATAATGGGTATGTCCCCTCCTCGAGGCTCTGGCTGCTGCTGGGCCTTTCTCTAGGTAGGAGAAAGGAGAGAGGGCAGGTTAGGGGCTGGCGTCCTGAGGAAGGGCAGGTCCTTGCACAGCTCCGGGGAGTGAGAGGCCTAACTCACCATCTACGGCGTGCAGGTCTCGGTGCTCTTGGAAACAGCTGTAGTATTTGTACTTTTTCCCGCAGATGTCACACGTGTACCTGAAGTTGTCTGCAAGGGATAAAAAGATGCACGTTACTAGGGGCTTTGGTCCTGTGGGATGGGTTTTTCTGGCTAGATCATCTGCCTCAGGAACCAAAGATAGGACTAGCCCAGATAGGACTGGCCTCAACTGGATGACCTCATGGAAAATCAGCTCCGGAGCCCATCTGTGTGCTGGCACTGCCCATCTCTTGTGGACCATGGAGGACTATGGCACAGCCCACCTGGAACTCCCAGCTCCACCATGAGCATCCAGGACTCCCTGTATTGCTTCATGGGTCCACAGGTTGTAGGCTGGGGTGTTCGAGGTCCTCTGGGAAGATCTGGACCACGTGAAGGGACCAGGGATCCTGGGAGTGACTCCCCAGCCAAGCCCCAAGGCTGCCCTATGTGGGCTGAGTTCCTAAAGGCTTGGTTCATAACTGGTCCCACACTCCCTCACAGAACTCCCATGAGAAGAACAACGATCACTAAACCTACCACACACAAGGCAAGGTGCCAGGCCAGGCTCTTCTCCTGCATTTCCTGTTAGTTCTCGCAACAGAAGGAGGGAGGAGTCTCTCATTTTACCCATGAGGACACTGAAGGACAGAAGGGATCTGTCCCAAGTCCCATAGCTTCTGAGATGACATCCAGTGATCTTATCTCCGGGTGCTCACACCCTGCATGACCCTTTCCCAGTGAGCCTGGGCTGGACCTTGAGACTTACTTCTGATGAACAGGAGGAGTAAAAGTGACAGAATGTCACTTCTGAGATTAGGTTACAAAAGACCATGATTTCGTCTTGAGTCCCTTTCTCTCCCTGTCTCACATACTTGGGAACTGCCATGTTGTAAGCTGCCCCATGAGGGATCCGGGTGACTGGGAACTGAGGCCCTCAGTCCAAGGGCTCGGGAAGGAGCAACCCTGCTAACACCCACATGAGCAAGCTTAGAAGACGCTTCTCTCTACCTGACCCTTAAGATGAGACTGTAGCCCTGACTGCAAACTGTGAGCCACCAGGAGCCCGAGGACCAAATTCCTGACTCTGGAAACAGAGGAATAATCAATATTTGTTGCTTTAAGTCATTAAGTTTTAGAGATATAGCAATAGAAAACTAACACAGAGTCTGAGTTTGCATGGAATGCCCAGATCTCAGACGGCTTAAGTCTGAGGCAAGAACCACATAGGCCGTCACCCTCTCCAAGCAGGTGACATCTCTAACATTGGTACTGGGGTAGACCTGTTCCTTTCACTGATATGGAGAGGGCCCACTACCCCATCTTCCTGGGTGTGCCCAGGCACAGAGAGGGTCGGCAGCTTGCTCAAGGCTGCACAGGGAGAAATTGCTAGGATTCAAATATTCATTTATCCCCAAGGTGAGGCTGAGTCAGGGCACGTGGCCGTTCTCTGTCCTGATAAGCTGCCTGGCAGTCCTGGGCTGAGGCATCTCCCTCTTGGCTCCTCTCCTGCCCCTCAGCACCCAAATACAGACTCTCGTGTAATCCTCCAGGATTGTATTTCCAGGCAATTCTGTGGGAGGTTTCTGGCCCCCTCTAAGGTGAACTCAGAGACACAGATGACATCAGTCATCTCCCTTCCCAGCTCCACCCTCACCTCTTCCATTGCACTTGCAGTCTCTGAAAATGCCTCAGCAAGATGCCAGGACCCTAGAGACAAACTGGTCCCTGAGCAAGATGGCGGGTACCAGAAAAATCCAAGGGGGAAGTGGTAAGGGCTGTAGATGAGCTCAATTCTGGGGTCTTTTCCCAGCTCAGGCCTCCTGCCTTTCTCAAGGCCAGCAATCCAGCCTAGATAATAAGCTTCCCCATCTGGGCCCATCCATATGCAATCCTAGCATCTCCGGTGCCATCTGTGGCCACCTATCCTCTTGCTTGTCTCTGTCTTCCCAGCCTCCACGGCCAATTGGCCACTCCCTCCCTTTTGCCAGCTCTCTGACACCAAGAGGCCCCACCACTTGGTTTTGTCAAATCTCACACCATGGCAGCTCCTTGACCTGGATGGGGACCTTATTCCAGGGCCCTCCTCCAGCAGGAGCCAATTAGGACAAGAATAGTATCTCTAAAAAAGGATGGCAAAGTAATTTTTGTCAATGAAACCACACTTTTGCAACCCCATGACAACTCAGTGTCTCCAGGAATACCACTACAAATCCATTTGGGGAGGCGGACTCCAGAGTCAGGCTGCCCAAGCTCAAACCCAACTCTACCACTCAGAAGTGGGACAGACCTCAGATATGCTCCCTAAGCTCTGGGCCTTGGTGCTCTCATCTGTAAAATGGGAAGAATGATAGATTCTTCAGCTCCCAGAGTTGTAGTAAAGGAGCATAATGCCTAACATCCAATAAATGCTCAGTAAGTGTTACCCAATATTGTTTTACAAAGTAAATCAATAGGATAGTAGCAAAAGAATCACATGGGGGGGCTCATCTTTTATTTTCTTCATTGAAAGATGGGTGAGTGGATACATCTTTATGCTTCTAGTTATGACTGTACTATTGCCTAATAAGTAAATGAAAGGTCTTTGCACTAGAATGTGTGAGACCTCATTTCTAGGCTCATCTCCATTACTAATGAGCTCTCCTTCTCTCTGGGACTTACTGTCTTCATCTGCAAAATGGGTAGGCAGGACCCAGCCTTCTCAACTGGACTCTTTTGGCTCCAGGACTCCATGGCCAGGTTCTCCAAAGCAGGTGCTGCTGGCCTGGGTCGGGGTGGGGGTGTAGGACTGAGAATAAAATAGAGCACACTGGCCATGGGGAGAAAACTCTAAAGGGAGAAAAGGAAAAGTGATGGAAGAACTAAAAATAGCCCTGGCTACAGAGCACTCAACAACCAGTGAGCCCGCACACCACGAAAGCCAGATGGAACACAACAGATCATTGAGAGGCAGCCGGAGAGGCCCAGGGCCCAGAATAGCCAAGGAAGGAAAGATAAATTGGGAAGTTCTTTAAATGTGTGGCTGACCACAGGCAGACCATGGGAGCCAGAAAAGAATGGAGCTATTGAGGGACACGGAGTCAAAGGCCAGCTGGGGTGGGGTGGTAAGCCTGGGAGGGGAGGGGCAGGCTCCTGTCTCCTCCCAGCAGAGGGCTGTGACAGGTGTCTAGCCAACCTGGGCCTCAGATTCCTCCCCAGAACAGAGGAGTCAGCCCTGCCCGCCTCTCCTTTAGTATAAGAATCCAAACAGAGAGGATGGAAAAGTGTGTCACGAGAACCCCCTTAGGGCCCATGTCCATTAAAGCCCTTCTTCAGCCAGAGGCACCTCTTCAAATTGCTTTGGTTTCCGGTTTGGGTTTTCTTGGGGGGGGGGGTGGTGTTAATATTTGTTTATGCTCTTAAAAAAACCTTCTTACGATGGCATCATAAGCACATAGAACAGGGGTTGGCACATGATGGTTAGTGGGCCAAACCCAGCCCACCATCTGTTTTTGGTAAGGGATTCATTTTCATACTGTTTCTGGCATGCTCCTGCTGTAAGGGCAGGGTTGAGGAGCTCTAACGGAGACGACTGGCCTGTGAAGTCCAAAATACTTCCCATCTGGCCCTAGACAGAAAATGTTTGCTGACCCCCGAGATGGAAGAGTATACGAATCATCAGTGGACAGCTCATTCAATTTCCGCAAACTGGAAATGCTCCTGTAACCAGCACCCAGCTCCAGAAACAGAACGCAGAAACCTCTTCCCCAGGCTCACCACTCTTCTGACCTTTACCAGCGTTAGTTTTCACTGCTTTTATACTTTTCCTACACAGAACCTTAAAGGAAGAAGTTTTGTGTCTGGCTTATTTTGCTCACCATCGGGTTTGTGAGAGTCGTCCCTGTGGCTGTGTGGAGCTGTCCGCAGTTCTTTCTTACTGCTGTATAGTAGTCCTTTATGTGAATAGACTTATTCATCCACTCAACTAGCACCAGGCACTTGGATGGCTTCTGGTTTGGAACCGTAAGGAACAGTGTGCTAAGAACATGCTAATTCACATCTTTTGGCGGACGGACATGGCACAGATTTCTGTTGGATACATGCCTAGGGGCAGAGTGGCTAGCTTCTGAAGCTGAGTGGTGTGTTACGCACCTGGGAGGTCGCTCAACAAGATCCTGGGATCTAAAGTTGAACAAAGGCCTGTGTGTAGCAAAGCAGAGTGCTGTCCCCAGGTGTCAAGGCCCTACGCGCCACTGGAGGTGAGATACGGCGCTCGAGGGCAAAGCACCAGTACACAATTAGTGCCTATGGCTGCAGATGCATCTGTTTCCTAAAAGTCAGCTACAAAGCCCCAGAGCCATGAGTCAGAGTCAAATGAACACATGGAGTTGCACGCGCTGGGCTCCCACTGGGGATATGCAGCCACATCTGCCAATGAAGGGACCATCCCACACATTCTAGTCCAATGACCTTTCATTCATTGATTAGGAAAATAGTACAGCCACACACTAAGAAGCATAAAGACATACCCAGTCTCCCCATCTCTCAACTAGATGCCTATTGCAAAGAACCCCACTCATCCTGGTATAACTCAGGGCTGCCCAAAATTATTTGGGCAGAGAACCTTTTCCAGACAGAACTCCTACTAACCTCCCTAGAATGAGTGTGCCACAGAGCACACTTTGGGAAGGGTTGCTCTGAGGTACTGTGTTCCAGTTTCATAAAGACTCTCTGGCTGCAAAGCCTGGACTGCACCGTGTCTCTCAGAGGCCATCAGAGTAGTCCAGGAGGAGGGAACAAGCGTCTCCTCTCCCTCCCTCCCCAGCCCTCAGCTCCCACCAGCCCACAAGGAGGCAAAAGTACTCACTGCTTTGGGAGGCTCCCTCCCCTGAGGTGGCTTCGGTGTCTGTAGAGAGAGGGGTAGGGGGAAGGAGGTGAGCTGACAGGGCTGAGGGAGAGCAGGTGGGGCAGGCAGAGGCCAGGAGAGCTGAGGAGGGCTCTTCCACGGAAGCTGCAGGGGGAGAGCCTCATAGTCCTGCCCTGGGCCTCTGATGCGTGCCTTTCCTCCCAGTCTGCCAGGCTCAGAGAGAAGCAAGTGCCATTCCTTCTGTCCCCTCAGAGTCCTCATCTTCAGAATGGGAAGCAGCAGCCTGGTCCCTCACCCAAGATTGTCAGAGTAACACATGTGATGATTCGCCCACGTGCCCCGCTGGGCCTGCTGACAGCAGAGCTGATGTACCCAGGAGGACTAAGGCTGTGGGGCAGGCAGCAGCCCTCCCAAGAGGCTGAGTGGTGTATCCCGCCGGCTGCCCTCCCACACCTCTGCTCTCCCATATTGGAAGGCCGCCCTTCTCCTGCCTGGCACCCACCTACTGAAGAAAAAGGGAAGAATCCTTGGAGCTCTCAGAGTCGCCCAAGTGGGAAACAGACATTATCCTCGGCTCTGCCTCGGGGACACCCCACTCACCTCGGTGTGCCCGCATGTGGGTCTGGAAGCAGTTGTAATACTTGTATTTCTTGCCACAGATTCCACACTCATAGGACCCTGGAAAACAGGAGAGGAAGGAATGGTCAGGTAGCATCCCATGACCCCAGCAATGACTCTAAGTACAGCTACTGTGTACATGGAAGCAGAGGCCCATGTACAAGGAGGTGACACTGAGGCAGATGGCAGGAGGCCTGGGCTTTACATGCAGGTTTGCTTCCTGTGCTCTGAGTGACCTCAGGGAAGGCACCCCCTGATCTCTGGGCCTCAGTTTCCAAATCTGTAAGATGAAGAAGGTAACTTTTTCAGCTAACCCACATACCTTGAAAGCAAAAAAGAGACAGGCATAAAAGTGCTCTGGAAGGAAGAAATCACATCTACATAAGGAAATCATTTCCTTTTACCTGCCAAGATGAGACAGAGATTAAGAGGACAGACTTTGAATTAGACACACCTGGGTCCCTAACGGCCACTTACCACCATCAATGACCTTGGTAAGTTCCTTAGACCACTAAGCCTCTGTCCGCTCATCTGCACAGGGGGCCAAACATACCTAACCTTCCAGGGGTGGCCCCACATGCCCCCTCTAGGATATGCTCGTACTACAGATAGGCTTGGCGGGAAGAGGAACCCCATACACACTGAGGAGTGGCCTTGTTCCCTCAGACATACAGAGACCAACATGGAAGAAACACCTGAATCCAGCCCCCTGCCAGGCCCTTCTCCCAGAGCAGGTGGACTGAAACGGGTGAACTCCCAGGGTGCACTGCAGACTGATCTGAACTTCCAGCAGGTACTGCAGAATGACTGAAGGTTGAAGGAGGGGTGTCGCCTGTAGCTCAAGCCACTAAGGCTCCAGCCACATACACCAGAGCTGGCAGGTTTGGATCCGGCCCGGGCCTGCCAAACAATGACAACTACAACCCCCAAAAGATAGCTGGGCATCTGAGGTCCCAGTTACTTGGGAAGGTGAGGCAAGAGAATCACTTAAAGCCCAGGAGTTTGAGGTTGCTGCGAGCTATGACGTCTACCCATGGCGATAGCTTGAGGTTCTGTCTTTAAAAAAAAAAAGGTTTGAAGGAGGAGCCCATCCATGCAGAGACTGGGGCAAAGGCCCATGGCAGGAAGCCAAGCAGAAAGACCTTCAGACCCAGCCTGGCAGGGAACCCCCTGGAATACAGGCTCTGCCTACCCCCCACCTACTGGAGTCCTCATGAATGCCACCTGAGCCAGGGGTCATGCTGTGCCTAACAAAATGGCCAGGGACAAATGCAGAGGCCCTGGTCCACTCCAGCTTAGTGTCCTAAACAGAACTGGGTGGGGACCTAGGACTTCACCTCTTCTAACAGGGGACTCTGGCACCCAGCATCTGGGCACGGGAAGTGCTGGTGACAATGAGAGCTGCAATGGAGTCTCAGCTCTGCCACTGCTTAGGGTGGGGGTGGGGTGCTCAGATTCCTCCTTGAGAAAATGCAGATGATGCCAGGGGACTGCTGTGAAGACTTGGGTGAGGGTGGAGACCTTAATTCCCACTCTTTCTGGTTTTGGCTGGAAGTAGAGGCCCATGTACCAGGTGTGCACCTACAGATTGGATTAAGCCAAAAGAAGGGGAGATGTGGAGTTATTAAGTTAGCTTAGCTCTGCCAACTCTTAGCTGCTTGATCTCAGTCACCTAAGCACCTCCTTTTGCCTGTCCAAGCCTTAGTTTCTCCACCTTAAAACAGGGCTATTCGGCTTGGCGCCTGTGGCTCAAGTGGCTAAGGTGC
>NW_003852409.1:17301316-17311236 GCF_000181295.1 Otolemur garnettii | reverse complement strand
GCACACAGCAGGGACTGAGGAACAGTAGCTGGTGCCACTGTGGGTCCCTCTACGGGCTGCTGTCATCCTAATACCAGCATAGGAGGATTTTGCGTTCTGTTATTCAGTAGTTGGTACCTGTGTGTTACCCTCGTCACACAGGGAAAAATATGATCACATGGAAGGCAAAGATTGGGTTGCATATTTCTCTGCATTCAGCCACCTTGCAACTGGCACCACGTGGGGGCCTGATACACTCGCAGGATCTTGCTATTATTGTACTCATCTGTCAGCAAGTACTGATGCCTCCAACCCTTCCTCTGCCTCTGCCTGCTCTTTAGCAGCTTCTGTCAATTCCCTTTCAGCCAACAAGGACTTTACCAAGTTATCAGTGACATGCTTAAAACTGAGGCTCCAGCAGTGACCAAGATAAACTCCCTGCCCTCTGTCTAACAGCAAGTAGACAGGCCACCAACACAGGGGCGGTGACGTTAGGACAGCAAGTGCAGGGCCTGGGGGCACAGAGGCAGGCTGCCCAGCCACAGTGAGGGGCCAAGTCCGTGGAGTGGATACTGTTCATAACTGACCCAAGTTCCAAGGGGCTTTACAGGGCTCTCCATCAACCCACAGAGAGAGCCGAGGGCACGGGCATCCTTGTTCCTCAGTCTCACCCCATATGTCCTGGGAGATAGGATGGCTTCTTATCCATCTTCTGAACCCCTGATGCAGAGTGATACACCAATCCCGGGACACAGAGTTTCCAGATGAGCACTGTGCACTGACAGGAGGGGGCCTGTGTCTGCTCCTCACTGGCCCTAGGATCCCAGGCCCCCGCCTGCCCCTCACTCATCCTAGGACCCTGGGTCCAACCTGTCCTTTGGCCTAAAACCCTGGGCTCTAGGTTCCATATCTGCAGATGTGCCTTGATGGGCAGAGAATTAGGAGACAGGGTGTGGGGTAAGTTCATCCAAGTAGCAGCCCACCACACAGCAGTGTCAGCAAAACTGGGCTCAAATCCCAGCTGCCCACGTTCCAGTGAAGGAGCCCCTGACAAGTTGTGAGCAACCTACATCTCAGGCTTTCTCTCTGTAAAACTGTGGCTACCTCAGGACAGGCAGTGTGAGCGATGATACTACAGGTCCTTAGCACAGTGCCAAGTACACACTCCAAAATGACAGCTACTATCAACCACTGGCATTTTCCAAAGTCTTTTCTTTGGAACCTAACTCCCTAAATGCCTCCCAGGACAAAGAGGAGCACAGCCAAGTGAGTGTGAGGAAGGCCTCATGGCCCTCGCCAGGAAGGCACAGTACACGGGGTAGGCCACAGCTCAGAGGGGCCGGAAGTGCAGGGAGCACGCTACTGTTGAACCCAGAGGGTCCCAAACACATTTGGCCCCAGAACCATTTGCCCTCTTGGCTTCTTTCACAGAGTTGCAGCCCACAGGAAGTGCTGACAAAATGGTCCGGACACTAGACTTCCAGATTTCCAAATGTTGCATCATCCCTCCATGACCCATGTGCTTCCAGAGTCCCCAGGGAAGGCTCAGATTTGCTCACATGTAGCAGAGCCCGGTTATTGGGAAGTGTGGCCCCTCTCAGCCCTGAAGCACTAGAGGGGCCTACATCGTCAGGGGTCTGCCACTGATGGCCACGTCAAGCTGGGCCTCCCCCCCTAGTGGCCCCAGATGAGGCCCTGTCCCTTGGCCATCACGTACCAGATGCATATCTCAATGCTTGGTCAAAAATCCAGGTCCCTGAATACTGGCTTCGCACAGATCCACCGTGAGGGCTGCCTTCAGGAGCTTTTCCATCTGAATTACGTAAGAAATCAGAATGAGCCCTGAAAGTTGGAGAATGCCTGAGACATTAGGGAAGGAGCAAAGACAGCTGGGGAGGGGCTCTGAGTGTAGGGCTGGCCAGCCACCTGCTCTTCAGGGCCTCAGTTTCCCCAGCTACACTTCAAGAAGAGTGGACAAGATCACAGTGTCTACATCTTCATTGAAGAGCCTGTGCTGGCCAAGGGGCATCCGTATGTCCCCCAGGGAGCTGGGGTATGGCAGGAAGAGGAAGCAACAGGCCACAACCCCTGTGAAGTTTTGTGTTTTCTCTGTATTCTGAGTCATCACTTGTTTAGAACATAAAATTTCTCCCCAAAAACCTTCTAGCAGAATTATCCTCCAAGATATGCCCCGTGCAATGCAGTGGCTTTGTATGTCCCCGGCCCAAGGCCATTACATACCCCAGGTAGGTCCAGTGGGGCTCTAGAGGGCCTTCTTGGGGACTCTTGGCTTGACTATTCACGGTCTTAACACCTAGGTCCCTGCCCAGCATGCTTCCTCTCTTGCCATCCACCCTCCCTGCCACTCTCTTCCTCCATGAAGAATGCATGGCAGCCTCCATCACCACCTGCTACCAAGCACCAAGTATGGCAGCTCAGTCCTCTGCAATGCTTCTGCATGGACTGGCCTCTGATCTGCTGCCCAGGTGACAAGGCAGAGGCTGGGGCAGGTGTGAGCAGCAGCTCCCCAGGTTCACATTGCCAACTAGTACGAGCAGGATCTAGACTTGGGGCTTCTCACTTCAGCTCAGTTCACTCTCACAACCCCAGCAGACAGAGGTGATCTTTATCCCCATTTTTCAGATGAAGGAAGCAAGGAGCAGAGAGGTGACGCATCTGACTTGCTCCCATGCCACACAGCAGCCGTTTGGAAAACACCAGAAGACACAATGGTTGGGAGCCATTACCACTGACCAAGCACATCTGGCCTCCTTTCCGCCCTCCATCTTCCCAGAAGTCCTCATGTGGTGGGGGCAACTCAACACCTACTTCCAGAATGAGCATAAGGTCCAAACAGCCAGGCTTTCCAGGGCTGAAGACACTCAGCTAGTAGCTGGTGAGGAGCTGGGCTCAAAGCGGCCCTCAGGTCTCCAGAGCCATGCTATTAACATCAGGCCACGTCACCAGCTGGATACCAGATAAGCTGTGTGTCCTCAGTTGTGGCACTTCCCCTAACACTGCAGGGCAGAGTCCCCCATCACATCTGGTAGCAGCATAAGATTCTCAAGAGTCCCCTACTGAGAGCCCTGGGACAGCTGCTAGGGACAGTGGGCAGGGCTGGCAGACACATGGGAGCCTTTTCCTTTCCCTATCCTGGCTATCACCAGTAATGCAACAAGAATCCATGGTCTCCAGCTCCTGTGTTAACATTTCCTATCCAGAGCTTTCCATGAGCACGCGGCAGAGACCTTGGCTTAGCCCCCTGCCTGGAGCATTAGATAAATCAGGGGAGGCCAGGTCACGGAAGGGAAAAGTCAGGAGACACCTAGGAAAAGATAGTCCTTGGAGGAGCAGTGCGGGGCAGTGACCCTCAACTCTTATCATTAGCACCCAGCTGCCTCCAGAAAAACTTGGACATCTTTTAGGATACACAAAATGCAACAAGATAAAAACCCAAAGCAGAAGCATGAGAGGAGAGAAGCGCAAGAGTGGGCACAGAGAGATGGTTCCTTAGGATGGATGGCCCTGTGCTTGGCTCAGAGTCTTTCAGGAGCCACTTTTCATAGATCAATGCTAGGAGTAACCCAGAACTCCTGATTCAAAGATGTCATAAGAGCTGTGCCCAGGGCTTGACAAAAGACAAATGTTGGCGGGAGGAAGTCCTAGACAGTGGGTTTCCTGAGGTTCTCTGTGGTTTGGCCTTGGACTGAATGTCCTCTGGAGCAGGGTCTTCCCAGGAGAGCACAGTGCCCTGGGGACGCGTGGAGGCTGCTCTCAGGGGTATGTGAGCACAAGAGAATCATCAGCTTCTAAACCTGTCCTTTCCTGAAATCACTGCACCAGAGACCGTGGCAGGTGGGGGGACTCCACTTGCTGTTCTCCCTTCCTTTTGCACCTTGGCCCTTCTTCCACATTACAAACAGAAGACATTCTTTCACCCACCGCTACACCTACTATGGTATCTCTCACTGGAGGATGAAAATCTCAGGGCTCTGAGCAAAGAGATAGCCCAAAATACCAGTGTCAGGCTTAGAAAGTCAGTGGATCTAATGACCAGTAATAACTCCTTCTTTGAATCGGGTCATTTCCAATTGTCCGCTTTCAACAGAACTGAACTAATGGAGTTGTCAGTGAAGAGACCATTAAAAACACTGTCTGATGACAGACACCCCCCCCCGTGTGAATTTCGGCATACAACTTGGAAGGAGTTCAAAAAATGGAGTGACACTGCTAAAACGAAACTCCATCTGCTGCCAGCTCCCTACACATGTGATCGAGCTTTCTAAGCACTTACACCTACAAAAACCCAAAAACAGGAATTAACGCTGAATCCTGTCTCCTTTTAGCTGTAAGAAATATTAATTCACAGATACATGAGCCAATTGAGAAAAAAATAAAATCCTATCCATTTCATTACGAGGTGAGTTCTCAATAATTTTGTTACTTTCACATTCACCATTTATCTGAATTTGTTTCTGATGAATTGTATGCTAATAACAACTCAATCTGGGGGGAAATGCTTTAGAGTGCAGAGCTTTACGATCCCAGGAATTTTTTTTTTTTTTAGAAATTTCAATTTCAATTTATGTATATCTCGCTGTGGCAGATGAGTGTGAAACAGTGATCAATAAAAGACTTTCAAGCATAAAAAATATATTACATTAGGATAAAATCTTGTGGGGGAAGCAGACTGGAAATATGAGTTCAAGGAGAGAAAGACGTAAAATTTCTGACTCTTAAAGGTGAGTATGTTCATATATTTTTTAAGTGATGGGGGCTATCAAACAGCAGTGGTGTCTGGACCCCTTGGATATATTTAAAAGAGTGGTTCACAGTTTTATTTCCAAAATGCTACAGTTTTCTTCCTTTTCTTAAAATACAATATTCTAGAAATGATATCCTTTGCAATTACTTAAACTTGGGATGAAAACGTTAGATATCAACCTAAACGAAAAAGAAGGTCTATAGTTTTTCAAGATCGTTTTAGGTGGTACTGAACAAAACGTTTTTGAAACCACTGGTGTTTTAGATTCCTCTCACTCCAGACAGAGGTAATCCCACAGCTATCAGCAGCATGAGGCTTTAGCTAATACCAGTGGCATCTGTTTTACATTTTTTTGTCCCTTTTCAAAACAATTTCATATGTATTACTTCACTCTGCCCCCAACAATTCTACTGCTAAGATGGGCAGATTTTATTATCCCCACTCACCATTCAAGAAACAGTGGTTCAGACAGGTTAAGGGGCTTGTCTAAGGCCCCACAGCAGGGTAGATCCTGAATCTCTTGACTTATAGCCCAGAGCCCCTTCAAACCCGATGCCCTTCCCACCTCAAACCACCAGATGAAGAGTCAGTAGCAAAGACAGAAGACGCCTGGGAGGTGGCCAGAACCCTTCCTTTCCAAGTGGCTGCAAGCAAAGAGTTGAGTGTTGGTTCTGGCAGGCTCAGGCGTAAAGCCCTGCCAACAACCTATTGAAACAGGAAACGAACTATCAGCTGGCACTAGGAAGCAGGACCTGGCACCAACGCTGCTTGGGTTTGTTGCAGCGTTGTTGAAACCCATGTGGCCATATCTGAATGGCTGTCACGGTCTCCTGTTGCTCCTTCAGGGCCATGGCCTAGCCACCACCTTCTGGCTGGAACCCCTTCTTCCTCCTTCCCCAGCTCTGGGGCAGCCCCTTATGTGTGAGAACACCTCTGTCCCTTGGTGTGCAGAGCTCACTGCTAGAAACATCCTTGCAGAATCCAGCCTCCCATCTATCTGAATCCTGACTTCCCCACTCCTGCACCTGTCCAGGGATCCTCCCTGACCACATGGGTTCAGGACAGGGAACTCACTCCCTCATAGGCCTGTTTCCAGTTGCCAAACAGTTCCCACAATCAGAAAGCTGAAATCTTCTCCTGGTAACTTCTCTGTATTGGCTGGGACTACATGGAATGCATCTGCTCTGGCAGCCTCCCTGCAAAATGCTACATACTGTGACTATTTAAACTCTACTATCTTCCCCCTCCTTCCCTCACTGCCCTTAGTTTCTCCTCCCAGGATACACAGCCCTTAGCTCTTCTATGGGGCTCTTCCCACACTGAGCTAATTCTCTGGAAATAACCTGGTTGGTCCACAACCCCTGTCTGAGGAGGAGCCCACAGCTGGGATGGGCCTCTCCCTCCCTCCACAGGCTCCTGCACTGCCACTGGGGAAGCTCAGGACCCCCCAGGTCCTTAGGCCCCTGTGGCTCTCCTTGTGATTCCTCATCTTTAACGGCCTCTGGATTAAAGACCAATGGTCCTGCTTGAAAGGACATTTTCACCATGATGGGATCCTGGCATCCCTGTCTCTTGGAGCCAGGAAACTGTCCCTGGCTGGATGCCCTGATTGGTGTAAACCCAGCTTGCCTTGTCTTCCTCAAGAAAAGAATGGCATTTAAGTTTTCCACTTTTTCAGTTCTAGCCGACTGGAGGTGATTTCTCCGTGCACTGTGTTGAGAAAGATTCTGAGGTGCATTGCTGAGACAGTGTACAGTGACCAATCAGCAATGCCTGCCAGAACAGGGCACTGAGCAGTAGCAATGACAGGGCCTCGTGTTTACCAGTCCTCACAGAGAAGGAGGTCCTGCAATGTCAAGTGTGGCTCTGCATCCTTGGGGGTGCTGCACAGAGCTGTTCACGCAGCTTGTCGGGTGGCCAAAGGCATCTGTTAACTCATTCCTTTCATTTCTGCTTTTATCCAACAAAGTTATTAACTTTAGTATTACCTCTGTTCTTGCTAAGAAAAAAAAAAAAAAAAAAACTCTGAATCTTGCTCCCAAGCCCTATGCCAGCTCCAGCAGCAGTGACATTCTTTCTGAGAGTGAGGGATGCCTTCTCAGACAAGGAATTCTCCCAGCAGTCGGGGAGCAGCAGCAAGAGCTGCAGACTTGGCAGCTGGCCTCCCAGGCACTGACGCCCCTCCACACCCCCAGCCTGAGGAGCTGCCAACTGCCATCCACGTGCCCGTGACCCAAGCTCCTCCATGGGAAGTGCTTTGCATAATGTTTGTGTCACTGGGAACACTGTTTGTCTGATGGCTATTAAAGGACCAGTGTGGACTTGGGGAGGGGACTCATGGCACAGCACTGGGTAACCAAACAGGAACACCATTCTACTCAGCAACAGAGCCCTGTCTCTGAGGCCTGCGCTAGGCTGGATGAGCAAAGCACTCAGGAGGCCCTTGGCTCTGCTAGCCAGGCACTCCCCTGCCAAGTGCCTCAAGAGCATGTCAATGCCCCACGCCTGGCCACCAGGGTGCAGAGGGCATGCTGTAGCATGAGCTTGCTTAAAGGCACAGCTCTAAGTCAGCACCCTACCCCCAGGTGGGTCCCGAGAGCACTTTCTCTACTGGTTCTACTTTCAGAAGTAGGTGAGAGGCTGGCGTTGTGAGGTAGAGTGGGCCCTTCCTGACATGGAAGAAAATATCTCCAACTTGCAACTCTTAGCTTGCCATTCTATAAAAGGAGGGCATCAGGAGTGTCAAATCAAGAGCATGTGTAGCTCCACTACCCACTTCTAATCCAGGGCAGATATCAACAACTGATTCATTATACCACCCTCTAGAATCTTTAACACAGAATAGCCAGGAGCAACTGCTTGGACTTGGACCACAAGACAAATTCTACTTGGGTTCAAATGGTTCAATGCTACTGATTTTTTAAATGCCTTTCTCTCCGGGTAACGAGGCCAAGTGGGCCTCCTCTGATAGCCTTGGCAGGAGGGCCTGCCTTCACAATGCGAGATGAGCCACCATGGCCAGTGGGGAAGCACCTGGTCCTGCTTTGGTAGGACTCTAACCCGGCGGCTCCTCTTATAACTTGCCACTGGGGCTACTACAGCTTTTTCACAACCTGCTATAAGCAGGTTACTCAAGAGTTCCACAAGATGCTCCACGTCCCTGAAGCCCACTTACAACGCATGTCTTCTTGATAACTTATTCAGTGCTCACTTTCTTTCCTGTGCCACTGTTTCTCTGTATCACATGGCTGCCTCCTTAGACTGGTAAGAAAAGCAGAAACTGGTACTGCTCCTTCCTCTTGCAGAACTTTATGCTACTAATACTGGTACTACTGAGGATCCTGGCTAACTGGTCACTAGGCACGATGCTGAGCCTCCACATACATTATCTCTCTGCAGTGTGACCCCAGACACTTGCAATTGTAGGAACGACGCACAGGACAAGGAAGCAGCCCAAGTCAGCACAGATATTAAGTCACACAAAGCCTGATGTACTCCAAGCCTAAGGATCCCTGCTCATCTTCCTCATGTGACAGTGGTCCCTTCCATGGTGGCTTTGGATTCCCAGACCCCTGAGGCGTCGTGGATAGCAACCACACTTCATTTAACACATGAGGACACTCAGACATAGCTCGGCAAGGACCCTGCTGCTGAGCAGCAGCTGAGCCGGACCCCAATATCAGTGGCTGGCACGAGGCTGGAGGGCCCTGGAGATTGCACAGCGCAGGCAGCTGACCCAGGAAGACTCCCAGTGTCTCCAGGGCCCGGCTGCTCAAAGATTTCCCGCTGAATCCAGACCGCTGGCTTCATCCCAAGATTCAGATTCAACTCCCCTTCACTGGGCATCTCCCGGTGAAGGGCATAAACAGCTACTGGTTCTAATGAGTCTTAACACACACATCAAAGAGAGCAAGCGCGTGTCCTCTTCTCCATTAAGTAACAAATCCACTAGTGATTAACACCGTCCTTGGCCTCAGGGAGTCAATAGTGATGAAGGAAGGTCAGGAGAGGGCCCCTGAAAACACTCATTCTGCCACTCAGCACTCTGTCGTCACTCCTGCTCTCCCCAAACATTCCCGGCTCACTCCCATTCTGTCGCAGGGGAGGATGGCATTTCCTGGCCTCTTTGAGGTTGGATGGGGCCTTGTGACTTGTTGAGCCAATAACTGTGAGCAGAATTAATGACTTTCAACCTGGCCACTGGAGTTCATGACTACCTGAGTCCCTCCAGAGCTTGCTTTCCCGCTGCCACGTGGCTGGCAGCATTCCATGTAATGACTGCAGGGAGCCCCGTGTTCACGGTGGTCATAGACTGTATGTGATCAAGAAATAAACCTTTGTGGTTTGAGCTATCAGGATGTCTTGTTACTTTTAGGGTCTTCTGTTACTATAGCATAACCTAGCTCCATTCTGATAGTTACAGCACCAATGTGAACATCACTGTTCCCAGAAGCCAATACTTTGCTAAGTATTGTGAGGGGGGAGGGGAGAGCATGGAGACATCCATCAGACAGGTTCTGGAGGGCCCATCTCTAGGGGCTTCCAATCTCAGGGCACAGACAGGGCCCCTCTAATCTAAAGAGACAGCTGGAAGTGTTCCAAGCGAGAAGCAGGGTAGAAACAGACCAATCTGATCGGAAAAGACAGAGGAAGGTTTCCAACGGGAGGTGGACCTAGAGTTGGCCTGGAAGGGTGGCTTGGATTTAGGCATGGTTGGAAATGGGCAAGGGCATCCCAGGAGGGCAACAGTATGAGCAAAGTACAGGAACAGCAGATTGCACAAGAATGAAAGGGCTGGGAAGATCAGAAGCAGGAAAGTGGCTAGAAGGCTCAGGTTATGGAGGACCTTGGTGCCCTGGCCTGGACTCTAAAGACAGCAGTCCCAAGGTTTATAAGTGAGGGAGTGACGTGATCTGTGTTTCGTTTTTGCCAAGGCCTCCTGGAAGCCAGAGCAGAAGACAGGTAATAACAGGATACCAGGGAAGGAGACACAAAAGCACGGCCTTTGGGGGCTTGGGGGAGGTGCTGCATTATGCAGGGGTGGGGGAGTAGGAGAAGCGCTGACAACAGCCGCAGCAAGTAGAGGAAAGGGAGCTCCCAGCTGACTCTCAGCAGCTGAGAAAAGGCAACAGGACTTGAGTCTGGGCTCGGCGCCTGTGGCTCAAGCGGCTAAGGC
>NW_003852409.1:17250947-17300990 GCF_000181295.1 Otolemur garnettii | reverse complement strand
AAAAAAAAAAAAAAAAGGACTTGAGTCTGAACTCACAGAGACACACACAGCGAGCCTCCCCACGAGGTCCTGCGTGCACACACAGGACATGCCCAGAAGACAGAGACACTTGGAAGTTGGGAGGAGTTGATTTGGAGCCAGCCCAGGAAGGGCAGCAGAGAGCAAGGCGCCGGGAACACTTCTAAGAACACCCAAGGCCTGGGAAACACTGAGGAGGGCACAGATCAGAACTGGGGCCAGGGCCAGGGCCAGGCAGGGCTCCTGACCTGCATATGTGTTCTGTTTGGCAGATTTCAAAAGCTGACTTAGCTGCCACCATTTAAAGCAGGCGTCCTCAAACTACGGCCTGCCTGGGACATTTATCCAGCCTGCCAGGTGTTTTTGCCGCTGCTGCCTGTCCTGCTTAGCAGTCGACTTGTCCTGGGGCCCTCAGTCTGGCCCTCCAACGGTCTGAGGGACAGTGAACTGGCCCTCTGTTTAAAAAGTTTGAGGACCCCTGATTTAAAGTCAAAAGAATTCACATCAAAATTTTCATTTCTTGGCCTGTGATTTGTCTGGAGATGTGGTAAGTCTGGGTCTGGAGCCCCCACCTAGCAATCACCGGATCAGCAGCAGAAGAGCAGCCATCTCTCTCTCTCTCTCTCTCTCTCACACACACACACACATAGCACCTTCTCCAGCTGGACGTGGTCCCCACCACCTGTCCTGTTGGCTCATCTCTGCTTATGCTAACTCCTTTTTGTTGGGCCTTGTGGGCATTTGAGTCTGAACCTGGCAGCTGTACAGGGAATGCCTGAAGGGGAACCCCTGAGGGGGAGCCCCTGGCTCATGCTGCTAGAGGCCCCGGGGGCGGGGGGGGGGGGATTGTTACTGAGTTGCTATCTCCTCTGGGCCTGGCCCAGCCTGGGGAGGATGGGGAAGATGCCATCTGTCACTGTTCTCATCCTGACTAGGCATCTGCTCTGAGCAGGACCTGGGCTGGGAGCTTCCTCCCTCAAGGTAGGAGAATAGTAGACAAGCCTTTAGGACTCTGAGCAAGAAAGGCTGTGCTAGACCCACCAGGGCTGTGAGAGCCCCAGGGTGTAAGGGATTTGCTGGGCCCACAGAATGTTACAGGCATTTGATTTAAAAAAAGGTCTTGATGAAGCTGGGCATGGTGGCTCTTGCCTGTAATCCTAGCACTCTGGGAGGCCAAGGCAGGTGGATTGTTTGAGCTTAAGAGTTTAAGACCAGCCTAAGCCAGAGTAAAACTCTGTTTCTATTAAAAATAGAAAAACTAGCTGAGGATTAGGCACATGCCTTTATTCCCAGCTACTGGGGAGACTGAGGCAAGAGGATCACTTTAGCCCAAGACTGGGCTCCCAAAGAGTCTTCCAAGAGAAGAGGCTGAGACCAACCTCAACCTCCTCTCCTAAGAGTTTGAGGTTGCTGTGAGCTATGATGATGCCAGGGCACACTCCCCAGGGCAACTGTGTGAGACTCTATCTAAAAAAAAAAAAAAACCTTGAAGAGTGGGGACAGTTTTGCCACATTAGAAAGAAAGAGAAGAACCCTCCAGACTAGACTTGCACAAGCAAAGGCAAGGGCTAAGGAGCTTAGCTCTCTCCTTGAAGGCAAAGAGAAACCACCAAAGGTTCCCTCAGCCAGGGCAGGGACAGAAATCCCAGGCTCCCTGTTCGCATCCTGGCCTCAGCCCAGATCGTCAAGGATGGGCACTCACCAAGGGTCTGCTGATTGCGGACGCCACCAATTACCACGCAGATCTCGGCAGGCACGTCGCCAGTGCCATCCTTGCCGACTGCCTTCTTCTCTTCCTTGGCCTCGCCCTGCCAGATCACCTCCTGGATATAGTCGTCGGGCAGCTCCGTCTTCACCTTCACTTCAGTCATCGTCCCCTGCTCGGCACTCAGTGAGGCCTCAGCCGCCACCAGCTCTGGGCCTTCCACCTTGGTGCTCTTCTGGCTGCGCTTCAAGCGCTCCCTGGAGAAAAAGAGTCTGCTCAGAGTGGACCCCAAACCTGCCACCAGACCCACATGAGAGCCTACCAGCCCAGAACCCCACAGGTATACACAGGTATACACAGGCTGTGTATACAGTGAATGGCAGGGTTGCCAGACCACTTAGCCTCTCGCATGCCCTCAAGGCTGCCCCTGAACCTGCTCCAGGGAACTCTGGGGCTCTAGGGAACATAATTTGAAAATCACTGGGCTAGTAGAGCTTCAACTTCACCCATTTACAGTTGGGGAGGCTGAGGTCTAAAGAGGTCCAGATGTGCCCAGCTGCCTCACCTGCCACTTACAGAGAACTACAAGGGCACTTCTGGCTGGTGGAAATCAGGTCTTATCCAACCTCATTGTGCTCACAAACTGGCTGGGGATCTGGACAAAACACAGATTCTGGCACAGGTGGTCTGGGATGAGGCCTGAGATTCTGTGTTCCTAATAAGCTCCCAGGTGGGACCAGAGCCGCTGGCATTCAAACTGCAAAGTGCCTAGTGCTGCTCCCTTCGCTTTGAGACAGGAGGGCCCGAGACTCTGCCTGCCTCCGAGCTCTTCCCCGCTCCTCTTCTGCACAGGGAAACTACAATGCAGAAAAAGCTCACTTGGCTGAAGGGTCATGGAGCCAACATTTCAGCACGCAGGTGGCTGAACATCAGAAAATATCCTCAAGGTAAGGAGGTCAGGTATTGAAGTGAGCAGGGCACGTGTCACTGAGCCTTCCTCGTGACAGGGATGCCAGACCCAAGGCAGAGCTGTGACTTGCTTAGACCATACACAAAATTGGAGACCGGCTAAGGCATAAAACTGCATCCCTACCACCCATTCCTGTACCATTTACTCTCCATTCAACATGACTCTCATGCTACCATCCTAAGGGTCCTGCATCTTTCTGGCAAGGGGCAGTGTCCCCATGACTGCTGTTTCTAGGGTGAAAGAGCTGAGACACACGCATACAGGGAAACTGAGTCACATTCCAGGTCCAGTGATGCTGCAATGGCCACATCAAGCCCTCTCCCTTCCTTTGGAGAAGAATGTAGACTGTGAATTTCAAGGCCCAGATTTAAGGCAGACTGCGGTGAGGCACACCAGCACCAACTGGAGCTTGGTGGAGGTGCTGAGCCAGGAGGTAGGGACCTGGTCTCAGACCCTGGATCTATGCGGGCTGCTATGCGGCCTTGGGCAGCAGCTCCGTATCTGTGTCTGCTGTCCCTCCCAGCTTCGGGTCTCTCCCAGGGTGGAGAGAAGTTGGGAAATTAAGCAGAGAAGGAGAGAAGACCTCAGCTACCAAAAGGAGAGAGAACGGCCATAGACAAGCACTGTGCACTGAACTGTGTCCCGGTAAAATCCATGTTGAAGCCCCAACCCCTACTGTGACTATACCAGAGACAGGGTCTTCAGGAAATAACTGAGGTTAAAGGAGGTCTAACAGGCAAGAAGCCTCACAATGGGATTAGTTAGTAGCTTTGTAAGAAGAGGGAGACTGCTCTGTTCTCCATGCGAGGACACAGCGAGAGGGTGGCCCTATGCAGCCAGGAAGTGGCCCTCACTAGATCCCACTGTGTTGGCATCCTGATTATGAACCTCTAGCCTCCAGAACTGTGAGAAGACACATTTCTGCTGTTTAATAGAGCCACACAGCCTATGGCATTCTGTTACAGCAGCCCAAACTAACACAGGGGACCAGGACACAGATGGACGGAGCAGGGGTGATAAAGCATGCTGGGGAGAACCAGGCAGAGGCAGGGGCAGTGGCTATCATGTCCACCATGTCCTCACTGTGTGCCTTGAACTAGTCACCTGACCTCTGAGCCTCAGTTTCCCCATCTGAAAAATGGAGCTAACAGGGATGTCATGCACATTTTAAATCAGCTACCACACAAAGCACTCAGCACAGCGTGTGGCCTGTATGTGCTCTCAAGACATGATTACTGTCACCATTATTAATCAACAACATACTTGGAGCATCTCTGGCACCTAGAAGGCCCAGTGATGCTGCCTGCTCATGTGTCTGCCATGTCAGGGTCACCAGACACTGCCTGAGCTTTTGTCCTCTGCAGTGGGAAACAGAAAACTGCCTGATTCAATTGCCTCAGAATTCATTTCTTTAAATGTTTTAAGAAAAACTCAAAGAGAGTCCCCTGTGCGCCAGGCACTGTTCTAACAAACAAACTCTGCTCACATCCTCAGTAACAGCCTAGGGGCTCAAGTCGCGGTTTCATCTCCACTTTACAGTCCAGGAAACTGAGGCACTGAGAGGTGAAATAACATGTCCAAAGCCAAGTGGGTGATAAGAGGCATCAGTGAATAGGCTGTGGAGTTGGAGGGACAGGGGGCTGAATCCCCATTCTACCTCTAAGACCTTGCCCAGAGCTGGTCACCGGGCAGAGGTGGTGCTGCTGACAGAAGCTGGTAGCAAACCATGTTTTTCAATATCCCAGCTGGACAGTCAAGGAAGCTTCTGACATTCTTGTTCCCTAACAGAGACCGTACAGGTGCCAAAGGTCAGTTAGTCTTGGTTCCCTTGAGATAGGTTTGCTGGGCACACAGATGGGAGGGGAGGGGACGAGACAGGCTCCCCAACCAGAACCCCCTCACCCAAGCTTTCCTCACAGACGATGTTCTGAAGCTCAGCCTAACATCTTGAAGGTTCCTTACTGTCCCACCTCAGTGACCCTTCCCACTCTCAAGGCCCTTACCAGCACCATGGGCCCCTGGTGGGAAGCTTTTGAAGCTAGAAAGCTGGGTGGAAGGAACTGTCACCTGCCCATCTGCATACCTTGTGACCTTGGACAAGAGACTGCCCTCTCTAAAGCCTCCTTTTCCTCATCTGTTAAAGGAGGACCATGACCCTGACCAATTGTGGGGCAGGGATGATGCCTTGCAAGGAGCCCAGTGGGGCTGGCACAGAGGGGCTGTCCATAGATGGCAGCTGCCATTATGATTGCAACACGGGTTCACAATGATATGCTTGCCTCTGGGAAGCCTTCCCAGCTTACTTGAGTCTTCCTCCAAAAGGTGACTCTGATAGCTGTCCTCCTGCTGCATTCTAATGGACTCACCTCAGCTCACCTGTCACCTTTCTGCCCTCCCATCTAGCTTCTAGCTCACTGCTTTGCTTTATTTCTTTTGTAGCCCTAACTGCCATCTGAAAATACCCTACCCATTAATTGACTCTCCCAAGTTGCACATGCCCTAAGATCAGGAGGGGCCCTCAGGAGTCTCACACACTGCTGTATTCCCAGCATCCAGTAGGCCCACGGTGAGTACTCCATAAATACTGTATTTGCTGAACAACTGAAAGAATACCGCCCTGCTGGGATGTATGACCCATGCAACAGCAGAGATGGCTTTGCAGAATGGACAGTCATCCTTACAACAGCCCCAGGCATAAATGCATCCCAGGAGAATCCCTCTCCAAAGGCCCAGAGCATAAAGCAAAGCCAAATTCAAATCTGTATCTCCTGACGCCCGTCCTTTGTCCTTTCTACTGAACTATCAACCTCCGCTCACCTGCAGTACCTTGAACACCTACGGTTCAGGGATGGGCACAGGGGAAAACGGCCTCTCCTTGGTTCTTATATCCACATTATCCACCCAAACCAACCAGAGGCCACACTGGCAAATGGCAGCTGCAGCTGTTTGACTGGGCAGACTCTTGACTTAGGCCACAGAAGACAGGGGCTACATCAGCCACCCTCTCTCGCCCACAGGCATGACAGCACATAACCATCCACATCCTTAAATGTGACTCCGGCAACAACTTTTTCTTCTCCCCCCGACTTCCATGCTTTAGATTTACAAGCCCAAATGTTGCTTTTCTCAGATGTTCTGCATTTAATTAGGTGTCCTAATAACAATGGAATTGCAGAAGTACTTATATCACTTTGAATTAGTGGTGCAGCTCCTTCTAACTTCTTTAAAAATTTTTTTTCATATATCATTTTTTAAAATAGAGCTCATTATTTTAATTATATCCATTTAAATGTACAGTGGAGCCCTTGGATATTCTCAGCACGAATCATTAGGTATATTAGTGAAAAAGCACTTGGAATCTATCTACATGCTGACACTCCATAATCTATTCTATTTGTGTCGCTGTAAAATAGATTTATATATAGATAACTACAAAATAGTTGCTCAAGATATGTTATGAATTTTATATTTAACCCGAGTCACACTTCAACATAAAATCCAAAGTCGGGCATTAAAAGGATATTTTTCAGTAAGTACGTGCTATCTGTGGTCACTGGTTACTAATTGCGCCAGTCTGCAGGGAGAGAAGCCAGGTCAAGTGAGTCCTTGCCCAAGAAATTTTCCAAGAGTGCTGGCCTTTCTCTAACGCAATGGTTCTCAAAGTATATTCCTTGAGGTCAAGAGTTCCACAGCAATAGCTCTAAGAATCATCCATGAGGCCAGAAAGGGAGGGTGGTTTTAAAAGGGCTCTGAGACCCCTTTTATCTCTAAGCTCCAATATGCACAGCTTTTTGCTTCTTGCTTAACAGAGATTTGGGCTTCTTTCTCCCTGTAGTGGGGGGAACGGTGGCCCCCTAAAAGATAGCCCACACCCTAATACCCAGACATTGTGAATGTTGACCTTATTTGGGAAAAGGGCCTTTAAAAATATAGCCAATTTAAGGATCTTGAGATTGCGCTTATTCTTGGATTATTCAGGTGGCCCCTAAATGCAATTAACAGGTATTTAACAGGCCCCTAAATGCAATTACAAGACAAAAGAAAATTCGGGATAGACAGAAGAGAAGTTACAGAAAAGAGGAGGAGGGTGGCGCCTGTGGCTCAGTGGGTAGGGTGCCAGCCCCATATACTGAGGGTGGCAGGTTCAAACCCAGCCCTGGCCAAACTGCAACAACAACAACAAAAACAGCTGGGCGTTGTGGCAGGCCCCTGTAGTCCCAGCCACTCAGGAGGCTGAGGCAAGAGAATCGCCTAAGCCCAGGATTTGGAGATTGTTGTGAGCTGTGACACCATGGCACTCTACCGAGGGCAATAAAGTGAAACTCTCTTTCTTAAAAACAACAACAACAAGAAGGAAAGAGGAGGAGGTAATGTGCCCATGGAGGTAGAGACTGGAATGATATGACCACAAGTCAAGGAACATCAACAGCCACCAAAGCAAACATCACATTTTCTCAGTTCAACCCTGCTAACTTCTTGATCTTCGATTTCTGGTCCCAAGAACTATGAGTCAATAAGCATATGTCGTTATAAGCAACCCAGTTTGGGGAATTTGTTTCAGCAGCCACAGGAAACCAAAGCACTATGTAAGATTCAATTTGAAGAAATGCTCCCAAGCCATGAAGTGTGTGACTGCTGGTGCTGCCCTGGGTTTGCTCTCACCTTGTTCTTGTTCTTCCCTGCTATTGTGTCTGGTCAGTCCAATGCCCCTGCAGAATCTGCCTGGGGGAGTTTCACAAACAAATCTTGTCTTCTGGGTCTTACCCCACAGTTCTTCAAGTGCCAAGTCCTGCCTCATCATACCAGCATTCAAAAGAGCTCAGCAGCCAGATGGGAAAACTAAAGCCCAGAGGGGGGCCTGTCTATTTTGTTTACCTCCCTGTCCCATGCCCTAGCGCAATACCTGGCACACGGAAGTAACTCAATACACACAGGTGAAGAAAGGGCATGCCCAAGGCCATACAACTTTCAGTGATAAACTGATCCTGAAAACAATTCTTCTGGCTCCTATCCTGGTGCCATTGTCATTAACCCCTAAGGCCTAAGACAACACAATCCAGTAACTTACCAGTAGATCTGAGGCTCAAAGATATGCCATTCCCAGGCATATTAGAGAAAGAGTCCCAGGTGATGCTGGGTGCCTAGGAGTCAGACAACATTATTTCTGGGCACAATTTCTATATTAATGTACAAAAAACACAGATGCTTAAAGTTCTACCCACTCAGAGTAGATCTGACAATTCCTTAGCACCTTGGACTTCAGTGGTGTTTCTGCTGTTGATTACCTGCACAGCTGTCCCTGAAACTTGATTTTTTTAATCTCACTGTCAGTGAGCTGGAATCTGAGACTAAGACCCTAGCAGAGGTCAGACCTTTATCCAGCAAGGTGTGTGTGTCTTCTTGGACAGATGGGGACCAGGGCATCCATCTAAACTCTAAGTCTTCGCCTTAGGACAACTGTATTTCCTCCAAACCATGCCATTTACTCGGATACCTCCCCCATCCGAAACAATACTGAAGGTGAGGAACAAACTTCTAATCACTGTGTGTAAATAATGACTTGGTTGACTCCCATAAGAATAAACTGTCATTAAAAGACTCCACTGGGAATGAGCGTTAACTGGTCTCAAGCTGAGCTGAAAGACTCTCTCCATAAATGCATGGGAGGGAAGTTAAATGAATTAATGCACAACCAGGTATGACACCAGGGGCCATGTCTACCCTGCTGCTGAGGCTGACCACTGACCAAGGCCTCCACCTCCACCCCATGCCCACCCACTGACTGTCTGAGTGCAATGATTCCTCTCTACTTGCAGATGTCAGCAGGCTCTCTCCTTGGCTAGACTTCACAGGCACAGTGAGCACTTGCCTCTGCTACTCCACCAGAGTGGCTTTCCAAGACCTCTTGTAAACTGCCATACTGCTAAATGCAGTGGTCTCTTCTCAGTAATTCATCTGATGTGTCTTCCATCAGCAGCTTTTGATAAAGTCCTGTCTCTTCTGAATCTAGCTCATTCCTCAATTCACTCTGAACTTGCCTGGTGGGCCTCCCACCTTCTGGCCACTCCTTTGGGTCTTGTGGTAAGCCCATTTCATTTCTCCAGACCTTACACGTTGGTGTGGTCCAAGGATCAGCTCTAGAACCTCTTGTATTTTCATCCACACTCAACCCCACAGTGACCTAATGAAGACTTGCACTAAAATATTAACTATATGATGAATCCCAAACTATATCCCTGAACTCCAGATCTGCATAAATAAGACCCTACCTGACACCTCTGTCCAGATACCTAAGAGACACCCCATAGCTAACAGGTTTAAAACTGGGCTTCTGCTATGTCCCTTCCCAAGATAAGAAAACAATTCTGTGCCTCTTAACCCAGTGCTCTTCCTGCTAAAGCCTGTAACTAAGACTAGGCAATTAGGTAGCTGCAATCTTCTCCACTTCAGCTAATGACAATCCCATCTCCACGGCTCCTCCCACCCAGACTCTGGAATTATCTTTGACTCTTCCCTCTCTCACACTCCCCACAATGAATCTACCAGCAAATTAAGTTCAGACCTAACCATCCTTACCATCCCATGGCTATCACTCTGGCTCAAGCCACCATCCTCTGTCTTGTGATTATTTCACAGCCAATCTCCCTTGCTCTGCCCTAGCCCACTGCCCCACAATCTATATTCAATGTAGCTGCCAGAGTAATCCTGTTAAGATAAGCCAGGTAATGTCATTCTTCAGCTCAAACCCATTTGATTCCTCAGTATTTACCCATCTGTTATCTCTTTGTCCACTTTATCATCTGCTCCCCCAGCTAGAATGTGAGTTACAAGAGGACAGGTTCTTGTCTCATCAGTTTGCTGCATCCACAGCAAAAGCTGGCATGTGGCAGATGCTCAGTAACTGGCCGTTCAATGGAGTGACCCCAAAAATGAGCCCGAGAAAGGTCGATGCCAGCACAACCTTGGAGGCACCTGCCAACTCCAACTCAGACAAGCCTTTCTGTGATCAGTCCATCACCATAACTATCGATGGTTTCACTGCTTCAGTTAACATAATGTCTCACTCATGTGGTCCTCAGTACACCGTAGGTGAGATGTTTGACAGAAGCCACTATTCTGAACAATGGAAACATCTTTCTTGAGTGTCAAAGTCATATCTTTATTCTTTCTGATGAAAAATTTCTCAATGTAACACACTCTTCCCACTTTCTGAAAGGCCAAGAACAGCTTGGGGATACTCTGACATCCTCTCTTGAGGATACAGGCTCACCATAATAGATGTCAATGAGCACAGACTTGGGCCCTCAGGGTACAGGGTGGCTGCTCCCTCTAATGAACCATCCAGAAGCCTGTATTCCCACAACAGGGGTTTTGGAAACACTCTTCTCTGCTTCTCATGGGCTCCTGCTCAAACTCTGAATCTGCCCTCTAATTAATTCCATGTGGTCCTGGGAGACCTCCAGAGGCTAGGGCTCTATCCACAGCTTTCTGTATCCCTGTGTCTGGCCACCTGACAGGTGTCAGCTAATGTCTGCTGTATGAAACAAACAGAAACCGACCAGATGCCCAAGGCAGTCATGACATATCAAGTGCTTACAACACGCCAGGGGCAGCCCTTCACACACACCCCCCCCACATACACCATCTCATTCTTTTGCACAATGCCTTACATGATAGGTATTTTTTTTGTTTTTCAGATAAAACTGAGGATTGGAGAAACAGAGCGACTTATTCATGGTCTCACAGCTTCCTAGTGACAGAGGCAGAGTCTGCTCAAATCCAAAGTCCGGGCTTTCAACCATTTGGATAATAATCTTTTATTTTCTTTTCTCAAAAGAAGAGAAAAGAATAAAAACACACAGTGAATGAGTGGACAAATAAATGACTAAATGCCAGAAGCTCCAAGAAATGGGCAATGTATTCCCTTGTTTTCTCTTGCTTCCTGAGTATCCAGACAGAACTAGGCACCACCTAGATGCGAAAGTAATACAGAAATGAAATTTTAAAAGGAATGAAGGTTTCTGTCTGGTCCACAGAAAAAGTGCCTGGGCTTCGTTTGCTGTTAGAACTTCTGATCCTCCCTCACGTGCTCTCAAATGCTACTGTGCTTACATACATCCTTCAGACATAAGTTTTATTGTATTTAGCAACAAAGACAGAAACCATAATGGGGGGAAAGTTCACAGCTTCACTACTTCTAGCCCAGGAGAGCCAAGAGAGGGCAAGAAGCAACGCCACCGAGCCACAAACACTGCAGCAGGCCCTGTGTCTGCACTTACCATTCCGCCCAAGTTTCCAATCCTTACACCATCACCCGCTCCTCAGGAACTCTCAAAATTATCTACACTTCCATTTCTGTCATGTATCACTGATATATTTTAATAAACAGTCAGGCAGAAAAGATTAGATTAATAGATTAAAACTATTAACCTATTAAACAACTCTGAACAGTCTAGAAATTCAAAATAACCTACAATGCATAAATATATCATTAGTTTGGAATAATTCGTAGGCACTTAATTATCTTCCATGTACGGTGTCAGTCAGCCACAGAGCCAGGTAACATTGTATTTTGGAAAGACAGTATTGCGATTTCAACGTTAAGAAGAAGTTCCCTAAACCTAGGACGGGGAAAAGCAAGTCTTGAGCAACGCTAGCAAGTCATAAACTCCAAAATTTAGCAAGGTGGGGGCTCTCCCGTTGAGGCTGAGAACTTCTTTTGTGGGTGCATGGCATGGGAAAGACTGAACCAGGTCATGTAAAATAACTTTTAACTACATTTTACACAGACTCTAGTCTACCTTCGTCTTCCAACGGGCCTGGCAGTGGCACGATTCTGAGCAGTTAGCAAAGTGTACTGCTCTCTGAAGACACCTTGTCATTTCTCTGCCAGGAGGACACTGCAGACCCTAGAACTTTCACCCAGACAGAATCCCTCAAGAGGCAGATGGGGACTAGAGGCCAGTGAGGCAGCCATGCCCCCTGTCCTGCAGAGACCCTCTCTCCAGGGCACACATGGGGCCCCACAAAGAACCCTGAGGGTAGACAGCTTAACCAGTAAGAAGTGAGGCCATCCGTCAGCCCTCACACTGGGGTGTGGACATGTGACCAGAGGACAAACATGCTCCTTCTGTCCACCATCATTTCTCGCCAAGGCTGTGACTTAGCAACTACCCCTCGGAAACATCGGCGGAGCAGTAAGTGTAGATAGAGGGCTTGTTCTGGTGTTTGTGGCACTGTGGCGTTACTCCTTGTGTCTGTCTCGGCTCTCCCAGGCTAGAAGTGGTGAAGCTGTGAATGTTTCCCCCATTATGTATGGTTTCTGCGCTGGTTGCTAAATATAAGAAACTTTATGCCAACTCCTCTGGCCATTTTCTCCCAGAAATGAAAGGATCAAGAAGCTCCCCAGGGGAAATACAACCCCTCCACCTCCCTGCCCCCACGTCACCAGCTGATGGCCTGTGTGCCAGCTGCTCACAAAGCTTTGCTGTCCCTCCATGGTGCTGTCCCTCCATGTTGCTGTCCCTGTCTTGGCATTACCACTGACTTCTGCCCTTCTACACTCGATCCTATAGCCCCTAGGACTGGCAGTGACAGCCAGCCAGGTCTGTCTGCAACACCCTAGGGTGAAAACTTGGCTCTGGTTTACTCACTGCCTGGAGCCATGCTGCCCTTGGAGACACACACACACACACACACACACACACACACACACGGGACTCTCCTAACAGCATGGCCCCAGCCCTCCAGAGATTAGGGATGACAAAGTAGGGCTCCTAACCTTCTGTACCTCCCATTCCTCATGTGGAAGTCAGGGATATAAGCATTCTTCAAAGAGTGGTTCAGAAGATGAAAGGATAGGCATATGTTTAGGCACTCAGCACAGTGAGATGCACAGCAGAGACTCCACAGATGTCAGTTCTATTCTCTCATCCCTACTGAGCGCTCGCAAGACAGAATGTGAAAAGTCTGGTTAGAACCATGAGCTCTCAGGTCATTGGTGGAGGACTCATACACAAAAGCAGAGGAAGAACGCTCAGCACCAATGAAAACAAAAGGAGAGGTGGGCAAAGCCACCCTCCCTGCAGCGGTGCTCAAATATGTCACTCTGCTAATACCACACTGTTTACTGACCAGCACTGGGCGGACCACGGTTGAGTAGCCCTTCTCTGAAATGCTCAGGATCAGAAGTGTTTTCCCATTTGGGAATCTTTGCATTATACTTACGAGTTCAGCATCCCAAATCCAAAAATCCAAAATCTGAAACCCTCCAATGAGCATTTTCCTTTTGAGTGTCATGCTGGTGCTTAGGAAGTTTCAGAATTCGGAGCATTTTAGATTTTGGATTTTCAGATTACATATATTCAAGCTGCATTCCTGTGAAATTTTGTTCAATTGAAATCAATTCATTTAGGGCTACTTTTATTTTATTGCTGAAAACCAAATTATACAAGATGATACTGTTTAAAGAATTACTGATGGAGCTGCACATGTGTTTATCAGATAAAATGGTGCACCAATGAAAACCTGTAAACAGGATAAGGCTCCGCTAGGTCCAAAGCCACTTTACTATATGGGTGATCTCAGACAAGTCAATTCCTCAATTCCTCAATTCTCCCTGAGAAATAGAAATACCAATCACCACCTCAAAGGGTTGTCAGGAGGATCAAATAAGACACAACACACAGGAGATGGGTCGTGGTAAACCCTTAACAAATACAAGCTTATCCCACTCTCTCCCTCCCCTGGTGTCCAAGCTCTTGGAGAAATCAATCATCCACTATTATCTCCCCTTAGGAACTGGGACCCAGCATGGGTGATTAAAAAGTAAATGTTTACTTCACACCTACTGTGAGCCAGGCGTTGTGCTAAGGGTATACATATGACTACAGTCAATCCTCATTGACAACCCCATGAAGGAGGTACTAATATAACCCCCAGTTTACAAATAAGGAAACTGAGATGCAGGAAAGTCAGGTAAGTCCATATAACTAGGCAGTGCATAGTGCCAGAATCTGAATCCAGCCAGTCTAAGCTCTTCAACTCTGTGCTAGGCTGCTGGGCCGTCAACAAGGCTGAAGAAGGGGCAAGACCGGACAGGGAGTGCCAGGGAGAATGTGGAGAGTGCGAGCTCTGGCGGTACAACTGCTCCACTCTGGGGCCATCTCAGGACGGAGCAGGAGGCTGTGCAGTATGAGGTGCAGCCCACACACAATCCTCTGCACAGCTGGAGTCCTCAAGCTTGAAAAAAGCAACCCTTTAGAAACTCACCTCTAAGCCTACTTTCTATGGACCTATCTGTCCAGAACTCTGTTAACATTTAACCCCCTGCTGTTCATTCTCCTCCAGGCAGCCAGAATAATCCTTTTAAAAGCAAATCATATCATATCATTTCTCCACTCAAAGTCCCCAGTGGCTCCTAATCTCATGCAGAGTTAGGACCAAAGTCCTGACAATGGTCTCCAAAGGCCCATGGGGCCAGCTACCTCCAGACTGCAACTCCAACTCCTGGGCCTTTCCATCTGCCTTTGTCTCTGCCTGGAATGTGTCTCCCCCAAAGCTCAGCTCCACCCTCCATCTCCTTCAGGTCTTTGGTTTGGGGAACGAGTTGCCTTCCTGACAGTATCTTTCCCGACCACTCAAATTACCCCCTCCAGTTCTCCCTATCCCCCTCTCCACTTCTCCCCCCATAGCGTTTGTTACCATCTAACAGGCATATATCTTATGTTTTTATATGTCTACTCCATTCCAACTGCAACATCAGCTGTAAATGGACAGGGATTTTTGTTTTGTTTGCTGCCGTTATCTCCAGCACCTGTGACAGGCCCCAGCACTTAGTAGGCACTCAATAAAAATTTGCAGAATGAATGAAACTTGGTTTTATCATGGCCCCCTCCCGCCTAACCTCCCTGTCTACAAGATCCTGGTCATTTGTGAGGTAAAGGGTACAACACAGGAATGAGTCCTTTAACCTATTCTATCTCCAGTTTCCTGGTCTCTAAATGAGAAGTTTGGACTAGGTTAGCCATAGAGTCCTTCCTCAGAAATGAAGCTCAGAAAACCTTCAGCTGATAAAAACAGACCTAATTCTTCATCATAGCAAGGCTGTGACTGCAATTAATTTCATTATATTACAAAACTGTGTATCTTTCAGAATGCACAGTGAAGGCCCCACAGCCCCCACAGCCCTCAAAGTGAGGTCTGGCTGCAGTTGTGCTGCGTGATTTGTAATCTGCACACCAGGTCAAGATTAACCTTAAGTGCTGGGATCACTGCACTTGTAAAATCGACCCAGGCTGGGTTACAGGGAAGTAAACCAAACCACATTCGGTTGTTTCTTAAAATCAGAAACACCGCCTCTCCTTGTCCCCCTCAATTTAACACTAATTCCTTAGCAGCCCATGCTGTTGACTTTGGGGTTTAGCCAGAGGCTCTCTGGAGAAATAACAAAATTACGTGTTCCAGGCCAAGAGGAAGGCTCTGGGATAAAAGCAGACCCTAGTGCAATAACAGAGTGTCCCAGGGCATAGCTGGGACTGGAGGCCCATGTCAGGGTCAGCAATCCTTCCAGGTCATTCCTGCTTAGGGCTATGTAGTCTCATTCTGACTTTGAGGAACATGAGGACCTTCATTTCTCCATTTGAAATAGGACTAAATGAGCTCTTATCCTCTACAAAGACTCAACCTTTCCAAACCCCACCTGGCCAGGGTCAAATTCACCAGGAGTATTGGTAAGGCCACTGCTTATGTTGTCTTGATGTTTAATAATATAATTCATTTCTGAGGCTGAACACCAAGTCACTATACAATAATGTGTTTCCTCCTTCAAAGGATGAGTTTTAAACATAGAATCAACATAAACCTGCCTGTAAGCTCGATTGGAGTCCTGCCTTTGTGACAGGCTCTGAGCTTACAGCATGATTCCTGGCCCCAAACAGACTCCTGCAACATGTATCACTTGACCTGTTACCAACAAGAAGGAGGGCACAGTGGATGGTCACACATCACAGAAGTCAGACCTAGGTGGGGATCCTGGCTCTACTGCTTACTTCCAACTAGGCAGCCTCAAGCTCGTAAACCTCTCTGTGCCTAAGCTCCTCTTCTGTAAAGTGGGAATAATAAGAGTGCCTCCCATGTGGGGTCATTACAAGGATTACCTATAATTGAGGCCAGGCAAGGTGGCTCACACCTATAATCCTAGCACTCTGGGAGGCTGAAGCAGGTGGATTGCCTAAGCTCAGGAGTTTAAGACAAGCCTTGAGCAAGACATTCTGTCTCTAAAACAACAGTCAGGTGTTGTGGCAGGCACCTATAGTCCCAGCTACTTAGGAGGCTGAGGCAAAAGGATTGCTTGACCCCAAGAGTTTGAGGTCACTGTGAGCTATGACGCCATGGCACTCTACAATGGGCAACAAAGTGAGATTCTGGTCTTCAAAAAAAAATGATTACCTACAATTGATAAATGTTAATCATTTAGTGCAGAGCCTGGTAAGGAAGTGCTGGCTAAAGGGTGGTCATTATTATTATAAAGTCTTTACACCTAAAGTCACACATGACTCTGAAATTTGAGCTGGCCCTTCCTGGTGCATATTCTGGTACTAACACAGGAATTCAGTCATTCAGCATGCGAGCTGGAGAGCCTAGACCAGTCAGGGAGACAAACCAATGGCACACATGCCACCCTCACCCTTCCCTGATCAGGAAGGCATCTCTAAACAATCTCAGCACTCTTCTCCTCGGGCTGATAATACTCAATGCAGAGCTTCAGGCAGCCACTACCACCATGGGGAAATCTGCCTGCTGTCCTCTAACTACATCCCCAGGCAGAGATGCGGTGCGGAAGAGATCCTCACACTAGAGGGTGAAGGTAAGGACCATGTGTCCACGAGAGTGACAAGGGGTAGATGGAGCTTCGTCTCTTTGTTCACTGCTGTCGGCCCAGCTCTTTGAGCAGTCCCTGCCATGCAAGAGACCCTCAAAAAGTCTGTTGGATGAATAAATTAGTGGTATGTAATTTGATTACATACAGATTATCAATTGTATGTAATCTTTTTTGTTTGTTTTTTGAAGACAGAGTCTCACTTTGTTGCCCTTGGTAAAGTGCTGTGGTGTCATAGCTCATAGCAACCTCAAACTCATGGGCTCAAGCAAACCTCTTGCCTCAGCCACCCAAGTAGCTGGGACTGCAGGTGCCTACTAATCCATCTGAGCCCACAGCACACAGTACTCAGTCCACCACAGCAGGTGCTCGGTAAACATGGGAGGAAGGAGGGAGAGGCTGGCTAGACCCTTAATAGGGCACAGTATTTCTGAGCCAAGAAGGAAGCGGCTTGGGTAGGTTCAAGACCTGACATAGCCATTCGCTTACCATGTAACTCTATATCTATTCCTCCCCAAGCCCTCAGTCTCCCTACTGTAAATGAAATGGTGAACCAGACAAACCCCAGGGCCCCTTCCAATTCTGATGTTCTGATCCAAGAAATGCTTCCAGATACCACCAATCTGAGGACCATCACAGCCCCATAGGCCATGGTGTCACACACAGCTCTTACAAGGAATTCCACTACCAGAGGCCCAGAAGAAAAACACAAGATGTTGGGCAGCTGTTGGCCATGTGGGTTGCTGCCAATATCCACAGGCCAAGCTCGCCATCTCAGCTATTCCCCCTCCTCCCCTGCCTTTATATCACCCCCACCCCTTCCCTCTGTCAGTGAATCTGTCTCATCCACATTTGCAGAGGTCCTGCTAGGGGCCAGGCCCATAGTAGTGAACATGACAGACAAAGTCCCCACCCCATGGAGCTGGCACTGTAAGGGACATGGGGGAAAAGGGCACAGAAATAAATGGAATAGTTGAAGGATATGAACAGGATAGAAAGGTCACAGGCCACAAGCCACAGATTGGGGTGGTAGGTACCTTGAACTAGGGGGTCCGGGAAAGTTTCTCTGAGAGGATGACTGAATTGAGTCCCCCAAAATGAAAAGGCTCGTAGTGGGAAGATCAGAGAAAGAAGATTCCAGAAACAGGGAACAGCTGCAAAGACTCTCAGGCAGGAGCTACTTTAGAGTAGGGGCTGGCAAGTGACAGCCATTTATGTACATATTTATGTATTATCTACTGCTACTTCAGCATTATGCTGGCTGGGCTGAGAAAATGCCACAGAGGCCACGTGGCTTGCAAAGCATAAAATATTTGCCGGGCCACACAGGGTCTCAGCGACCTCTGGTCTGCTATCATGGCCTCTATTCCACCCACCTCCAATCCACCTGGCACACAGCTGGGAGGATGACCTTCCTGAAACACAAAGCAAGCACATTACTCTTCCACTCAAAGAACTTCAACACCTCTTCATGGTTTCCCAAAGTATGTTCCAAGGAACATTTGCTCAATGGAATTAACATCAACAAAGAGGTCCCAAGAGTAAGAAGACCGAGGAGCTTGACATTCTCATCTCTCTTGGATGTTCTGAACCACATGCATTAGTACATGCAAGGCTCTGGAAAGTCCCATAGCAAGAGAACCTGTCTGACTTTGCTGAACCCACCGTCCTCTGAGCTTATTTCTGGCCATGGAAAGAATCCTTTTCTTTCCCACACACACAAAAGACGTATTAACATTTTAAAGAAGTAGTGTTCCATAAGCCAAAGGGCAAATTCTTCTGCTTGGCATTTGCAATGGGTCCCTCAACTCTAATAGGTGGACCCCTAGGGGCTATTCTAGATTTTATGTATATGCTCTGTGGAGCCATCTCTCTCCTGTGTCCCTTGCCTTCTTCCTACATCCAGTGCCCCACCCAACAGTCATGTGGCCACTCCAACTCTGCTCTACCCAAGGGAACAGCAGCAGCAGCAGCATCAGTGCTAACATTTACCAAGTACCTACCGGTGCCATCCACAGGTAGGTGACATCCACAGCTTAGGCCTGTCTGGTACTACCTATGTCATTCTTTTTTGGTAACAACTGCCCAGCTTTCCGTTAGGAGACCTCCCTCTCCAACCTCATGCACAGCACCAAAGGTGAGGATAGATCCCCTGGTCTGGCTAATCAGAGTACCCCTTCCTCCTGCTTTGGAGTGCCTGGTTCAGGCAGATGGGCACACAACCCAGGCAAAGGGACCAATGACTTCCAGACAAGGATGAGACTGGCTCCCCCTGGAGTTCACCACGTGGCAGCCCAGCTAAAATTCAAGCTCAGGTCTTGCTGTCTGATCTCCTGCTTCCCCTTCAAGCTCTCCCCAACTTTAGTGACCAATGGCCAGTTTAAGAAATGAGTCATCCTTGGATTTTGGTCCCAGACGCCCAGAGAAAGCACATGAAAAATATTGCCCTCAACTTCACAGCCTCCAGGGAAGTGTGGATACTTCTGAGCAAAGACAGCTGGCCTGGACCATCCATCCTTTCAGGTGGAAGGTGAGGACCAGAGAGTGGTGGCTGTTAGTCGTGAAGACCTGAGACAGGGGCTTGGCGCCTATAGCTCAACCGGCTAAGGCGCCAGCCACGTACACCTAAGGTGGCGGGTTCGAATCCCCAGCCCGGACCCACCAAATAACAATGACGGCTGCAACCAAAAAACAGCCGGGCGTTGTGGCGGGCGCCTGTGGTCCCAGCTACTTGGGAGGCTGAGGCAGGAGACTCGCTTGAGCCCAGGAGTTGGAGGTTGCTGTGAGCTGTAATGCCACAGCACTCTACCCAGGGGGACAGCTTGAGGCTCTGTCTCAAAAAAAAAAAAAAAAAAAGACCTGGGACAGGGACAGGACATGAGCTGGGTGTGGGAGGTGTACCTGTTTGCCGTGCTTTTCCTTCCAGCTGTACTGGCTCCGTCAGCCTGCAAAAGAAACCCAAAACACCTGCATCAGCCAAGGCTGAAGACACACACATTCCACCTGCTGCCATCCCACCAAGCTCCTGCTGAACACCAACCTTCAGACAGAGAGGTGAGCTGGCACAGCCCCCGCTCCATGCCTCCAGGTTGGAAAAACCTGCCCCCAGTGGTCAGAGGGAGTCAAGACACCTTCCCCAACACCATTTGCTTGGCCCTTTAAATCCAAATGAGCACCCACTGCCAACACAAACCCAGCAACCACAGAGCCCCAGGGACTCAGTGAAAAGTAAGTAACCAGCTAAATCTGAGATTGAATTGCACCATTTTTATTTTCAGCTGGGATTTCCAATAAAACAGTAGCTGCAGATTTATTCCTACCAACCGGAGGGGAAAAATCCTATTATGTTAAAATATTCTGTCCCCCAACCCTATAAGCAGGGGAAGGGAAGAGAGTGCTGGGTCTTAATCTCTTTTATTTGGGCATGGGGGAGGGCGAGGGAAGGCTGACCAAATGAAATTTTCAAAAATCATAAAATTCTGGTTCAGATGAAGAGACCGAGGTCCTGAGTGCAGAGGGAGCAGCCTGAGATCTCATGAAAACAAACATCAGGGGTCCTGAGTCCTAGGCCACTGTTGGGGGCAGGGACTTTGACAAAGAAGCCAAACGAAGCAGCAATCACGGGAACAACGCCTGGACCCTTCACCGCCACCAGCAGAAGATATGTTCCCTGGCTTTGTCCAAATGTTTACAATAAGAATCATAGGATGATGAAGGGCTGACACACAGGCGCACATGTGTTTCCAAATATAGTTTTTACAGTTGCAGAAAGGTAATACAGCACACATGTCCTGTATTTGGAAACAACCCTGGCAGGGGCTGTGGAGCCCCTGGTGATCAAGCACATCGATAGTTCTGTTGTGAAGCATGTGCCCAGGTAACCCTAGTTGGGATCAATGACGACAAGGATGACTGTCACTGGCCTCCTCTCCCTTCAGGTCAGGATCTGCTGCCTCATCAGTTACAAAACATCTTTTTGTTTTCACAGTTTTCAAGTTTCAGGACTTCAGATGAAGGACCGAGGATCTAAAGTAAAAACAGCAGCTACCTTTTGATGAGTGCTTCCAAGAATCAGATGGCAGACCTCGATTTTGACAGATTGGCAACATAGAATGAAAGGACCACGCCACAAAAAGGCCAGATTTCCAGCTTGTCTTACAAAACTGGAGAACCTAGCCACAGCCAGTCCTGCCTGGTGACAGGCAAGCTAGAGCTGACACACCTGGTTCTCTGAGGTCTCCCCTACCCCCTCACCTTACCCTCAGCACCTGTTTGGCCCCTGAGGACACCTGCACTTGCTCACCCAAAGAACATCCCATATTCTAGTGTAGGGACATTAACACCTTGTCTCATTTCATCCTTACCATAGATCCCCCTGCTCATCCACACAAAACCCCCATTTTACAGGTAAGAACATCGAAGATCAAAAAATTTTAAGTTACTGATGGAAAGTCCCACAGCTGCAAGCCCAGGTCTGGGTCACTCCGAAGCCCATCTTCCTCAGCTCTGACCTATCTTACCTCCTGTTCACATTCAGGAGAGCCAATCAGGAAACAGGGTGACACTGTTTATACTCGTAAGGCCTCAGTTTCCCCATCTACAAGTCTCCACTTCCCCCCCCCCCAGGGAAATGGATAAGGTTACAGATAAACAGGAAGGGAGAAATTAATGGAATGCCAAAGTATTATTTCAATAGGAGAAACAAGAAAAGCGGAAAACTGTTTGCATATCATTTCACTGGGAGAAAAGAACAGATCAATTAAACCTCTTTCCGACATCCTGCATTCCTCAAAACTGTCTGCAAAGCAAATGGGCAGAAGTTGTTCTAATGTTTGTATCATCAGCAGAAGTGGGGTGGAGATTCTGCTGCCCCGGAGAGCTTTAAAAAATTGTAAAATCCCCAATGATCTCTCCACCTTCTAGACTTAATTCTGGGTGTATATTTTTAGCATTTCATATACACTTTTAAAGTTGTCTTTTTTGTCCTTTTCCTTCAGATTTCACACAGAGCTGACCAGCTCAAGTGTGGTGAGCACATGACAGAATGGAGACTAAGATTCCCTGTTTTCAGCACACCTAATAATCTCCACCTTTGTTTTTTCTTTTATTGAGTGAGTGATACTTTAGCTTTGTATTGCTGGTAGCTGCACTCTTTTCTGTTTTCCCCTCATTTTTATAAAACAGACAAAACGCTAAAAATATTTAAAGAGTTGCAGACACAAATCCTTTTGCAGAGGCGATGGCAGTGGCTGGGGTAGTGGGGTGACTGGAGGGAGGTGTTCTACCCGGGCAAGTGTGGGATGTCCTTGGCAGATGAGGGTCGTCTCACTGGGATATTGATGGACAATGGCCTAGTGGGGGACACCCAAGATGCACGTGTCAGTATCAGCATAGGCAAGCATGGCATCTCATGATTGGGCCAACGCCCAAAGATCTGAGAGCACCAACTCCCAGGGCAAAGATCCATGTTGCCAGAATGCCTTGGCCTATGTCCTCACAAATATATTAGTATCAGAGCTGTCCCCACTGTGTAGTTTGAGCCGAGCCTCTGTCGTTGCCACTTTCTGAGGCCAAAATGATTTAAAATCAGCCATTTCACTGTGATTCGACCTAAACGACAAATTCATCTTTACCTGGTGTAAGCTGGGCTGATTTTCAACTTGAACTGAAGCTTGAAAGCATGGGGTTTAGAGCCAGAGAATCTGAGTTTAAGTCCTGGATTTGCCATTTTCTAGCTGTGTGATCTTTAGCAAGTCATCTACTCCCCAGGCTTCAGTTTCCTTATCTATAAGACGGCAACACTCAAATCCAAGGACCTACCTCACTGGAGTGCCGTGAGATAGCAGATAATAAGACAGCTTAAAGAAGGTAACATACGGGAAAGCACTTATGGAGGCTGTAATAGTTATAATGATCATTAACCACCTCAGATATAGTGACAGAGGCTACCATTTCCTGGGTCTAGGAAACCAAGCAACAGAGAAACAGAATGGCGCGTATAAGATCACACAGCAGCAGAACAAGTCACGGAGCCAGCCTGAACCAGACCTTGGGTCTTCTGCCTCAGAGCCTGGCAAGACTGCATGCTATAAGCTGGCATCTCACCTAGGTCCAAGAGACCACCACAGCCCCAAGGACGCCAACAGGACCACTGGGGTACTAAGCGGATGCCATGGAGTAATCACTTACACAATGGAACCCCCTACTGCAGCTGCTGCGGGACCACTGTCTTCTGCCAGTGCACTGTGTATTCCTAAAGTGCTAGTAAGTGCTTCTTACTCTCACTGTCAGGCCCTACTGTGTACCTTAGATAAGCTTTCCTTTCTCTAGACCTGAGGTTCTCCATCAGTAAAAATGAACTTAGGCATGGTATGTGTGTGGTGGGGAGGGAGCAGGCTATGTCAGACGGCCTGCCCCCTCCTTTCCATCTCTGTCCCTCTGTGTTGAATAGACCCAAACTTAACCAAACCCCTCTATGACCAATGAAATGAGGAGGGCCTATGGGAGACCATCCTTCTCACTCTTACACAGCGGTGGGGAAGGTATCCAAGCCCTCCAGCCCCCCACAAGGATACCTGCCCCCCTTTTCTAGCCCCACCCATGCCTCATTCACCAGCGTCCCCCTCAGGACCTGGTTGAGGCTATTTTTGGTTTCCTTCAACTCTCCTCTACCCGCCCAAATGAATGTGAAGTTGTTCCTTTCCATTCTCTTATTAAGGGTTTTCTTGGAAAGAAAATATTATTCCAAACCCAGAAATTTTATTTCTAAATTTGTGCAAATGTAAGTTGTAAGACATTAGCTGCATTTCACATTTTGTGCAAATGGCAGAAACAGGCAATTCGTGTGCTCCGGGATGGGGGCTGGCCAACGATTTCGATAAAATAAACCCTTTTTTAATTTAAATGCTAATGCACTGAATTAAAATTTAATAACTGAGGAAATTGAAAAGCCGAGCAGGAATATTGGAAATAAATCCAAGCAGAAACAGCTGAAATTAAAAATTCTAGAGAGTGGGAGGATAGCAGCTAAGCTGTCTTATATGATTACATTTTTTTTTTTTTCAGAATGAAGCAAAAAAAAAAAAATCCTATCTCTCGCTGGCTCTAGGGCAGTAAATCCACAGTGCTGTGATTTATTGCTCAATTTTCCTGAGGGAAAAAGGCTTTCTTTCATGCTGAAATATTTCATAAATTTCAAGCCAGCATAAATTCTTAATTTAAAAGTTATGGAGGTCACATTTAGTGCACTGGTACGGTTCCAAAATCTTAAAGGAATAGCAGCGACCAAAAAAGAAAAAGAAAAAAAAAAAAGGCAAAAAGGAGGGGTGGAATTTGTTCTTTTTTTTTTTTCCTTTTTTTCATTTTGGTTTTAATTCATAAGTTGAAATTTCATTATTAAAGATTCCTCCTGGATGGGTAGAAAACCCAAGCGTATGGGGAAACCGGTGTGTGTTTGGAAGCCTGCTGCAAAAGATGAAGAGATAAAGATTTAATTCAATTATAAAAAGGCATTTTTTTTTTTAAGCCACTTGAGGAATTTCTGGTAAAAATTTCCTCCCTTCATTGCCCGGGAAGGGGTGAGGGTGGGGGAGGGTGGCCAATGTAATTGCTTCTCTTAGATCTCCAATCTTTTGTGCACACTGATATATTCATTTGTTATACAGCTGTTCAGCGGCGGAAAGAATGCTGGGGCGCCCATAATTCTAAGCAAATCAATCAAAAATTAATGATTTGTCATGCTTGCACAATGGAGGAAAAAACAGCTCCTTGGGTCCTGGCTGCCTGATCTCGAAGAATGAAATGCCTTTCTTCAATAAGAGAGCTAAGCTGAGCCAGAGGCTCTAGGAGGCTGAAGTACCACCGCAAATGTGGGGACCTAAAGGTCCCCCCAGCTCTGTGAGGATGGAGGGGGCATTTCCAAGATGGCGCCACAGCCAGTCAAGCCCAGGATAGACCGGGAGCAGCGCATTTCCGAAGTAGTATAATTAGGATCTTGCCTTTTCCCTCCCCCACTGCAACGCAAAAATCTCTTCCTCTCTGGAGAATTGAATGGCTTCCCCCTCCCCCCCACTAGATTTAATTTGTCCTGTTCATTGTTCTCCCAACACCAGCTAACACAGAGCCATCAGCGCCTTCTACCAACTCCATGGGATGGGAACCACAGTTCCTGGAGTGGCTGTCATCCCCTGGGCTGTGCACTATCCTTCCTGGGCAAAGGCCACACCCCCATCCGACCACGTCTCCAACACCCAGCTCAGGGCTGGCACAGGGCAAAATACTCAGCAAATATGGTTGAATCTGTCAATTATGATTATTTCTCAGGAAACACTGATAATGAGGTTCCTTAGATGAATGATGAATGACCTTGGTAATTACCCATAGATGAAATATATCAATTAGTCTTTTTCTTTTTTAGACAATCTCACTTTTTTGCCCTCCATAGAGTGCCATGATGTCATAGCTCACAGCAACCTCAAACTCCTGGGCTCACGTCATCCTCTTGCCTCAGCCTCCTGAGCAGCTGAGACTATAGACACCTGCCACAACACTTGGTTTTTTTTTTGTTTTAGAGTCGGGGTCTTGCTCTTGCTCAGGCTGGTCTTGAACTCCTGAGCTCAAGCAATCCACCCACCTCAGCCTCCCAGAGTGCTAGGATTGCAGACGTGTACCACTGCAACCACCTATCAATTGGTCTTAAATAAATCAATCATTCCTTTATTCACTCAGCAGATAATTTCTTGAAAACCTTTATGTGTCAAGCACTGTGCTGGCCTCTGGGTAGACAGCCTCAAATCCACTCGGAATAATTCCAGATCCCCAGGGATCGGTACTCTCCAGGCTCCTGTGCACCCTTATGGAAGGGAAGCATGACCGACCGTGAACCCGAAAAGAAAAGGGAAGTTCTCTGCATGCTCAAATGCTTTTTGACATCTTACTAGTCTATTCTTACCAATGCATTTGACTATTATATTTAAAGTACCAAATGCATATTACACCATAATAGGTGTGTATTTAATATACACATGTTAAATCAAACATAAAAATTATTTTAAATGAACAACTAGTACAACTAACCCAGCAGGAAGATGTGGGACCTCAGCAGTGGGTGCAACCAAGTGTATTCAACATCAAGGCCCATGGGAGGCACTGTCCCCTAACACGTAAAAGGTCAGTGGGTCAGAAACAACTCAACCCTCATTTATATCTCTCTTTCCTTCAATAGCCAGTGGATCCCCCAAATTTAATGTCTTTCTGTCCCTGCAAAGCATAAGATTCAAATAAGAAGTCATTCGCTCTGGGAACACAAATTTATTGAGCTCCTTCCTTGAACTGGGCCAGACATCATTCTAGGCAGTTGGGATATATACTCAAAGAGGGGAAGACAGTAACATTAAGAGTGATAAAAAAGTAAAATATATAGCATGCTTGGAAGAAGCCAGTTCTATGGGGTTACGACAGAGAAAGACAAGGGTGGTCAGGCACACTGGGGACAAGGGTGGAGCTACAGGCTGCAACTGTAAATAGGGGGGTCAGGATAGGCACCGATGGGAGAGCACAAGGAAGGGAGAGATTGGCCATGTGGTGTCTGGGGAACAGTGAATCGCCAGGGGCCAGGACCTCTGGGCAAAAGCAAACAGCAAGCATGCTAGGGTATCTGGGGTGGGGAAAGTGAGAAGCAGAGAAGCAGTAAGGGAAAGTCAGATGGTTCAGGGCCCAGGGGGCCACTGGAAAGCCATGAATTTTCCTCTGGGGAGCCTTTCCTCTGTTAGGTTTTGGCAATGTGACATAATTTGACTTCCGTCTTAGAAAGACCCTTCTGCTGGCTGTGCTGAAAACAGACCAGCGCGCTGAGGTGAAAGTGGGAGACGAGTGAGGCTACTGCAGCAGTCCAGGCAATGACGAAGGGCTGGGCTCTGAATACACTGGAAGGTAGAACAGACTGGACTTGCAGATAGACTCAAATGTGGGGCAGGACAGAGAGAGTGAATGAAGATGCCAAAACCCTGGGTCTTAGCACCAACGAAAACACAATCATGTCTCTCTAGTGTATGAGAATATTAACCAGCCACTTTACAGATGAATATTAACCACAGCACTTTACAGATGAATCAGTAGTGAATGGGATCCTCCCAATAAGCCCACAGAGGAGACACTTGCAGTTTAAAGATCTCCCTGTGACCAACAACCAACACCCAAAGGGGCCAAGTGGCTTGACTGAGGTCACACAGCTGGCCAATGGCTTGGCCAGGGCTCACACCTCTTCTCACCCCAAGTCCATGGCCACTTCCTAGTCTACACACTTGGTCCTTCATCTGAAAGACCAAAGAATCAAACCTTGTTCCAAACAATGTGGATGGAACTGTTTTCTTTACTGCAGGGCCCTACCTTGGGCACAAGCAGTTCTAGCATTCACTTAAAAGGTGTTACTGAAAAGTGTTCCAAGTTGTAAAGAGGATTCTGTTCCCAGGAACCTAAATATATGATACATTCTCTAATTAAACCTTGCCTCTTATATCATATGCAGTGATACATTTCTAACAGGTGGTATTTGGCTTTTAATTTTGTGTTTTCTTCCCCAACTGAATGCAATTACTCAAAGCCACTGACTGCCCTGATTCCAGGCTTGAGGGGTGGGTGGAAACTACCAAAGAACCCTGGGTTAAAAGAACTGGAACTCACATGGGTGTGTGCCATTTTTCTATACAGATTAATAAAGTTTCTATTAGATGCGTGATTCTACACAAGGCCTTAGGGAGGACTGATACTTGGGTAAATGAGATGTGGTTCCCTACTCATTCACCCCAACACCAACATGTTATTACTAAGTGCCTACTAGGTGCTGGGTCCCAGGAAGGTTACTGGGGCCTCAATAGCAACAAGAACGGTGGATGAGACAGGTGGTGATTACTTAGTGACATCAAAGCTATCCATTTATAATTGCCAACTGAGATGTGTGCTTGAAGGAAAAGGTCCAGGTTCCACGAGCATCTTTGACAAAATGATCCAACAGGACGCAAGGCCAGGAAGAGCCTCCCTGTGGAAGGGCTGTTTGAACAGGGAGCACAGAGCTCACCATCAATGGGAGGAATATAAAACCCAGATGCAAGTGAAGCTAACACAAGCTGGGTGCCAGGGAAGCGCTGGGCAGCCCTTCTCCTTGGTGCCTGCCCACTAGGACGCCTGGGTCACTGAGCCTGGCTGGGTTCCAGCCTCCTCTGACAGCTTCACCTCTGGAGGAGAGGACTAGCCCACCAACATGCACTGGCTCACATGGGAGCTCATGACAAGACCCCCCCCCCCCAAGCCAGAGCTCACGTCTCCATCTGGACTTGGCAGCTTCCAGCGCTGTGAGGAAAGGAATAGTGGTTATCTCCCCACCCCCTTCACCATAATACTCCACAGAACAGAACTGGGAAGACCACCCCCAAACCAGGACCAGGCAGCGTCTCCAAGAGAAACCCAGAGGCCCAGTGTCTAACTGCAAGGGAAAAGCTAGGGAAATGACCAAGCCCTCCACCCTCCCCAGGAGGCCTTACTCTCGGAGGTTAAGTCTCAAGAAATAAATCAGGCTTCCTTGGAATGAAACCAGCACAGGCCTTGTCTGCTTCCTGTGATGTGTAATGAAACAGGTGGTCTTCTCCTCTCTCTGGTGGGCAGCCATGAGACGTTAACACTGTCCTTGTCATCATCACTGTCTCTGTCACCACTGTCAATAGTTAGGAATTAGGGTGCACCTGTAAGTTAGGCTAAGGGAGGCTTCTGGCAGCCTTGGAAGGTGCGTGCATCCCGAAATCAACTGCTGGTGCAGTATGCAGGCTGGCAGCAGTACCAGCCCCAGGAGAGGATGGTAGTTTGAGAAAGGTGGCGGAGGAGAAAAAGCTCTAGGACAGAGAACTACTGGCTACAGCAAGGATCAACCAAGATAAGGGGAGGAAAACACCCGGTGTGGTGCCCACACAGTGAGTGGCATGCTGGCTCAGGGAACAGTACAGGTATTTTTGCTGTTTTATTTCAAATAGACTGCTGCAGCTGCTGAGAAGCCCATGCCTATCTTAGACTGTGTGCAGAGACCCTGAAGGGACAGAAGTAAAATAAAAATTCACCTGCAAACTCAGACTGGGTCACACACTTTAAAGAAGTAGGGATCCTGGCCTCGGAGAAGTGGAGAGCAGCTTCCCCTGCATGGCCACAGGGGCTCACCAGCCAGAGTACATACAGCCTGTCCCATCCCAAGACACCAGGGGTACCATGGCTGGAGCTCAAAAGGTATTAGTACAGTTTCTGGTTGTTTCATGTGTATATATTCCCCAGCGGAGCTGGGTCAGAAACAGTTCTAAATGTTGCTTCAAAAAGATAAGGTTTTTCCTGGATTGGGCCTAGTGAGGTGTTGGTGTGTTTGTTTGGTGTTTTTAAAGACATTTAATATTGAAGTAATCTTATATGTGTAGAAGGTCTTCTCAGAGATGGCAAGGAACTCCTACATGCCCTGCACTTAACCCTCAGGGTCTTCCAAAGGGCTGTTGGCGGAGGTGATGACAGCGCTACTGAGGCCAGTTAAGCGGCTGGTGTCAAGAGTCCAGGGAAGGTCAGCTGAGGTCTGAGCTAAGGCAGGGTCTGCCTAGGGACCAGTAGACAAAAAGCCCTCAGACTCCATGACTACACCAACCAGCACCAGAAACAGGAGAGGTTGTGACTGGGACTTAGCATAACCCTTGCTAGTGGGACCCTGGACAAGCCATGCCCTCTTAGTGCCTTCATTCCTTCCCCCTGTAAAATGGGGATGATCCTAGTTGTGAGAAGCAAAAGCTAGCCACGCTTGGAGCAGGTGGCTACACAGTGCCAATTAGTATTATGAATACTAATAATAATACTGTGTACTTCACAGCTACACAGTGCCAATTAGTATTATGAATTTAGCAGAGAGGGCCTCAAACAAGGATGATACTAGCAATCCAGGAGTGGCCTGCATCTACTGAGCTCCTTCTGTATGCCAGCCTTGGTGCAGGGCATGCATGCACCATCTCATTTAATGTCCTCAATGATCTAAGAGGTAGTATCCAGGGGAGGACTCAAGAGGCATGCTGAGTGCAGGGACCAGCTGGGAGAGGCTCAGCCGGGACTCCAACCCAGCTGTTCCAAGTCCAAATCCCCACGTTCAAACCCTGTACCATCCTGCCTGCAAAACCGGCATGGTGCCCTGAAGAGTGACTCTCCCTGCTCTCAGGGGGGACATGCTCCTTCGGGTGCATAGATGCTGCTCTGCTTGTTTTCTTTTTAAAAAAGAAATGCATCTCAGTTCTTTACAGTCACACAGTTAATCTCTCAATTTACAAAAGAGCAAGTCATGTGATTGGATTCCACAAAAATTCTCTCTCCAGGTTTATGATTTTACAGAAAACTCCAGGGAAAACTGCCTGGAGCGAGTTAAAACCAGATCAGCCATAAACCATGTCCTGGTACAGCCTCACCAAGCCAAGACTCAGATTACTCATTAAATATGTGATAAATATTCACTTCAGATCAGCAGGAGGTGGGGGGTGACTGTTTCAAGAAAAAGAAAACTTTTTAGCTTCATGGGGGGAAACTGTATTATAAATACAGAGTCACAAACTCCAAATTGGGTGAACTCAAAATTGAAGGTTTTAAGTCACCCTCTTAGATATTTTTAAGTAAGGCATCAGGGGAAGAGGCTATCCTCAAATCTCCAGGCACTGCTGATCTAGCCAAAGTCATACCACCCTGCCCAGAGGGCCTCACCAAGAAGAAGCAAGCTTGCTCCTGGAGACCACATCAGCCCCAGACCTTCTGTCTTGCTAGGAGTGGCAGTTCCTGGCCCTCAGTTTGCCTGTCTGGCCAATGGGTCCACCGACTGATGGGCTCTCAGAAACCTTCCAACTCTGACATCTGAAGCTGGGTAGATTCAAATTCTGCCTGGGCCACTAAGTAGCTTAGTGACCTTGCATAAGGCATATCACATCTTTGAGGCTCAGCTTCCTACTATATAAAACAGAGATATGCTCCCCCTCCACCTTCACACAGCTGCTGGGTGGATGAAATGTTATGAAATGTGAAACACTCTCAGGCAGTGTCAATAATAATACACGAGCCACAAATCTGAATGCTATCATTATGATTACACCAGTGGTGGTAGGTAAAATCATTACATTAAAAAAGAAAAGTCAAACATATTCTGATCACTCCAGCACAATTTAGTTGGCATAGCAGTTACCTACCCAAAATCTACTGGCAAATAGGCTGGGTTTAACTCCTGGCTCTACCACTTACAAGCTGTGTAACAAAGGGTATGTGATTGAACCTCTGTGACTCAGTTTCCTCATCTCTCAAGTGGGGATAATAATAGTAATCACCTCACAAGGTTACTGAAGTCCAAATCAATTAATAAACATAAAGCTACCAGAATGATGCTTAGCATATAGTGTTATGTAAATATTACCTATATAGATAGTTATCTTTCATTAACTTTTTGTTTTTCTTTTTTGAGACAGAGTCTCACTATGTCACCATGGGTAGAGTGCCATAGCGTCACAGCCCACAGCAACCTCAAACTCTTGGGCTTAAGCGATTCTCTTGCCTCAGCCTCCCAAGTAGCTAGGACTACAGGCGCCTGCCACAATGCCTGGCTATTTTTTGTTGCAAGTTGTCCTTGTTGTTTAGCTGGCCTGAGCTGGGTTAGAACCCACCAGCCCTGGTATATGTGGTTGGTGCCATAACCACTGTGCTACCAGCACCGAGCCAACTTCTTTTTCTTTGAGACAGAGTCTCACTCTGTCACCCTGGGTAGAGTGCCATGGCGTCATCATAGCTCACAACAACCTCAAACACTTGTGCTCAAGCGATCCTCTTGCCTTAGCCTCCTGAGTAGTGGGGACTACAGGCACTTGCCAAAACTACACCCAGCTAGTTTTACTAATTTTTCAGAGGAGACCAAGTCTTGCTTCTGCTCAGGCTGGTCTTAAACTCCTGAGCTCAAGCAATCCAACTGCCTCGGCCTCCCAGAGTGGTAAGATTATAGGCATGAGCCACCATGCCCAGCCTAATAGTTATCTTTTATTAAAATGATTTATCAGTAATAAACTTTAGCTATATAATTATCATTTATTAAAATTCAGGCAAGTCCCTTTTCTGCTCAAGCCTCAGTTTCCCTAGCTGTAAATTAGACAATTTTGACCAGATGGATTCTTAGGACACTCCTCATTCTGAAACTTGATGATTCTGTTGTCTCTGTCTTTGCTCATGCTTTCTTATGGCCTAGATTATAGTCTACTCTAATCACCTCCAGAAAATGTTCCCTGATCCCTAGAGCAAGACCACCATCCTAGAAGAGCACCAAGGATATACCTGAGCACACCTAAAAACAGCACCACTTTGTCCAACCTTGCTCTGAGCCAAACTGGAAGTTCCATAAGGGTGATTTTTTTTTTAGCTCCTCTGTGGTTCCTAGAACCAGGGTTTAATAAAGGTCAACTGGTTTAAAACATAAAGAAATTATAGCACCAATACTTGTAAAACCATGGTGGTGAACGGGATCCAGGGAATCATCTAATCCAAGAATGGCCTAGTCTAAGAAATTAATAATGGCTGCCTGGGACAATGTGTTAAGAAAGATTCTGGGTCTACATCAAAGCTCAGACAGAAAGAGTGCTGTGATTGATTACTGATGTCTGCAGTGAGTGTGGTAAAGCTAGGCATGGTAGCACACATGCTCCCTCTAATCTAGTCCCCAGTACTTTTCTTTTACAAACAGAGAAAATGAAGTTCCTAACCCCTAAAGCACCTACTTCCGGTTACCACATTCTCCTTTTCAAAAAACATTCCTGCATAAAAGAAGAAGTTGTGACCTTTTTAATTTTGGAGTAAAAAAGAGATTTCAAAGGAAAGAGAGGACCAGAGACAAAAGATATATACATACAGAAAGAAAAGCATAAAACACAGGGCTTACTTTGTCATGCAATAGAAATAATTACAGAAGGGCAAAGTAGACATTCTAACAAAGTTTTTTTTTTTTTTCCCCCAGAAAGAAAAGTCTGGAACACACGCTCAAAGTAGAAATCTTACAAATTCCTACTGCAAAATAACTCTTGGTCAGCCAACCACAGTCTCTATAAATATATCACAAGATCAACAGCTCAACCAAATAGAGGGAGGGAGAGCACAACTGCATGAATTTTTTCAAAATCAAAATAGTTCCTCTCAGATAGGAAGGAGTCATTTTCCTACAAAATGAAAGGCCCGGGAAGAAAAGAACGATTGTAATTTAACACATCCCAATGGGTGCCTGCTGAGAAATCAAGACTGATAGACTATTCTGAAATTATTGTATAATTTTGTTTTCTTTGCAGGGGGTTAAAAAAAAATCTGGTGCCCTGAGTTCATTAGGGCAGCCATGAGTTTACAGTTGCCTCCAAGAGATTACTCAGGGTCGTAACAGCCAGCCAAACACTCTAAGGGGTCTGACATGGGAATGTCCTTCAGGGTCTGGGCCAGAAAAAACAGAAGTCACTCTAGGTCTTTTAAGTAGAGACAATTTAATATTGGAATTTGAGAACACAGGTGATGAAATCTGAAAAGCCAAACATGAGACAGAGAGGCGACCAGGATCAGCGATGAGGAAGCTTCTGATACCAACTATAGGCCTTGAAAGATAAAAGGGAAGAAACGGAGTGATAAGACATTGGGGCTGTCTAGTGAGGGGTAGAATTATGGCAAGAGCTGCCCATCGCGAGGACCACAGAGAGAGGGGCTGGAGCTACACAGAACACACAATCAGAGGCAAAGGATGACAGAGCGTAGACCACAGAGGGGCTGGAGCTACACAGAACACACAATCAGAGGCAAAGGATGACAGAGCGTAGACCACAGAGGGGCTGGAGCTACACAGAACACACTATCAGAGGCAGATGACAAACCCCAGCTGCTCCTTCCTTCTCTCGGTCCAGACTTCCTGCTGAGCACCCTACTGACTGAACTGGGAAGGCCCCAGAGCAAGGGCACCTAGGACATCCAGTTCCTTGTAGTGCAGGGCAGAGCACAGCAGGGGAAAGGAAGAGAATGGCACTGAGGTCACACTAACACATCAGCTCAGATAGAAACTCCCGGAGGGCAGAGGTGCTGGATGATACTGTCCTGCACAGCTAACCAAGGAGTGCACCTGAGCCCAGCTTCTCCGTGTGGACTCTAGCTTCCTCCTGGGCAAGGCCTATCTTGTCTCGAATGCCATCGTCCTCTGCATTACCCTGTGGAATCACAGCTCAGTGTTTAAAGGACTCTGAAAGCTTGAGGATGGAATCTGGCCATCTAGCCAGTCCCCAAACAGGTAAGTTGCTTGAGTGGCCCCCAGGCATACTGTACTTCCAGTGTATTAATGACAAAACATCCATCACCCAAAAAAGACTTAAGCACACAGTGGACTTTGAGAAGCACCCCTTCCCTAGACCTGCGGAGATCAAGAGCAGAGGCTCTGGGTACCAAAGTCTGAGACCACCTGGGCCGGGGAAAATCCACTCCTGGGGCTCCAGAACTTCCCTTCATCAAGTCCACTCCAGATGTGCACTGAAATTTTCTGCTGTTTTTTTATGAACAGTATCAACTGCATGAACTCTTCATCCTGGTTGTTGTTGCTAATGGTTTTAACTACATTCTGCAAAGAAAAAAAAAGACCTGTCCCCTCCCTTTAAGGTTCCATCCCCAGGCCACAGGGGTGATCTCCCTCCCCTGTTTTCTTAAAGCACTTATTGCCTGAGCCATTCAAACAATATTGATCAAGCAGCTAGTATACTCAGTCATCTTTTTATGACCTGTCTTCCCAGCTGGACCATCCATCTTTCCTGGGTAGGGGCCGTGCCTCTGGAGTCCCAGAGCCTACCAATCAGCTCAACATACAGATGGCGTCTACACAGCATCCTTAAAGGGGAAGATGACTCAGGTTCCCAGAAGCCTGACTCTGGAGTAGGGTGACAGAATAACATATCACATGTATCAATGCCTCCAAAAACAGGATTTTTACACCTATGATATCATTTAATTCTTCTTTAATTTTGCACATTCTTCATGGTTTCCATTTCAGAGAGGAGTACACAGAGGTTAAGTGACTATGCCCAAAAGTCACATAGTTATTAGCAGGACTGAGATTCACACCTATGTCTTCTTCCAGGACAAAATACCAAGCTCATTCCCTTTCCAAGAGCCAATGTCTTGCTTCACTTTCATGAAATGAACTGATTTACTAAAATCATTAAATGAGGCTAAGTGTCGCGTAAGCTATGCCCACCATGGTCGTCATCATTACCGTCCTTATTATTTTTCCAACACCACTGGACCTGCTTCAAAAGTCAACCCACCACAATACAAACTTCATAGCCAAAGCAGAAGACAAAAAAAAAAAAAAAGTACATTCAATTTAAACTGGGAAATTACAGAAAACTATATGGCTTAATGACATCTGAAAACCTTGTATGATTCTCAGCAATCTACCCAAAACACTGACACCTCCCCTTACAGCAGGCAAGCACCACCACTTTCTTCAAAGCTGGGCTTGAACCACCTGTCCTGCCTGACTTCAGTGTTGAATGCCTTTGGTGAATGAAAGACAGTACTTCCGCATCTGTGTACATGGCCTTTTGAGCCAGAAGGTCTGTTGTACAGAGGGAAAATACAGGTCTGGAAGTGGAAGTAACACACACAGTACGTGCCTGAATGCAATTTGTATCCACATTATGTGCCTGAACGCCCTTTGGGTGTTAACCTTATCCCTCCTTTGTTGGATCCAGTGAGGGGCTCTGCAATCAAATAGGTACTGTAGGCCAGGCATGCAAGAATTAATATTCCAAACACCAACTCACGGTTTGGTCCAAAGTCTTTAGACAAATAAGTCAACACCTACCACCTCAGCTAAAACAGAGGATGGGGAGACAGCACTGTGGTCACACTGCCATGTCACCCCCAGCCCTTCATAGGGGTTCTTGTGTAAGAGTCACAAAAGCAGCTGAGTATCCTCAGCTCTCACACCCACTGTAGTCTTTCTCCAACCTAAACTTGGCACCACCACTGTGGCCTTACTCAACCCCATGTCCTTTGGTCTAGTAATTCCACTTTGGGGACACATTTTATGAATATTGTACAAAAGACGTTTCATGCACAAAGGTGTCCACTGCATTATTTAAATACAAGTCTGGGAACAAGCAATGTGCACCACAATGTAAACAAATACCTACTTACAAAGCCATTAGAGTAGATGCCCATGAATGGTGGAGAGCTTCCTAAAAATATGTCCTAGAAGTGACGAGAACAGAATCAATACTATATATACAACTTTATGTAAAGTTCATACAAATAGACCACCATGCACACATGTATACAGTACCTCCAAAAGCACTGGCCCTCAGTGGCTCACTAATAGATGACTTTTTCCTCTTTCATGCTTAGCTTTCCATTATTACTACTTCTGAGGACAAACTCATTATACTCTGAAACAGTGACACGGTACATCCCACAAGGGCAGGTTTCTGGATAAGGTGATTTTCTGGGTTCCACTCTACTCCAGACTGAAGATCTGTGACTTTGCAAAGACCTGCAGGTACCACCCGCCCTGAGGACGGAGTCTAGTTTACACACTCATCCAGTGGGAAGTTCAACACTCAGGGCATTCAAGCTCCACCTGGAGCTGAAGGCGCTGACCTCGGACTACCTTTAAGCACGGAGATTTTCTCTTTCTAAGGGGCTCCTGGGGAAAGTAATCTTTAAGCCTATTGCCTTTTTAATACAGTAGACCCTGGGAGTGGAGCTTTTATACTGTATGTAGTTGCAACCACAGATATATGACTGCTATTATGTATTAAGATACTATTATGTGCCAGCAACTCTAAAAGGCTCATTAAATGTGTTTGATCTCATCCAACATCCTCATTAACTAGGGATTATTCATCTACTTTACAACTGGGGAAACTGATGTCCTGAGACGTGACTTGCTGCTGTTTTAGGGAACTGAATTCAACTGAGAAGGTTGGTCGGTGAGCCGTCCAACTGCATGGCGCACTCTAGAATATGAATGTGGGTCAGGCGTCTTTAGGAAACCACTTCATTTTGCCCTCACCACTTAACTATATGATGAAGAATATCACTGTTACTTTCTCGGGATTTCTCAGAGTCCCTAAAACTACTGATTCTACAGATAAAAGACTGAGGCTCTGAGAGTTTCTGAGGCCACTTATTGAAAACCACACGGCTAGTAAACAAAAGGGCCAGTATTTGAACCCAAGTTTGTGTGGCCCCAAATCCCCTGCCCTCAACCATCATGCCATCCCACCCCAAAGGAAATGAAATAATAGCACTGCAAGGGCTAATGCTCTCATTTCAAGGAGGGAAACTGCCCCTCAATATAAGGAGATACATTCGGTCATGGTCAGAGCTTATCCCAAAGTATGAGCTTCCTGTGAGAAAAAGGCTATTATTGTCAGAGGGTAGACAGCCACCTGCTGAAAAAAACAACTAAAACACCCCAGTGGTTTTGAGTAAAAAGATAGATCAACTACCTGGTGTATAGGAAAAGGGGAAAGAGGCACTGTTCCCTGCCAGGATATTCTAGCCCTAGATCCTTCTGGAAGATGCCAGTCCCTGCTAAACACTTCTTCAGTCCAGCCCTAACGATCCAGCCTTTGCCCTCCATATTTAAGGGCCACCATCTTTTAGTGAAATGCTATGGACCAAATATTTCATTTCCTTTATTCCCTTCTTCCTGATTTCACAAGTGTAGTAAAAAGTTAATGAATCTATAAATTGCTCACTGGCTTAAAAAAAGAAAAAAAAAACAGTTAATGGAAATTTTAATGAAACGCCCTGTCCACATAACTGATGGCAAATCCAGGGCTGGAATATCTACCTGGCACTGTTAAGGCCCAAACTGGGTGCCACAAAAGCCAGCTTCTGAAAGAAAATGGGCCTCCAAGCGCATTCGATGTCTGAAAGATGACCAGGTCTCCATCCAGGCTGCACAGTGGCAACCTGAGTTAATCTGCCCCCAGGGAAACCCCTCAGCACCTTCAATTCTCAAACTGAGAAACCTTGTTTCTGAGGAAAGGAAGATGGCACAGAACCAGAGTTGTTCTCCTGACACCTGAGGCCAAAGTTTGGGACATGACTCCGAGACGGAAAAAGTCATGAAAACTGAAAAGTCACCACGTACCCAGGAGACCTGTCAACATGTAACTGCCTGAGTTCTCCCCCTCCGAAAATGCACTGGTGGGAGATGGGTACATATTCTTTGGAAGAAGTACCCTAAGCTATCCTTTTCAGAAATACTGCTTTGATGCTTACTGTATCACAGACACTGAGCAAAAAACTTTACAGACCTTACTGCTGATATCCCCCTCACATCATAGAAAGGTAAATATGAGTATCTTCGCTTTAACCTGGTGAGAAAAAGGAGGCTCAGAGAAGTTAAGCAACCACCCCCAAATCACACAGCTCATCCAACTCCATCATGGCAGGTAGTTACTCATGAAAAACTGCCTAGGAATTTTAAAACTCCTAACAAGAATTCTAGCTTCCACAGTTGGCATTATGGCTGGTGACTATAGTTCCAGCTATTCAGAGGGCTGAAACAAGAGGATCACTTGAGCCCAAGAGTTTGAGGCTGCTGTGAGCTATGATCCCATGGCACTGTACCCAGGGCAACAGAGTGATACTCTGTTTCCAAAAAATAAAAAAAAAAAAAATCTAGCTTCCAACAACCTCCACCTTACTTCACTGACTCCCTTCTCCAGCCCAGGTGAAAACCACATCCCTTCACCTCTCTAATTCCACCAGCATGGCCCCTGCCCCACTCCAGCCTCCGCTCCCACCAAGCCATCCTCATTCTGGATATTCCGGACTCCTGCACCTGCTCTGCTCACTGCCTGGCCAGCTCTTCTCCCCATCTTTCATGTCTTCCACTAGAAAGCCTCTCAGGCACACCCATGCTGCCCTATTCCACCTCCTATCTTGCCCTGCCACCTAAGGCAGGGTCACGTCCCCTCTGATGTAAACTCTTCCCAGGGGTCCTGCTACTCCACAACTTGCCTGCCTCTCCTTCCCTGGACTGAGGGAAGCCCAGAGACAAGGACCAAGTTTTGTGCACCAGGCACAGGCCTAGCCCAAGAAGAGACTGGGAAAACACTGAGAATAGGAGGTGGGAGGGGATGCCACCCTACAGCATCCTTGTCACACAACCCTGGACTCAAACCTTGCTTTGATGCTTACTCTAGCCAGCTCTACTCCAGCTCTGCCCAGCCTCTCCCGAGACACCCCACCGCCACCAGGGAGAATCACAGGGACTATCCACCCACGGCACTGGGTATAATGAAGGACTAACAAGAGCAGGAAGAAACGCTGTCTCCTCCAACTCCTGCAACTTTTCTATATGGTGAAAGGAGTTCAGACGGCAGAGCCAGGAAGCTGTGGAAGGGCAGGGATGGGGCGCCCACCAGCGCACGTTCAGGGGAGGAGAGACGGGAGTAAGGTTGTCCTCCGGGTGTTCTGGGCCAAAGGCAATCCACGCCAACACGGCCGGCAACCAGGGCTTGTAAAGAAATACATGGGGAGGAGAAATACCTGGAAATTACAACTGCTGCTCTCAGTTTCCAGAGATTTTGAAGCCTCTTTCTCTTTGTTTTTCCCCTAAACCAGTTACAATTAGCATTGAGGGATATAATTACGTTGTTAGTCTAATTGCCTGTTTGAAGCGGGATCTACGGGGGTTTAATGGAAGATTTGAGGGGGGCAGATAAAATAAAAAGTCAGGATAATCACAGAAGAGATGTGTGCTGTGACTTTCTTCCCAGGTAGAGACAAGGCCTGAACCGCGCTGGGGGCCAGGGAATTGCCTCTCATGCCAACTCCCTCACCCGGCTGGGTGGGGAACGGCGCTACCAGGCGGCGCGACGTCGCTAGAAATTGATTTTGGAGATGCTGACCTAATTAATCAGGAAACGATCCTAGAAAGGCCCTCAGATTTGGAGCCTTCGCACTATTATTGGCGGTGACACACTTAACACATCAGCGGGCAGTTATTTTCCCAGGCCGAGCCGGCCTGGTGACAGCTGACAGAGCTGAGCTGTGTGGGACCAGGGACCTGCCCTTCCTGGGGGGTGGGTGAACACATGGTCCCCTAAGGACAGAAACCAAAGGGAGGCAGCTCTGAGCTCAGGAAGAAGAGGAACATTGTCCGCCAGGGGAAAAGTCTGATAAGTAGTGAGCTCCTTGACAACAGAGGCATTCAAGTAAGGCAACCCTGTAATGAAGACGTGGAGGAACCAGCCATGAGGAAGAATCAATGCCTCTGACTCCTGACTCCAGACCACGGAAAGGACAGGGTCTGGAAGGATGGTGGGGACAGAAAGGTTCTCATCACAACAGAGACCATCCCTGCCACTGACCTCTTGAGCTACAGACCTTCCCCCAGAAGACCCAGCCTTGCATGGAGGGCTGCAATAGAAATGTCCCTTCTCTGTTTTTCCAAACACAGGCAGCAATTTGTAATAACCAGCAGCTACCTCCAGGTAGAAGTGAAGTTCCAATGCAGAAGTCAAAGGCAAGGCAACCTCAGGGGCAATCATGGCCTCAGCCTCTCCATCAGCCTACCTCACCCAATCATAACATGTGGACTGGACACTGGGAAGCCTATACTCCAGCTTTACTTCTGACACTTAAATGCTGAGAAAATCGGCAGAGATCAATTACCTGCAGTCCTTCAGTTCCCTTTCTTTGTGAGAAGGTGAAGGTCATAGAAGACCTCCCAGCTCCAAAATGCAGAAAAGCAGGAAGCTTCCCTACCAAGCTGGTTAAGTACCAAGTTAACACCATACACAGTTCTGATGCTCATCTGTAGGCAGGCACGGCCATGTGATTACAGGCACCACCTTCTGCAACCACCAGGACAGCATCAGGGACCCCTGTCTGCTCCCCCAACACAGGTGGCTGGTACATGGTGGGTGCCCAAGGATATGTGGATGGACAGATGGCACAGAACAGGCAACTACCAGGTGGGTCTGGTGAAATAACAAGTGACCTTTTAATCAATTATGTTCTGACTGACAAAAAAAGAGTTCACCTTGAGAGGGCCTCCCAAATCTTTTTAGAACTTTCTGTTAATCATTCTCACAGCCACACATCTCCTCTGATCCTACAAATGCAAAGCCGTGATTCCCGAGGCTTCAGAAATTCTCCTTAAGGCCTGGATACATTCCACAGAAAAGTGTGAGGATTTGGACTTTGGACTCCAGGCAAAGATGGAGATGGTAGGAGAGGATGGCTCTGCTCTTTCCCCTCCCACCTTCTGATGGGCTTGTGCCTATAAACAGAAATGTCACATCCCAGATCCCAGGGCTGTCTGGGAGAAATCCAGGCTGTGGGGGTGCTGTCTGTGTTTCCCCCATCCAGGCTGGAAAATGGTGATGGGAGTGTGCTTGAGGCTCTCAGCACAAAAGAAGCAAAAATTCCATGCCTCCATTTATGAGGTCTCACTGCATGTATGACCCAGAGCAGAAAGACTCATTGAAATCCAATAAAGATGAGGGGGGGGAGAAGCCGCTCTGTTCCTGGAGAAGCCAGCCTCATCTCCTTCCTCACAATCTGCCCGGCTCCACTACTGACCAGGAGAAAACAAGCTGCCATTCTGACCCTCTTTGTCGAGAACAACAAGATGGCGACCAAAGTGGGGGTTCTGGATGTCCCCTCTCCCTCTCGTTCCCCCAGGCCTTCAACTGAAAGGACTTCAAAGTCTCAGGCAGCTGTGGTTTCTTTGGCGGGGTGAGGGGAGGGGAAGACAGTAAAAATTTTATTTATAATAAAATGTAACAATAGAGCTGCAGCACTTGTTTTTCCAGTTGAGACCATTCTTGGCTGCTTTCACATTCTGAAAGGCTGAGAACTTGAACCTGCTTGGAAGTCTCCACTGCAGGGACAGTCCAGCCTCAGGGAGACATGGGCAGCCTGGTCCCAGGGGCCTCTCAAGCGCCTAACTCTGAGCTTCATATAACATAGGCCAGAACTCTGGATTCAGTTCAGTGTAACAGTGATTTAACAATCAGAGGGGGCATGCAGCTATGGGAAATGGAAGGTTCCAAAAGGGTCTGTGTGTCAAGCCCTGTGCTGGATGTACTCTAGTTATTTATACCATCACCATGTGTTCTGCTGTGTACTAAGGACTTTATACACGTTACCCCCTTTAATCCTTACACTAATGCTGTGGAAGGTATTCCGCGTCTCCACGGTCCACATGAGGAACCTGAGGATTACTGAGACTAAGTATCTTACTCAAGTGGCAGTGCCCAGGCTCAAATTCAGCTGTCTGATTCCTAAATCCCCTGGACAATCCCAACCAACCAGTGGAGAAGGACTCACTAAAAAAAACCCAGTTTTTTTCAAGAGAGCCAAGAAGGCAGGAGTGTGTGTCGTGGCTTCATTTGGCAAACCTCCCAGAACCCCTCCCCTGAAGCAGGGGCTGTATGTATGCCATTTCAGTGAAAGGTGGTGCTGGACAGCAATGGGCCACCACTGAGAAGGGGAGAAGGGAGACATCATCTACAAAATCCACAACACAGAATAAGGCAGCCACCAGCTCTTCCTCCTAGAACCACTGAAAACAGAAGGGGCCTGCAGGGGAAGAAGCAGGTGAGCCCAACGCTGGGAACCAGCAGACACCTGTCAGGGATTCTGCAGAGGGAAAGGACACCCAGGAAGGGCCTCTGGAATAACTGAGCACTGGGCTCCCTTGCAGCTCCACGAGGACGGATGGGTTCAGGAGCATGCCCAGCTGGCCCACTGCCACTTAGAGCACATGAATACACACTTCCCTACCCACCTGGTCCTCACCACACCCCTCTGAAGGGTATTTTCACACCCCTTTTCAGAGATGAGGAAACTAAAGCGTGCAGATCCTCACTCCTTGGCTGAGATGCTGATTAACATCCCAGCTTGCCCCCCACCTCGCGCTGGTAATTACACACTGGGTCAGGCCTGACATCTCCCTTTAGGTATGGTGTCTGCCATCAGGGGAAGGAAGGTGGGATGTCTTGAAGGAGAGAAGGGCTGTCTGTCTCTGTGAACTCACAGGAAGTCCCAAGACTCCTCGTTTCCTTAGAAAACAGTTTCTAGACTTGTCACCAATAAATTGCCTGACCCCTTTCTTTTTTGAAGGCTTCCCCTACTTCACTAATTGCGCTGTCTTTTTCTCCATAAATTTAATTAACTTGCTATGTGACCTTGGGTTAGGCAAGCCACCATCCCTCTCCAAACTCAGTTTCCCTCTCCGTGTATTAAGAGTGGGCTCCAGTCTTTCATGACCTGGGATGAGCTACAACATCCCAGGTCTCTGTAACCAGGCTGAGCCCATGACCTTGGTGTTCCTGTGTCCTAGCTGCTTCAGCCGGGAGCTCTGCAGAGTGCCAAGACTATTCTACTGTGAACAGCTCCTGGCCTGAGAGTAGTGCTGGCTCTCAAGCAAGGCCTGGTGTTATCCTAGACGAAAAGGCAGGACAGCCTAACTTGGCGAGGTCCTCTTTGTCCCTGATGGATCCCCAAAGCTCAAATTCGCCTCCGGCATTTCAGCGGAGCCGCCAGTCCCTGGGAGTAGGAGAGACTCCAGATCAGGGGCTGGATCAAGAGCATAAGCATGAGGTTGAAATTGTAATAATAATAACTGACATTTATATCACGCCTTTCATCCCCAAATCCCAAATTAATTAACTTTTTACGAGACATTTTTAAACTAGTGCCATTTAATAAAATTCTATTAGGAGAAGTCTTTTTCCCCCCCAGCCCTATATTTTTATTAACAGCCACCAAAAATATAATTTACAGGCAACTGAAAACCAGTCAAGAGAGGGACAGGGAGAGGCTGACTCTGCCAATGACAAAGTAAGTGAACCAGTGCTGGCCACAGGGGCTAATGCGATGGCCTCACTGTTAGGAGTCTGGGTCCTCTGGGGGAGCCCATGGGACTGGGTTATACTACAGGACTGAATCACAGCCCTGCATCATTCATTTCGTGTTTATTGATCATCTATTTCCTGTAGCCACTATAAGAGCTACTGTGGATAAAAATAAGTAAATGACCCCATCATGGCCCATGCATTCTTAGAGTACATGCTCTAAGAGGATAGAGAAACACTCAGTGACAAGCTCACCGATGACTAGATAATTATCATCGTGGTACGTACTGAGGAGCGGACCCTTCTCTTTCACTCACCACAACATAAAACAGGAAAACATAATCTAATCTGGAGCTAGAAACAGGGAAGCAAGGAAAGGCCTCTTTGAAAAACTGACATTTAACCTGAAAAATGGTTTGCCATAAACCAGGCAAAGGAAAGAGGAGGAAAGAGGAAAGAGGGAGGATCCAGACAATGGAACAGCATGTGTGAGTACTCAGAGACTAGAGGCACTGGGCACACTGAGAAAGGAGGAAAAGGCCAGCCTGGCAGGACAGAGAGGGAAGAGGTGAGACAGGGCTGGGAAGTAGACAGAATGGGAGAGAGAATGGAGAGCTGGCCAAGGCCAAGCAGAACGAGGCACGATCAAGCATGTCCTTTTCTTTAACTGGTTCACAGGTGGCCTGCACGCTGCTGCTTCCTATCTGCATACTTTTTTCTCTGTATCTCTAATGGCAACATTGTCTATTATAGTTGCCACCAACCACTTGGGGCTATTAGCATTTGAAATGTTGGCTAATAGTCAAATTGAGATGGGCTGCCATGAGGAAAATACACACCGATTTCAAAGACTTCATACAAAATTAAAAACATGTAATACCTTAATAAGGATTTTTATTATGATCACATGTTGAATTGATAATTTTTTTTAGAGATAATGGGTTCAATAAAATGTTATTAAAATTAACATTTTCTTTTTCCTTTTTAATGTGGCTACTAGAAAACCTAAAAGGTATACATGTGGCTTATATGGCATTTCTATCAGACAGGTCTGCGTCTAGTATCTAAGTATTTAAGAACAAAGAATTGTAAATAAAAGATTATTCCTCTAAATTATTCTACTCCGGGGGAGGGGGGGGGAGGAGAGCATTCACTGGCCAGTAAGGCAGAAAAGTCTACACAGATGGCTAGTTTAGGACCAAGGGTGCACTGATTTGGCCCTCTCCCTGATTCCCAGATAAGCAGAAGAGGAAGCAGAACGGGGAGAGATTCTGTGTGGAATCAGAGTGTAGGAAGCCAGGCACAGAGAGGGAAGGGAAGGTTAAAGGATCTAAGAGACGATTCAGCTTCAACCATCATCCATCACACTCCTCATCAGATTTAATAAGGGGGGGAGGGGTCATTAAAAGGTATTAAAAACCTAAACCTCTTTTAACTCTTACTTTCTACATCATAGTAAAGTAGGGTCAAGGAAGATCAAGAGTTCTCCAGAGTCACCTGGACGCCATTTCAAAACTGAAGGCCAAGCCCTGCACCCTCCTTCTAAGACTGGCAAAGAGGAAGCTGGACAGGGCACGGTCAAGGACAACCAGGGGCAGGGACTAAGTGCCTCTCACTGTCACTGCTCTCCACCCCCTAGACAGGTTTCACAAGCTAGTGGCCTGCAATAGAATTTTGGGAATTTTCATATTATCTAATTTTGTTTTCAATTGTTGTCATGATTCAAAATTTCAGAAGTTTTACATAAAACTCAAGATTTAGAGCTTCTCTCCAAAAGAAAAAAAGAAAATTAGAAGATCTGGCCACCCTGGACCCGTGTTCTGCTGTGGCCAAGTGGCCACAGCTCCCCTGAGAGAGGATCCAGGGGTTCCCCAGCCCTACTGCCCTACTGCATGTGGGCTTATGCCCTACCCAGGTGCACCCTGGCTATGCCAAGGACGTGGTGCTGCCAAGGGTATGACATGTCAAACCTCCCCACTACCAGCCTCCCTGCCCAGAATACCCTTCCCTCTCAGGTCTATGGAGCAGATCCTTCTCACCCAACTCTCATTTCCCAGTCACAGCTTTCCTGATCCTCCCAGCAATCTTGGGCTGGGAACAGAATTCTCAGGGGAGGAGAGTCTGCACTTACCACACATCTTTATAATGATTCACTCCCATGCCTGCCCTGAGCCAATGGAAGAGACACCCAGCTTGTCTCGTCACTACTAAAGAAGAGATGCTCAAACTGCTGGCTTTGTCAACCAGGCCCAAAGGAGAGAATATATGTTAGAAGTCACAGCCTACTCCATCTTCCCCTGCTGAATTTCTTCTCTTCTTGGTCATGTATCCAGATGCAACTGGGACAGCTGTCAACTTGATGAAGCCAACCCCTCTAAATAAATAACATTTTTACCAATTACTTAAGAGGCAAAAAAAAATTCATCAGGACTTGACTATTACATAGACTTTGGGGTGACTATGAACCCACCCAATCACCTAAATGAGATGACTCTTTCTGTTAAGCAAACAAGAATTTCTTAATTGCCCTTTTTGAAGTTGCCAGAGCCCTGTCTTGTTGCTGCTAAAATGGAGTTTCACAAGGGTTTCTAAACCAGTTCTTCTTGTTTTCCTGAAAGGACTATCATTCAAACACAAATTAAAATCTTTTATGAAACCACAGATGCGAAGGAGACCTGCCCAGAGAAGTGATGCAATCATTTCTCCGCGGAGGAAAAGTGAAGCGTTCACTCACCTTCTGCTTCATAAGCATTTCCTGAGCACCTACTGCGTGCAGGGCCTGGGGACCCAGGTACAGAGGGGAACACCAGAAGTCATGCCAGAAACAGAGCAAACATGAAGATATCTAAAGTCACATTTATTATATCAAAACAGGTTCCCATAGTCAAGTCTGCAACTTGTTCTCTAGGGCAAAGTAAAAGGCTTTTCAACCCCTGAATCTTACCTTCCCCAAATCACACCAGAAAGACTAAATACAAAGGGGAAAAGGAGGGCATGGAGGGGAAGGGATCGTTAGATTGAGGAGTGAGAAATTATCTCCTGTCAAGCCACTCCCCTGGGTGAAATTTAACACAATGACTGCCACACTAGAGAAGAAATTTTTTCCGTAGGGCCATGGTGTTTCATTAGGTCGAGAGATCTGTGAGTTATATGTTTCACAAGGCTCTAGGCTCAAACTAGCATGTGTTAAATACAACTCACATGGCAGTTAAAAATAAACAAGGAGAATCATTACCTAAAAGCCTATCAAGTTCCATCATTTGCACTGGGGAGACTGAGGCTCAGAGAAAGTCTTATCTTGTCCATCCCTCAAAGTCCAGCTCAAAAGCCCACTCCCTCCTCCATCTCTGATACCCACAAGGAATGACAGAAAGAGCAGTTCCTATTATTGACTATTTCCTCCCTGCCAGACACTGTCCTAAATGTTTTGTTAGCTGTGTCCTATTTCATCTGCCCCCAGCACTAGGTGGCAGGAGCTATTCTCACCTGTCTTTTCCAGATGAGGAAAGCTGAGTCTGGAAAGGGTTGACCAGCTGCACTTGGCATCTCAGGCCACCTGGCTTGCCAGGATCTCACTGTCTCTGTATCCTGCAGGCCTAAAATTGACCCAATATTCACTCAACTCTTCACAGCAGAGATCAGAACAGAAAAAAAGGGCTAGAATTTTCATAGCAAAAGATCCGAGTACTGAAGGGAAAGAATGAAAGAAGACACCAGGATGCATCCTGATATAATAAAATTCCCCAACTTCAAGAACAGAGAAGAAATCCTAAATGCTTCCACAGAAGGAAAAAGACCTATAGAGAAACAAGACTCAGTCTAGCACGGGACTTCTCACCTGCGAGATCAAAAGCCAGTAGACAAGAGTGTGGCAGCTGTAAGACCCCAAGGAAAGGACTCTGAACCTAGAACTCGATTACAAACCAACCTGCCATTCAAGTGTGAGAAAAAATAATGTGACCTGTTCAGAAATAGAAAGACTCATATCACCTCGGCACCTTTTCTGAAAAACACTATGCAAAGTGAATTCAAGAAGGAAGAAGACATCAGACAGAATTCAAAAAGGAAGAAAATAACCCAAGAAAACAGAATTAAGTCTGAACAGTCACTGGAAATACAGCTGTGAAACTCCAGGCAGCTCTTACACAATTCCTAAAAACATAATGTGGAAAAAAAAATGTTTAAAAAGTTGGAAATAAAAATTCTACACCATATCAATCAGGAACCGGTTACAGAAGGAGGATGAGGAAAGTGTAAGCACATACAGAGGCGAAAGATTTGTGTTGGGGGGATTCCTTGAGGGGAATGGGAGATGTGTTCTTGCCCAAGTTTAAATAACATGAATGTTAGGCATAAGCAAAAAAAATGAGAAACAGGATTATGACTTCTAAATCAACCAGTGCAAGGGGTGGGGAAGGGGATGAAGGAAGGAAAAAAGAAAAGCGGTAAGATAAAGACAACTTTTGAACCAGAAAATCACAGAAAACCCAAATGACGTAACAGAAAGAAGCTGAAATATAAGCAATCGTAATAAATATGGACGACTTATAAATTTCCCTGCTGAAGAAGAGGAGTTCCCATATTCAAGGATTTAGGTAGGTCAGGGGCGAAAACAAAAAAGAGTAAGAAAGGAAGGCCAGGCGTGGTGATCACACCTGTCATCCTAGCACTCTAAGAGGCAGGTGGATTGCTTGAGCTCAGGAGTTCAAGACTAGCCTGAGCAAGAGTTAGACCCTGTCTCTAAAAAAGTAGCTCGGCATTGTGGTGGGCACCTGTAGTTTCAGCTACCTGGAAGGCTGAGGCAAGAGAATCACATGAGGGGTCTGAGGTTGCTGTGAGCTATGACGCCAGAGCATTCTACCAAGGATGACAAAGTGAGATGATGTCTCAAAAAAAAAAAAGAGAGTAAGAAAGGTTAGAATATTAATATTAATAGAAGGGATTACAGTGGTGTAAGATGCCACCAATATGAGGAAAGTGGCAAAGCATATATAAGAACTCTCTGCATTGTAAATGGAACTGTTTCTGAGTCTTAAATTACTTTAAAACATTAAAAAAAGATGAACAAAATTACACTAGGCATATGTCAATTTAAAAAGCAGAAATGTTAACAAACTCCAACGCAAAAAGAACAAAAGAATTATAAAGGACAAAAAAATTTTTTAGTTGGATATAAAATCAGCCACCAAAAGGATATATAGTAATGAACTTTAATGCATCCATAAAATACACAGCAAAACTTCTGCTCCATACAAGAAGAAATGAAGAAAAAAAAAGTTATAATAGGAGATTGCAGTATATTTCCCAGAAATAGTGAGGATTTAAGAAAAATAAGGCAAAATGCAATCAGTGTAACCTAATTCTTTGTACCCTCCATGAATCCCAAACAATTAAAAAAAGCAATAAAAAACTTGAAAAACACAACCAGTTTGATGTATTTTTATATGTGCTTATAAAACAATACACATCTTTTCTAAAGTTCATGGGACAATTACAAACTGATCATGTGATAAGCCACAAAGAAAACCTCAATAATTCTTTAAAATTAGGAATTACACAGGCCATATTCTGACCATGAAGCAATAAAACTAAACATTAAACAAAAAGAGAGCCACAAAAAGTTTAACCACTTGGAAATGTAACCTAAAGCTTATTTAGAGGAATTTTTTTTTTTAAGAAATTAAAACAAAGTGTAGACTATTTAAAAATGAACAATGAGAGTACTATACAGCAAAACCCATGGGATATTGCTAAAGCAATCACTCAAAAAAGAAATGAACTAAGAAAAGAGAGCAAAAGAAACATAGAAAATGAATAAAAAGCAGAAGTTAAAGAAATTGAAAACAAAACACTTGATTAAAAAAAAAAAGTAAGGGCATGGTCTTTTCAATTACCAGTAAAATAGTTAGAATCCCACCTCTCCCATATGTCTGGCCAACAAAATTTAAATATTAAGAAATGAAGAAGTGGCTATAATTACAGGATCAGAGCAAGGGAAGGAGGGAGAGGAGGAAGGAAGAAAGGAAAAAAGAAGAAAGGAAAGCAGGAAGAAAGGTACACAGGCAAGGTGGCTTTATATTAATATATTTCAAATTGCACGTGAAATAGAGCATTTTCTACATAATAAACATTACCCAAAATTGACTCAAGAAGAAATAGAAAACTTAAATGGGCCAATAACCAGAAGAAGAAACTTAAATTCTTAAAATATTGGGAATGTCCAAGTAATTTTACTGGTTAATTCTACCAAATCCTCAATAAACACATTCTGTTTTCTCCATTGTAGGGGGTAGGGTGAGGAAAGGAATTTTTGCTACAAAGCTAACATAATTCTCATATAAAAACTAGGTAAGAATAATTTAAGAGAGAAAATTACAGATAAATCTTATGTTAAGTACAGATCCAAATTCCTACATAAATACTAGCAAATAACATGGCAAATATCAGCACATTACAAAAGTAATGCAACTGGGCTCGGCGCCTGTGGCTCAAGTGGCTAAGGCGCCAGCCACATACACCTAAGGTGGCGGGTTCGAATCCCCAGCCC
>NW_003852409.1:17248161-17250608 GCF_000181295.1 Otolemur garnettii | reverse complement strand
ATAACACCAGAGTTATTCCAATTAAAGTCGGAAATAAGTCAGGAGTACCCAATATCACTACTATAATTGTTTAAAATTATGCTGGAGATCAAGCCAATTTGAAGACAAAAAACAAGAAGAATAAATATTGGAAAGGAAGGAACAAACCTGGCATTATTTGCAGATACAAGTAGCTAAATGAAAAGCTATTAGAACAAAAGAGAATTTGGCTAAGTAACCAGATGCAGGATGAATATTCCCAAGTGAGTGGAATCAATTGGAAAATACGGTAGAAGAATCCCATTCCTGTGCGTAACACAAGCTATGAAACACCAAAAAACAAACCTATTAAGAGATAACGCATTAACTCATTAAGATGACTAAAAAAAAGTCCTAAAAAACATCCAAGACTTGAATGATGAAGAGGCAGGTTCTTGGATGGGAAGACTTAATATCATAAATGTGTCTGTTGTCTCAAAACTGATCTATAAATTCAGTGTGATTCCAGCCAAAATCCCAACAGGATTTTTTGGGAGACTTTGTGGAGCTGATATCCAGTGCATGTAGAAGAATGATTTTTTTAGAGTCTTTTAGTATAGATGTTCTACAGTTTTTAAAAGAGTAATCTAACACTATCGCACTGGTGAGGTATAATAAAAATAGCAAAAAAAAAAAAAAGGTACACAATTAGGTAATACTGACAGATTAAAAAAAAAAAAGTCCAATAGCAGATCTGTGTATATAAAAGAATTCAGAAAACTGTGCATATGTCCTTTCAAATCAGTGGGAAAGGAGCAGACTATTCAGTAAGTGATGCTATCCCATAACGGCACACTGAGAAGGCCACAACATCACTTATCCATAGTCACTCAAAAAATGCTTAAGCTAAATCTAAATCTAATTTTAAGGAAACATCAGAAAGACCCAACTTAAGGGATATAGAAAATAACTGCCTATAGTCCTTCCTATAAAAATGTCAAGGTCTCGAAAAACAAAGACAGACTGAAGAACTACATTAAGAGACTAAAGAGACAGGAAAACAATTTAACTTGTGATCTCAGGTTTTCTTTGCTTATAAAGAATATTAGAATAGGCCAGACACGGTGGCTCACACCTATAATCCCGGCACTCAGGGAAGCCGAGGCAGGTGGACTGCTTCAGCTCAGAAGTTTGAGACCAGCCTGAGGAAGGGTGAGACCCTGTTTCTACTAAAAATAGAGAAACTAGCCTAGCACTGTGGCAGGCACCTGTAGTCCCAGCTCCTTGGGAGGCTGGGAGGCTGGGAGGCTGTGATAAGACGATCGCTTAAGGCAGTGGTTCTCAACCTGCAGGCTGCAACCCGCAGGGACTGCATTAAAGGGCCATGGCTTTAGGAAAGTTGAGAACCACTGGTTAAGCCCAAGAGTTTGAGTTGCTGTGAGCTATGATGATGCCAGGACACTCTACCCAGGGTGCCAAGGTGACAAGAGTGAGACTCTGTCTCCAAAAAAAAAAGAACATCAGAATACATGGTAAAATAGGAATAAGATCTACAGATACACTAAAGACTATCCTATCTGTGTCAATTTCCTGATTTTGATTGTCAGACTGTGGTTATATAAAAGAAAGTTCCTGCTTTTAGGAAGTATACCTGAAGTACTTAGGAGTAAAGGGGGGGTATCATACCTATAATTTTATCTCAGATGGCTTAGAAGAAGGATTTTACAGAGTGGGGTTAGGGAGGGGAAAGAAAGAGAATGATAAAAGCAAATGTGGGAACAGTTTAATATTTGGGGAATGCAGGTGAAGGGAATTCTTTGTACTACTCCTACAACTTTTCTCTAAGTCTGAAATTATGTCCAAATAATTTTTTTTTTTTTTTTGCAGTTTTTGACGGGGGCCGACTTTGAACCTTCTACCTCCGGTATATGGGGCTGGCGCCCTACTCCTTTGAGCCACAGGCACTGCCCTGTCCAAATAAATATTAAAAAAGGAAAATGTAACTTGCAAGATCCCTTCGATGGTTATGGTTTTATCCATACCTAGCATCATTACAAAACCTATCTGGGGATTATAAACGCCAAATTCTAGAGTGTTGCTCCCTCTGGAGAGTGAAGGGAATGAGACTGTGCTGGGCAGTGTTCCTTCTCTGGGAAAGGCGGATTCCACTCTCTCTGTAAAGGTTTATAAATAAAATCAGACACGGTAAAAACAAAGTTCAAAAAAACAGATGGGTGAGACACCTGGAAAAAACATGCAAAAATAAGTTTCAGGTGGATTAAACGGCTAAACAAGAAAAAAACTTATAAAAACTAAATAAATATAGTTAGAAAAATAATATTGGGATGAAAAGATATTTCAAAGCATCTTCAGAAAACAAAGTAAAATAAAGACAAAAATAATAGTAAGAATACCAGGTTCTGATTATTACTGCCAAGTTCTAGTCTAAGCACTTCACACGTTATCTCAACTGATCCGTAACAACTCAA
>NW_003852409.1:17242958-17247828 GCF_000181295.1 Otolemur garnettii | reverse complement strand
CATGGAGAGACAAAGAATCCCAGCCTGTGATCTCCCACCACCTGCCCTCTCCCCTGGAGTAAGCACAAATCAAACCAAAGATGCTCAGAGGAACAGGCCTGATCTGCTGCTACTGCAGCCACTGGGCTTCCCAGCAGAGCGCCCCAGAGTCACAGCAAGTAGGCACAAATGCGATCCATTCAACAAGTGTTTGATGAGCATCTAATGCACCAGGTCCTAGGGGCACGGTGGGGAGCAAGAGAGGTTTGTCCTATCCTCAAAGAACATGCAGGCCAAAAAGTTGGGTATTCGGTCACCACAGTTAATGATAGAACCAGTTAAGACTGACTGGGGTTGAGGGGAGAAGAGTGAGTGTCATGGGCTTCTGAGAGGCCTAGAGAAAACTGTTTATTCAAAGGTCACCCAGCAAAGAAGTAGCAGACTCAAATTCAAGGCGTCCAACCCCAGTCCTGGGCAATGTTCCTTCTCTAGGATAAAGTGACACAAAATCGTGCTCTGGGCAGAGCGCTGGTGTTTCCAGTGTCAGATAGAGAGTAGGTGGTGCTTCCTCCCTGCAAATAGCTCTCACTCCAATGCTATTGGAGAAGGTGGCCAGATGGCATCGGCCAAGCCTTCTCTTAGATTTGCCCCTGGGATGGCAGCTTCCACTTTATCTCCTAAACGACACCCTTAACCATGGTGAGGTGTTCCTTCCCCATAGGGACCCTGCTGCAGTTGGCTGTGATGTAATCTCGGAGAAAATTTCCACCTGCTTCTGTGGGGCTGTTAGCCAAAGAGGGCACCAGGAGCCAAACCACTGAGTGGCCATGGCGAGCCTCTCCATCCTGCGGCCTGGGCATCCTCCTGGGCAAGGGTACCCTGGCCTGCAGCCCCACACGAGCCAGAGGGGCTCCATCAGGACACTTGCAATCTCTATGCCCAACCAGCCAAGGGCCTAGGCCTCAGTCTGAGGCCCAGGTCTGCATGTGGGGAAAGCCAGGCTCATGTGGGATCCCAAGAGTGGCCCAACCGTCTTGAGCCCCAGTTCCTGTGTATCCTGCCATGGCTCCTTCATGGAGCTGCTGTAGCAAATGAGCTTATAAAGCAAAAAGGACCGTACAAATAGGATACTCTGGCAGCCCCCAGCCTCTCCATGCTTGGGCCACAGCCAGGCACATCCTCACACCCAAGGTCTTCCCTGACTTCCCACGTTTGCCCCAAGCCTCGCACAGCTCAGGAACTAATTTAATCCAGCTTGTACCACTATCTGTCCCTTCACGATGCGCCTAAAGACCCATGCTTAACCAGCAGCCTCTCACAGTGCCCCGGGGAGGCTGCATTCTCACTCCAACAATCCCATTTGGGGGAACGCATTTGCAAATTTCTGGAAACTCTGGAAACAAATCCTCCTCAAGTAAGGACAGTTCTGCTTCTGTGAAAAGGTTCTGCTCCAGGTGTGTGGGTGCTTTCCATCAACTACGCATGGGGCTTCAGCACATTCCATGTATTTTGTCCTCTTAATCCTTGTAATCATTGGAAGAGGTCAGTGCCATTGTTACTTCCACTCCTCAGCTGATCAAGAGCCACCTCCCCAATGTCAACCAGTGGGTACCCTCTAACCTCCTTCCACATGGCAGCAGCGCTGAAGCACTATGCCTGGCCCACCTTCCACCAGGCAACGCCACCTCCAGCCCTCCTGGTAGCATCATCTAGACACCATGTGCCCAGGAGGTTAGCCCCTTGGCACCTGACTTACTTCAATTTTACCAATATGAACAACTCACATAATGCTGTGGCCAATCAGTTCTCGAATTGCTTTTCTCCTGGTGGCTTCCCTTCCCTCTGCCTCTTCTCAAGTGACACCCTAGACCTGCTCCTTGACAATGACACCACCACACCACAATCTCATGTCAAGCATCCCATCCCCAGACTTCCAGACACTTCCACCAATCCTGGGCCCCCTGTTATACCTGCCCAGCCCAAATCAGGCCCGTCTCCACTGCAGCCACCCCATAGTCACCCTAACCCTAACCTTTCAAATCTCCGCTCTTCATCCTTTAACTCCCTGGCAAAACCCCAAGCCGACCAACTCCTTGCCGACCCCATAGTAGAGGAACACACACAACCACACAGACTGTCTCACTTGAGATGTGTGACCACAATCCTCCAGTGAGCCTTTAGCACAACCTAACAACTTCCCTCCTCAATTCATACAAGTACTGGAGACTTTCCCCCTTCCCTTCCCCTCAAACCTCAAACAACCTGCTTGCCACCGACAGCTACTTTCCCTGAGAGCATCAAAGCAGAAGGAAATTACTCATCTTCCACCACCGACTCTTAACAGTCTGCCTCCATGTGGACTGAGCCCCTTTCCACGTGTCACCCCAGCTGAACTGTATTCCCACTAGCTTAGCACTGGAACGACCCCTCTTGTCAAGCCAAGGTCACTGAGCCAGCAAAGAGTCCCATGCCCTCTCCTGCAATGCTGGTTTTCCCTTCTCTACCAGGTGCTTCCCACCACAGAGAGTCAGGCTGTGGTATCAGCACCAGGGCCAGAGCCCCATGTAACTCTGTTCCCCTTTAGAGCAGGAGGCTTCAAAATCACCTGTGCCTGGGGCAGTGCCTGGGGCTCAAAGGTAGGGCACCAGCCTCATATGCTGGAGGTGGTGGGTTCAAACCCAGCCCTGACCAAAAAAAAAAAAAAAACCTCACCTGTGCCCACTGGCTCCTCCCTGCCCCAGCTCCTTTTCTGTTGATTCCACTCCTTTCTAGCTAGTCAGGACCTCCCCAGGACTCCACTGAAATCACCCTCTCCAAGGTCACCAGTGCCCTGTGTCACCAAGCCCAGCAGACATTCCTTGGCTCTCATCTTAGCTGGCATGATTGGCCTCTCCTTCCTTCATGAAAGTCTCTTCTTTGAGGACTCCTCTTTCCTGGTTGTCCTCCCACCTCACTGGCTGCTCCTTTGTCCCCTTGGTGGGCTCCTTCTCCTCTCCCTGAGCCAGAGACTCTTCTCAACCAATGCTCACTCCCCAGGTGAGCTCCTCAAGCCCCACAGTTAAGTGCTATCCATGTGCTGATAATTCACCAATTTAACAGTCGGCCCTGACCCCTGCTCACCCAAGCTCTAGATTCCCAGCCAAGGGCTTACTCAACTTGGGCATCTTGGAGACATCTTAAACTGTGCCTGCCTAATGGCTCCTAGCTTCCCCTCCCCCATACTTGCTCCTCAGAGTCTCATTCCATATAGCAGTGGTGTCTCCACCCAACTAGTGCTCAGGCCAATACCTTGGCTAGAGCCGGCTTTGACTCCATCGTCCTTCACATGCCACATCAGCCCTCCAGTAACATCAAACTTCACCCCACCTCATCTCCCCTCACCCTCTCTCCATCACTTCTCTACAGCCCTCTCCTCCAGGCCAGGACCATGCTGCACCAAGGCTCCCTCTAAGTTTCCCAGTCAGTCTCCTCACTTCCATTCTCTCCCCTCACGGCAGCCAGAAGATCCACTTAAAATGTAAATTGAATCTCATAAACACCCTGGCTTAAAAGTTAAAAATCCTCCAGCCCCTTCCCAGTGTCCTGCAAGGCCCTCCATGACCTGGGCACCCCTGCCTACTGTCATGGTCCCCATCTAGCCACAGAGCCTCTCTACTGTTCTTCCAACTCACCGAGCTCATTCCAACCTCAGGGCCTTTGCACTCGCTGTTCCCTTACCTGGAATGCCTTTCTCATTCAGGAGTCCATCAATCCAAGGTCTGCTTCTCATTTCATTCCAGCTTCTGTTTATCAGACTGGCCTTTCTGACTCCCACTCTCAAACCTGGTCCTCTCTATGTCCCAAATCCACTCCGTTTTTCTTCACAGCCCTTAACATCTGAATTCTATTACTCAACCAGTTATTTAACCTCTGTGAGGACAGGGGTCATGTCTTACCCACTGCTGTATTCTCAAGGCCCACAACAGTCCCTGGCCCATAGTAGGTAATCTCTAAATGTGTGGTGAATAAACGAATAAATCAACCGCTACACTGAATAGCCTGCCATCAGCCCTGTCCAACAGAAATAAAACGTGAGCCACGTATGGCATTTTAAACCTTCCAGTAGCCACACTTAAGAAAGAGTAAAATGAAGGCCGGGAGAAGTGGCTCACAACTGTAATCTAGCACTCTGGAAGGCCGAGGCAGGTGCAGTGATTGAGCTCAGGAGTTCAAGACCAGCCTGGGCAAGAGTGAGACCCCATCTCTAAAAGCAGCCAAGCGTTGTAGTGGGCTCGCATAATCCCAGCTACTTAGGAGGCTGAAGCAAGAGAATCACTTGAGCCCAAGAGTTTGAGGTTGCTGTGAGCTATAACAACAAGGCATTCCACCACAGGCTCCAAAGTGAAACTCTGTATCCCCCCAAAAAGGTAAAAATTAACAGTACAGTTAATTTCAGTAATGTATTTTTACCTAAGCCAAAGTATTAAAATGTTACTTCAACATAATATCAATATTGAAAGAACTATTAATGAGATATTTTATACTCCAGATATTCCAATGCTCTTTCCCATTAAGTCCTGGGAATTTGGTATGTATGATCCATGTGTAGCACATCTCAATGTGGACTAGCCACGTTTCAAGGGCCTGACAGCCACATGTGGCTGGTGACTATTATAGCAGCACAGATCTAGAACATGACCCGATCTGGTCACTCTGCATACATGCCACAACAGCCCTCCAGGAACATCAAACTTCACCTCCACTTCATCTCCCCTCACCCTCTCTTCATCACTTCTCTACAGCCCTCTCCTTTCTAGAAACACATGGCGCTTTCTTATGGGAAGAAAGCCTAGACAACTTAATCTGCCCCATACCCATGGCCATGGGAGAGACAGCCCAAACACGTTTTCCC
>NW_003852409.1:17240275-17242617 GCF_000181295.1 Otolemur garnettii | reverse complement strand
ACACATAAAATGGCTTTCAAAGACTCAACACTTAATTGTGATTTTTCTGATGTACACACTTTATTTACCGTAGAAAAAAACGCATTCAGTCGCAGCATTAGTTCCTGGTAAGAACAGCACGTATCCCACAATTTTTAGTGCATTATTGTATGGAACATGGTTTGTTTCAAAATGATGAAATATTTCTAACCATTTGTTCACTATTGTGATTTTTGCTGATGCCCAAGATTTAACCCTTTCCTTATATTTTATATAAAAATATATATTTTTAATAATGATATTTAGTAAGTCATAAGTGTCACTTTCAAGGCCGGTGCTAGACTTTTTGCCACCACTACAAAATATAAATAACACGAGTACTGTCTGCTAAATTCATGAAGTAAACAAATTTGACATCACTTGTTTAACTAGCACTAGCACACAGTGCAATGTGTATCGTCTGAGAGACAGTTACAAAATGTTTTCGTGGTTGCTGATGCCAAAAAATGCCATTGTTCATTAAGTCCAAACAATGGTGGTCGAATTCTAACAACTGATCAATAATGCGAACTTTGATAAGCAGTTCTCAACAATTATTTATTATTAAAGTTTAACATTATAAAATTAACAAAAATAATATAAAACTCAGATCCTGGTGAAATAGCCACATGGCAGCCTAAAACCATATATTCCCTTCCCGTTCTCCCGCTGTTCCCTAGCTTGTCGTGTAGTCTTTCCAAAAATCAGGACTTTTTTAAAACGCCACAGGACGCGGGACAAATTGTTAAAAATCGAGACTGTCCCACCAAAAGTGGGATGTCTGGTCACCTTACAGTCTAAGATAAAGTCCCAACTCCTCAGGCAGGCATAGACCCTATCCCTCTGTGGAGCCTGTATCTCAATATGTCCCTGGTGCTAAACACACTTTTCAAATGTGTGCCATCTTTGTGCCATCCGCTCCCTGACCTCTCAGCTTTGACACATGCTGCCCCTTTTGCCCCAGACCCCTGTTTTATCCATCCAAAAACTACTCAAGTGTCATCTCCAATTAATCCTCCATGCTCCCAAACTGCCATCTCCCTGACAGGACCACTTCCTTTGCTCTGAGCACACAGCAGGTGCTCTGTAATTATTGTTGAATTGTTGACTGAAGGTAGATCCCTCCCCATCAGGCCATAATTCACCTCCAACTTCTGCTCGGTCCATGTCTCAGCACTTTCTTCACCTCACCATTCCTCACCATTCACCAAAACAAACAAACAAACAAACAAACAACAACACAAAAAAAAAAACACAACAACTAAGCCACAGTGTATCTACCTCTCTATACAACCTTCCCTCTGTCTTCTGATCCCACCATTCTCCTTGAATGCAATCCTAAGAAAGTAAAACTCCTTATAAATTCCATTAATTCCTCCCAGGATTCTAATGGAGGAGGGGGGGAGTAATAATTACCACACAATGTAAGGTAAAACACTTTGCACGTGATTAAATGGCCTTTACTGCCTTTCCCTACTCCAAACAAGACTAACATCCAGGCCAGAGAAATAGCTGTTATGTGAAAATTGATCCTCTCCATCATCAAAGTCCTGAGCCCAGAAAAGCAGCAGTTCAATACCAACCCCAGAGGCACTGACAGCCACCAAGGTTGCCCCCAACAGCACCACTAGAGTCACAAGAGAAAGATCAGATCTGAGTGAGGAAGGCAAAGAATCAGAACCTCCTTTGCTGTGGGCACATTCTTGTCAAACTGTGATGCACAGAACATAGGTGTATCACTGCACTCGCTGCTTCGCTCTGCAAATAATTATGGGTTTCCCTTCTCTACCAGGTGCTTCCCAGCACAGGGCACCAGCCTTCAAGGACAAAAATCACATCTCTGAGTTTGTATTCCTAAAATGGCAATAATTTCTTATCCATTCAAGACCAGCCTTGTTTTTGAACAAGTTTTAAAAAATAAAAAAACAGGAGGCCTCCATCTACATAGTTCACCATCATGAAAATCAATGAATACCAAAATTTTAAAAACTTTTAAAGGAGTTCAAGTAGTAGGACTGGGATTATGATTTAAACTAACCACAGTTAGATTTTAAATGTAAAATCTAACATGAGTGTGTTTATCTTGGCTTTTCTTCCCATGGGTGAGTGTGTTTTTACTGGGATTATGATTTAAAACTAACCACAGTTAGATTTTAAATGTAAAATTTAACATGATACTTTTATTTATTTATTTTTTGAGACAGAGCTTCAAGCTGTCGCACTGGGTAGAGTGCCGTAGCATCACAGCTCACAGCCACCTCCAACTCCTGGGCTTAAGTGATTCTCTTGCCTCAGCCTCCCAAGCAGCTGGGACTACAGGTGCC
>NW_003852409.1:17185672-17240018 GCF_000181295.1 Otolemur garnettii | reverse complement strand
GGCATTCTAGGAAAAAGGCAATTTCTTCAAGTTTTGTCTTCAGAACCTACAGACAATATTTAACATTAGGTCTCCTCTGCAAGCAAGGATGAATGAATGAAGGCCACTGGTTTATCATACCCTTGGACCACCCTACTCCTACCAGAACACATGAAAGCCCCGCAGATGAGGCCTGTTCTCAGAGGAAATGCCTTTTAAAAACACACTCACCCCTGGGAAGAAAAGCCAAGATAAACACGCTCTGAGTTACTGGTTATACATACAATGTCATGTGACTGCTATTTTCCCTGTTCTATTAGGAAGCCCTTTTATTACTTAAAAGCAACAACAAAGAAAGAGATGGCATCTGGAAATACTTCCATGAAACACAAACTCATTTACAAAATCATTTCCTTACCTCTGGTGAAGTATTAACTAAAGACCGTGCTATTGTCATAACAGCACAGAATGCTGGAAGTGCTTTGGCCTCTTACCCACTATAGAGCTGGGAAAACTGAGCCCCAGAGAACCCGGCTTGGACCTGAATGCAGAACTCCCAGCCCAGTATGGTCCACCCATGAGGCATATGGTCCCTCATAAAAGGCAGAAGTACTAACCAAACCACAGACTGGTGCTCCGCCTGGCCAGGTCAGACAGAGCCAAGAGGGAAGGTGGAAGGCAGCAGGCATACTACATGCCCAGGCCCTGGCTGTGGCCCTATGGCCCAGCTAATTTCTCCAGCACAGTCATAAAAGAAGAGAACATCAAAACCCACAGCCTTGGAGGGGGACTTCAATCTCAGCTCTGACATGTAAAAGAGTTTGGAAGTCATCCTTCCCATCTTTACAAAAAGAAAAAGCTAGAAACACTGAAAATCAGCAAGTTTTCTTAGACACACCTGAGAACTGAGGTCACAGAGCAAACCACCCTAAAAACTCGAAAGGATGAGCAAATGCAGAGAAATAACCGCTTACCAGGAGCTGCAGTGCCTAGAGCTAGTATCACTGGTAGGAATACTTAAATAGTAACTGACTAGCTGCTAGAAGCTGAGTGTGCACTAGCTTGACACTGGTGGCCAGTGTCAGGGCAGCCACCGCACTTTCATGGCCGTTGATTCCAGGAGCTCCTACAGGTTCTAATAATTAGCTTCAGTGAGGTAGATGTAGGGTGAGGAGAGGGAAGTAATCTTCTACAATCCACCAGGAAAAAAGTAATTATTTTAAAAAACCAGAGAGCAATTCCGTTTCCCCAGAGCAATGGCCTGCCCTCAAGTGACATGACTTCACCACAGACTTCTCTGTCTGACTCAGGAGAGGAGCAAATGGACAACTCCACCTCTCTGACCTTCCTGCCTCAGGCAAAGAGACAAGAAAAGGATTAAAAGTGCTTCTGAAGGCCACAGTCCAGACTCATCAACCAACCAAACAAACAATAACAAAAAAGAATTTAGATTTAATCTTAAAAAGTAGAGACCACTTCCTCTCCCTACTATCTAACCACTGTGTCAAAAACACTCTAGTACCCATGTAACCGCAGCACATTATAAGTAAAAGAGCTGCAAGACCCAGATTCCATTTAAGAAGAAGTGTCTAACCAAACGCAAACACAAAATGGAAAGGTGGAAACAAACAAACAAACAAATAAAAAAGTTAACCAAAAAAGTTAATTGAAGCTTTTGGCATCTATACCTATAACCATTAAACATAGTCCAGTTCCTGGCCACATAAACCTAAAAATTCACACTAAAATCCTCATGACCTCAGTTCCCATTACTAGATACATGATGTCTGGCTTTCAACAAAAAATTACATGGCACTGTGAAAGGCAAGGAAGAAACAGAAGACATCAGAAGAAAGACAGCAGACATCAGAACCTGCTCAGATACGACACAGATATTGGAGCTGCCAGGTAGGTAATTTTAAATAACTATAATTAATATGCTATGACGGTAATGGAAAAATTAGACAACATGCAAGAACAAATGGTTAACATTAGCCATGAGAAGGGAACTCTAAGAAAGAATGAAAAGAAAACACAAGAAATCAAATACATGCCAAACAGAAATGAAGAGTGCCTTTGCTCCTCAGTAGACTGAACGTAGCTGAGCCAAAAAAGAAAAAAACTGAGTTAGAAGATAGTTCAATAGAAACTACACAAACTGAAATACAAACAGATTTTTTAAAATGAAGTGATATGAACTTCTGTAAAGAACTTGGAAGTTGTCACTCATGCCTCACAACAAGAAAAAAGCTGAACTTAACAACTTAAAAATTCTTTAGAGAACTGAGGTCACCAGTGCAAACTACTGCCCCTAAATGTGGACAGAGAGGCAAATAAAGATAATCACAGCTTACCATGAGCTGCAGCTACTACGGGGGCCAGTAAACTGGTAGGAACACTAGAAGTAATTATTAGAGACTGAGGATGGGGCAGGTACATCCAGCCTGAGGCCTGTGGGTGGCATGCAGATTTATGTGAGGACTTTTTTGCTTATCTGTGGTGTTGAGTATCGCAAAAATTAGGCACGGACCTTTGTGTGTGTGTGTGTGTGTGTGTGTGTGTGTGCTCAGCAGCTTTTCTTAGTGTTTCTGTGTCTTTCAAGTGTGACCCAAGACAATGCTTTTTCCAATGTGATACAAAGAAGCCAAAAGGTTTAACATCCCTGATCACAAGTTTTTGAGAGAGAAAAACTCCTGAGGGCTCAACCCTTAATGAGCTTCACTAGCTTCTCAGAGTTAATAATGAAAGAAAAATGTCCTCATGGCCTGTCTCAGTATAATACACAGAATGACCAGGGGGAAAATAGATAAAAATGTTTCATCTCTTTAAAATCTTTCCCCCTCTTTTTTGGAAACCCAGACCTCAGTCCTTGGTTCAGGAGGGGCAGAGGAATGTCTTTTGTTCTCTGTTTTGTAGGAGATGGTTCCACTGAACTGTCAAGATGGAGATGGAGGCCCCCAAACTTCACTGGCAGAGGCCTGAGGGCCTCCCAGGTGGGCAGAAGTCACAGCTTTGTCCTCAGCAGAGATGGGAGAATTAGAATCATTAACTGTGTAGTTGAATGACAATAGGTCATGCCTTTAATTAAAAGCTTTGTTTCTGCTTTGGGGGGGGGGTTGGTATTTTGAGAATAGTCTGTCATTTTTTCTCCTTTGCCAGCAAAGTAATAAATTTCCCTTTCCTTCTTCTCAAACTACTGTTCTCTTCTTCCGATGGGCTCTCAAGAATAAGTGCCAAGCTTTTGGTAACACCAGCAGGGGTAAAGGCAAAGTAACAACTTCCAAATACACTGAGAACATTCTGTTGAACAAAGGTCTACCCTCAAGAGAAACTACCAGGGTCTAGGTGGGTTTTGCCAAGGCTTAACTGACCTGGGGGAAGTTACTCCCATTCCAGTCTCACCTAAGGGGTTAATGAAAAATCTGAGAACTTACTAAAGATCACAGCCTAGGGACACAGGCCCACTGAAATACTCAGACCTAAAGAGAGGATTATAGAATGTTCCCCCTCCCCTTACACCTTACTCCTACATCCACATGGCTCCTGTACAGTAACAGGGGATCACAGGTAAAAGAACTGCAAGGTTCAAACACTATTTAAGAAATCTCGAAGGAAACCCAGAGATGACAGGGGAGATGAGCTAGAGTAGTGGTTCTCAACCTCCCTAATGCCACGATGTATTTTCATTATTACAAAGCAATCGCAACCCACAGGTTGAGAACCACTGAGCTAGAGGAAATTTAAGCCTTTGACACAACAGCTATAGCAAACTATAAATACAGTTTTAGCGTTTATAGTCTGGAAGTTGTCACTCTGTGCCTCACAACAAGAGGCGGAAAAACAAAAAACCTCACTCGAAAGGCCTATTTACCTCAGTTGTTTTTACCTGATGCAACATCATAAGTAGCTTTAATTCACACTAAAATGTGAATTACCTCAGTACCTATAACTAGATACATCATGTCCAGCTTTCAACAAAAAATTACAAGGCATACTAGAAGGCAAAAAATAGTCTTAAGAGTCATACACTGGGCATCAGAACCAAACTCAGATATGTCAGAGATTTGGGAATGTAAAATGATTATTATTAATACACAAAGGGATCTAATGGAAGAGGTGTACTATGCAAAATCAGTTCCTAACATAAGCAGAGAGATGGGAACTAAGAATCAAAGGAAATGATAAAAATAAAAACTTCCCAAACTGAAAAAACAAAGAGAAAAAAAGAATGTAAAAATACATAACTGAATCCTACCCACTGTGGGATGATCAAAGGTGTAGCATACATGTAATGTTAATACTAGAAAGAAAAGAAAGGGTCAAGGAAACAAAAAAAAGAAGTGAAGTAACAATGGCTGAAAATTTTCCAAACTTAATGACAAACACCAGACCACAAATCCAGGAAGCTCAGAGAGCAACAATCAGGATAAAATCCAAAAAATCTATACCACGGCATATCACATGCAAACTGCAGAAAATCAAGGACAAAAATAAAATTTTGAAATGAAGCCAAAGAAGGGGGAAAAAAAATCTTACCTCTGAGAAGAACAAGAATCACACTGGATTTCTCTCCAGAAACCACACAAACAAAAAAATATTCAAGTGAAATATTTAAAGTCCTAGAAGAGGACGGATGTGGTGCCTCACACCTGTAATCCTAGCACTCTGGGAGGCCAAGATGGGTGGATGGCTTAACTCAGGAGTTTCAGACCAGCCTGAGCAAGAGAAAGACTCTGTCTCTAAAAATCGCCAGGAGTAGCAGTAGGTGTCAGTAGTTCCAGCTACTCCAGAGGAGGAGGAGGCAAGACAATCACTTGAGCCCAAGAGCTGGAGGTTGCTGTGAGCTGTGATACCAGAGTGCTCTACCAAGGGCAATGAAGTGAAACTCTGTCTCAAAAAAACAAAAACAAACACAAAAAAGCTCTAAAAGAAAAAACCCACAAATCTAGGTATCCATTCCCATGAAATTATCCTTCAAAAGTAGACAAATAAATAAAAACAAAATTTAAGAGAACTTGTTGACAAAAGACCTGCTCTAGCAAAAAATATTAAAAGTTCTTCATAGAGGCTCAGCGCCTGTGGCTCAAGCAGCTAAGGTGCCAGCCACATACACCTGAGCTGGCGGGTTTGAATCCAGCCGGGCCCTGCCAAACAACAATGAGGCTGCAACCAAAGAATAACTGGGCACTGTGGCGGGTACCTGCAGTCCTAGCTACTTGGGAGGCTGAGGCAGGAGACTCGCTTGAGCCCAAGAGTTGGAGGTTGCTGTGAGCTGTGATGCCACAGCACTCTACCCAGGGTGATAGCTTGAGGCTCTGCCTCAAAAAAAAAAAAGTTCTTCAGAGAGAAGGAGAACAATATAGGTCAGAAACTCAGATATATATAAACAGAGGAACACTGTTAGAGAAGGAATAAATAAAAGTAAAATAAAATTGTTTATTTTTTTAATTCTTAACTGACCTAACAGATAACAGTTTTTTCAAAATAATGACATTAGCAATAGATCAGATCATTATAGCTTCTGGTAAGTAAAAAGGCTGAAAGTGATGTAATAAGGGATGAGAGGGAGCAATTGGGACTACTCTGTTGTAACATATCTGGTACTAACTAGTGAAAAGGTATAGTGTTATCTGAAAAGGTACTTAGATTAACTGTAAATATCTATTGCACACTCTCCAACACTCATTAAAAATTGTTTTAAGAATTGATATGCTAAGAGGAAAGAAAATGGAATCATACAAAATGCTCAATTAAAACCAGGGAGGCATAAAAACAGTGGAAGTCAAAAGAAGAAACAAAGGACAAGAGTAAGAAGTAGGAAACAATTACAAATATGGTAGCTATTAATACCACTATATCAATAATCATTTAAATGTGAATGGTCAAAATACCAATTAAAAGACAGAGACTATCAGAGTGCATTAGAAAATATACAAACTCACTTTAAATATAAATATATATATATATGGATTAAAAGTAAAGATATCAAAAGAGATATACCATACTAACACAAATTAAAAGAAACTTAGAATGGCTGTATTATTTTTATTTTCTGACATAGCAGATGTGAGAGCAAGGAAAATTATCAAGGATTAAAAAAGGTGTTATAGGGAGTGGTGCCTATGCCTCAAAGGAGTAGGATGCCGGCCCCATATGCCAGAGGTGGTGGGTTCAAACCCAGCCCTGGCCAAAAACTACAAAAAAAAAAAAAAGAAAGGTGTTACAGGGCAGCGCCTGTGGCTCAGTGAGTAGGGCGCTGGCCCCATATAATGAGGGTGGCAGGTTCAAACCCAGCTCCAGGCTGCAACAACAAAAAAATAGCCAGGCATTGTGGTGGGCACCTACAGTCCCAGCTTCTCGGAAGGCTGAGGCAAGAGAATCACAGAAGCCTAGGAGCTGGATGTTGCTGCTGTGAGCTGTGACACCCCAGCACTCTACTGAGGGCAACAAAGTGAGACTCTGTCTCCAAAAAAAAAAAAAAAAACAAGGTGTTACGTGTGATAAAGTAGTCAATTCTCCCAGACATAACTATCTTTAATGTGTATGTACCTAGCACAGTATCAAAGAATGTGAAACAAAAACAGAACTTCAAGGAGAAACAAAACCACCACCAATAGCCTATCAATAACTGACAAATCCAGCAAGCACAAAATCAATAGGTGTGTAGTTCAACTAAAACAGCACTATTAATCAACTGCATCTAACTGACATTTAATAGAGTATTTCATCCAACAACAACAAAATACACATTCTTCTCAAGTACCCATAGAACATTCACCAAGATAGGCCACAGTTTAGGCCATAAAACACAAGCTTAAAAGAACAGAAACTATACAAAATATGGTCCCAGGCCATAATGGACTTAAACTAGACATTAACAGAAAGACTGCTAGAAAATTCCAAAATATCTGGAGACTAAAGAACACAATTCTAAATAATGCATGAGTCAAAGGAGAAATCTCAAGAGAAACTAAAAACTATTATGAATTAAATGAAAATTAAAATACAGTTATAGAGATTAGAGTAAATTGTATAGCATTGAATGCAGATATTAGGAAAGAAGAAAAATTTAAAATCAATCTAAGTATCTATGTTAGAAAACTAGAGAAAAGAACAGAGACAGAGAACTAAAGTAGAAGAAAAGAAATTATAAAAATTAGAGTGGGAATCAATAAAATTGGAAACAAGAAATGAATAGAGAAAATGAAACTAAAGGCTAAAAGTCTTTTTTTTTTTTTTTTTTTAAGACCAATAAAATTGATAAACCTCTAGCTGGGCTAACCAAGGCAAAAAAAGAGATAATACAAATTACTAACATCAGAAATGGAAAAGTAGTCATCACCACTAATTCCATGGATATTAAAGGAATATTACATCCAGCACTTTGACCACAAATTTAGTGACTTAGACCAAATAGGCCAATTCCTTAAAAGACACAATCTACCAAAACTCACAAAAGTAGAAAACTATTGTCTACATATGCCTCTATCTATTAAGGAAATTGACTCTGCCATTAATAACTTTTCTAAAACAAAAGCCTTAGACCCAGTGGTGAAGTCTACCAAAGACCCCAGGACAAAATGATACCAATTCTCTACAATCTCTTCTAGGAGATAGAAACTGAAGGAACCTCCTAATTCATTCTATAAGATCAACATTTACTCAAATACAAGCTGAGTATCCCTAATCCATAAATCTGAAATCTAACATGCTCCAAAATCTGAAACTTTCAGAGTTGCTGACATGATACTCAAAGGAAATGCTTGTTGAAAAATTTCAGATTTGGTATCTTTGGTTTTCAATCAGTAAGTAAAGTGAAAATATTCCAAAATTTGGAAACACTCAAAATACTTCTGATCCCAAGCATTTCAAAAAAAGGATATTTAACCTGTACCAAAACCAGACTAAGACAGTCTAAGTCCTAGAAAAAAAAAAAAAAAAAACACTGTCACTTTTAAACATAGATGCATAAATCATCAACAAAATATTAGCAAACTGAATCCAAAAATGTATCCAAATGGGATTTATTCCAGGTTTGCAAGGTTGGTTCAACACTCAAAAATCAAAAGTTTAATCCATCACATCAACAGGCAAAAATCAGAAGTTTAATCCATCACATCAACAGGCAAAAGAAGAAAAAATCATAGGATCTTATCAAAAGATATGCATCTGTTAAAATATGGCACTCATTTATAATAAAAACTCTTAGTGAAATAGAAAAAGGATACACATAACTTCCTCAACATAATAAAGAATATCTACAAAAATGGCAGCTAGCATCACACTTAATGGTGAGAAACAAACGTTCCTCCTAAGATCAGGAACAAGATAAAGATGTCCTCTCTCACCACTCCCATTCAGCATCAGACTGGAAATCCTAGCTAAAGCAATAAGACAAGAAAAGGAAATAAAAGGCATACATACTGAGAAGGAAGAAATAAAACTTTATTTAGAAAAGACATGATTTTCTATATAGAAAATACTAAAGAATCAATTTTTTAAAACTGGAACTAATAAGCAATTCTAAGAAGGTTGCAGGATATAAGGAGGTTAATATACAAAAGTCCATTGCTTTCATGTATACCAGCAGTGAAGAATTGGAATCTAAAATTGAAAACACAACACCATTTACATTAGCATAAAAAAACACTTAGGTATAAACAGCTAGCAAAACATGTACAGGATATACAAAGAAAACTATAACACTCTGATGAAATAAATAAGAAATCTAAGTAAGTGAAGAGATATTCCATGTTCATGGTATTTTATCTAGAGATTCAACACAATCCCAATCCAAAGTCAAGCAAGTTATTTTGTGAATATCAATAGAACTGATTCTAAAGTATCTATGGAAAGCTAAAAGACCCAGAACAGCCAACACAACACTGAAGAACAACAAAAAAGCTGAAGGATTGACACTACCCAACTTCAAGACTTACTAGACAGCTACAGTAAGCAAGACAGTGTAGTATTGGCAAAAGAATAAACAAGTAGATTAAGTGAAACAGAACAGAAAACCCAGAAATAGACCCATATAAAAATAGAGCCAAGTGATCTTTGACAGAGTACCAAAGGCAGCTGGATAAAGGAAGAATAGTCTTTCTAACAAAAGATTCTAGAATAACTGGATATCCACCTCACAAACACAAACTAACAAAAATCCCCCTCAGTCCTGCCTTTGTCTGCCAATGTACATAACTTAAGATAGCAACCCCAAACTCATTGTTTGGACAGTATGTGTTGGTCTTCCAAGTAGCTGCCAACCTGTCTTCACTCTGCTTCATCCAGCCCCCTATTTCATGTTCAACCACTTCCACATAAGATCAAAAGTCTCAGAGCCCAAGGTAACTTTCACTAGCAATCCCAGGTCTTTCCTTAATTCCATTTCTGCTCCAAAATCTTCTCTTTCATTTATCTACATAAATTGTTTCCTAGAAGAACTTTATCTATTTTTTGGTCCCTGATTTATCCCTAGGATTGTTCGCAGACTAGACACTCAATAAATACTTCTTGAATGAATAAGCTTTTAAGTTGTATATATGACATATGCACACTGAGCACATACATCAAAATATCAATACATCAAATGTTAGTACCCAGAGTGATTATCTCTGGGTGGGAAGGTTATGGGTGATTTTGATTTTTTATTCCTTTTTGCTCATCTAGACTTCCCAACTGTGAACAAGTATTGCTTTGGATAATAAAAATAATAATAGAAGCAAAAAAACACAACATAAGAAAGGCCAGGTTTATATAAAGGGAGCATCAGGAGTGATGATTCACTTTATAGAAGGCATCTTTTGCTTTATGAAAAGCTTCATCATAAAAATCTTCCATATTAATACAAGGAGTAGTAAAGGGGGGGGGGGGATTTGATTTGCAGCACCTTTCAGGATGGTGTGACGTTCAGAAAGTCCTGTTTCTCCCAAAGAGAACAGAAGCTGCTCCTGCTTCCTTCCTTCTAGAGTCTACATAGACCATGGGCTGTTTCCTTCTCTTCTATCAAGGGAGATCACAGCACATTCCCAGCTGGTCAGGACCAGAGTCAGTGACCCCTGACTCTGCAGCCTCTCAGGTTTCTCCTTCAGCATGAGTGTTTTGTGACTCTGAGAAACTACACTGGATCCTCTGCTGGGCAATAACCAAGAAGAAGGCTTCGACCAACTGACTTAAAGTGAGAATACCCTCAGTCTAACAGGTGGAAGCCAGATTAGCTCTGGACCTCTGGCCTCATAAAGAGCTTTCCACCCTACAAAACTAGATGGTGTCATAAGAGCAGTCCCCCACCTCAACAACTGCCAACCTGGGCCAACCAATGCTGCTCTGGGCCTGTACCTACGTGTTCCGCACTCATTCTCTGTGAAGCTTAGATCTAAATCTAGGTGTGTAATACTGACCCAATTTTACAGATGAGGAAACTGACCACAGGTGAAGTAATTTGCCTATGGTCACCCAGCTATAAAGTGGAAGAAATGAGACTCAAAATTCCAACTTTGGTCTGAAGGATGCCTTCATAACAAATGAATATATATGCTCAGGTAACTTTTTAAAATAGCAAAGGTATTTAGCACCTTATCTGTGCCAGGTTTTAAGACACAGATGCTGAGCCAGGGCTGCCAATAGGACTGCCACTGTCCCTGCCCTGTGGAGTGTGCATGCTAGCAAGGGAAACACACCATGCAACTGGCTTCCACTGGTGAAAGGGCTTCCCCGGTGGCATCTTCAACCTCGGCTACGTCAGACACAAATGTAAGGCTAAGCAAGACTACAGCTAGCCATGTGGCAAACTGCAGAAGTCACCACTATACTAGGCACTTCACATCCGTTCTGTCATTTAATTCTCACAATACCTTACAACGTAAGCTCATGCATCCCTAGTTTACAGGAAGGTAAATGGAGATTCTGAAAATAAGTTAAAAGTCAAGATCTGCTTCTCTCTTACAGAACCTTCTCCCCAGCACTTTCCCAAACTACATGGGCTGCACCCTGCAGGCACTTCCCCACCTTAGAAAAAGCTGAGGGGCTCCACACTAACAACTTCTATTGAGGCAAAAGTCTCAAGGAACCATGCACTGCCATGGCAACTGGCTGAGAGATGCCTGCCAAGAATATGGGGGTACAAAGGCTGGAAGGAGAATGAACTTGAGGTACCTCCTCAAACAGCAGTTCCCCATTCTGGACCCAGGAGCTACAAGGCCCCCATGCCTGGCCCAGGGTCCTACCTGTTTACCCCAGGTCCAACCCGGGTGTCAGGCCCCCACTTGGCCCTGGCTGTGGGCCCTCCGCATCCTCACTCACAGGCTGGTGATAAGAAGGGGAAATCAGGATGACATAAAGGCTTTGTGCCAGGTCTGCCAGACTATGATACTTTACAACTGTCATGACTTCCAGGCTCCTTGGGACTACGGAAGCCCATCACTTCCCTTATTCTGGCCTTAGTTTCTCTATCTGCAAACTGAGGACAACCACCCTTGCCTGGTCTGCTTCCCAGGAATGCTGTGCAGAATCAACAAGAACATAGATGTCTGCTGTGCAAACTGGAACTGCTGAATCAAAGCAGTCCAAGTGTGGTTACCTCCTCACGCAGAAGGCTGGCCTTGTCATCAGAGGACGCCAGCGACAGCCGACCCAGGAGCCAGGCCAGGACTCTCTTGACTAGGAAAAGGCTATCACTCGCCAAGTTTGCTCCTGGCATAAAAGTCTGCCAACATAGATGGCAGGCCTGCCAGCCAGCTTTCCTCTTCAGGGACGCACACACAACACAATTCAACTCATAAATAAAAATCTGATTATCACAGGCTTTTTCGAAGCCAATGTGACAGAGTTTTAATCTTTCAAAAAGAAAAACTCATAAAATATTCAAGCGAGGCCTCAGCATCTCAGGAGACTAACAGGGACTCTTGACAGTTGCCAAGTACAGACACCCCAATGGGGGGCCCCCAGGACCCCTGCCATTGGCCACCAGCATATCTCACCCTGCCACGGCTGCTGTCCCGCCAAGTCATTAGCAGCACGCAGGTCCGGGCTCTGCCAGCCCTGTCTACCCATCCTGCCAGCCTGTTCACCTTGGCTGCTCTCCATACTCTTGGCTCTTTCTGCTCTACAAGATCGGGGATGCCCTACGCTCCTTTCCAGCCTGAGTAGTGCTGAGAATAAGCCAAGAGAGACAAAATCATGAGGAAAGAGGAAAAAGCACCACCCCCTACCCCACCCCCACCGTCACAACCATTAATTCAGGCTAAATAGGAGAAGCCAAGAAGGGCAAGAATTATGGCCTCTGGAAGGTGGCTGATGAATCTTCCTTTCTAGGATTCATTCACTCATTTATTCATTCAAAAATTATTTGCTGTAACCCTACCATGTGTTAGACACCATGGGCACCAGGAATATAACAGTGATACATACAAAAATCTTTGCCCTCTACGATGAGTAAGGGCTGCTTCCAGGGCTGGGGTCCAAGATGAGCCTGGAACATCTTTAAGATCCAGAAAGCAAGAAGCAGCCAAAGAATGATAAGGGCTTGTCCAAAGGACTGTGGCGCCTATGTGAAAAGGCTACTACTTGCCCTGTCTGGAATGGTGTGAGCAACGGAAAAAAAAAAAATGATGGTAATGGATTACAGCCTGTAAAATAAACACCCAGGAGTCTAAACTGATGTGAATAAGTGAATAAGCAAATAAATACATGGGGGAGAATGGAGAGCTCTTCCTACAGTGGAATTCTGATTAATAAATGTAGAAAGAATGATGGAAATAGGAAATCACTATTTGGCAAACATCACAGCCCTCATTGTGGCAGGCAAGAATCAACAATAGATGCTAAAATTAGCGGGCAAAAAGTATATAATGAGTAACAAGGTATTTGCGTTGTCTCAAAATAATCTCCCCACAAAACACATATTAATACAAAGGGTAAGCCAGTAACTGTAGAGAGGACAAGCCTGGCAGACACCAGCTGAACCAAGTGTTCAAAGCTAACATCCCCAGCAGCAGTCCTACCCTGTACTGATGTGATACCGTCAACAGAGAACAGTGTCACTTTTGGGGGAACCCCTTGGAAATGCATAACTTCAGTCATACTACAACTGCCACACAAACCCAGGAGTTGTATTCTAAGTAACAACTGGTGGGGCTCTTTAAATGGGCCAAGGGCATGGTATTCAAAAACAGACCAAGTCCCAGACTGCTAGAGGCTAAGGAGCCATGACAACTAAATCCAAGGTGGGCTCCTGGGTTAACTCCTGGGCCACAAAAGAGGCCATTAGTGGGACCATGGGTGATGTTTAAAGTTTGTAGATCAGTTAACAGTATTGCTTTAATTTCTTTTATGAATATTAATTTCATAGTATATTTGAGCATTATACTATGGGCATGTACGGTAGTAATATTTAAGGAAGCTGGGTGAAGGTATATGGAAAGTCTTAGTATTATTTTTACAAATTGTATTAAGTCTGAAATTCTTTCAAAATAAAAATTTTTGAAAAATTAAGTTCTACCCTCACCAAGCTTACACTCTTGGGAAGGAGAGGAAAAAAGATAGACAGGAAATACAAAAAAAAATTTTTTTAATGGTAAATATATACTGTTAGGTGATATTAATACTGTGGAGAAAACTGAAATCCAATCACTTGGCTTGAGGGAGGGCATAATTTAAAATAGTACTTAGAGAAAGCTTGCTAGATAGATCCAGGTGAGGGACTGAGCCAAGAGAACAGCTGGCAAAGAGCATTCTGGGCAGATGAACAGCAGGTGCAAAGGCCCTGAGGTTATAACGCTTGGTGTGCCAGAAGAAACAAGGTCAGATTGAACCAGACAACCTATCAGCTCCATTCCTGCCTCAGTGGGAGCTGGCCACTCCATTCCACACTCCACATTCCCATTCCTCCTCAACAAGCTGCCAGATCAGCCATCCACAGGCCTGGCAGAGTAGCATCTTAAATAGCAGAGTCCTAAAGGCTGTACATAAAGTTTAAACTTCCCTAGAACAATTCCTTAAGAAGGCACTATGTTGGGGACTGTCTCCCCAGTCTTCTAGAAGCCCAGGAGCCAGTCTGTCCTCTAGAATTGAACAGAGCAATAGTTTTCTAGTTGAGCACCAGATGAAGATGCTAGCTTGCATTAAGGGACCATGTTGCATGAAAGATACACATCTCACAACACAAGAATCACAGTCAGCCAGGCAAGATGCTCTCATTCTGAATGGGACCAAAAGCACAGCAGTTCTCACCAACTAGTTATGCCCGCCCAGAGCATCTGCCACCTGCATGATTGCTACTCTCCACAGTTAAGTGCCAATCTGGTGAGAAATCATGAGATTTGTTCAAGCAATCATGCCTCTCGTCTAAGATCATCGACACTCACCCCTTCCCATGGGTCAGTACTCAGGCTAGCCTGGTGTACTTTATACCTACAGCCCAAACAGTGGACACTTCTTAACTGCAAGAGAAATTGACTAGGAGTTAAACTGAGTTTGGTTTTACGTTTTTCTTCTATAAATTTGCTGCTGGCAACTGCCACCTCCTATCTGCACCGGGCTCATCATTAGTACCATAAAGGAAAAAACGGCAGATGAACTTTAACAGAAAGATACAGAATGGACCAATCCAGCCTACGTCATCAGCTTGTTTCGTTTTCTGGGCCTGGGCTCATGGCTGTGATTTTTTATTGCAGCCATATAACACGGTCGTATTTTCTGCTAGTAAAATTGTCCCTGGGTCATACAATGGAATCAAATTGATCAATATATCACAGAGCTGCTGGAAGAAAAAAAAAGCTTTCTGGTGTTCCTCCATTCCTCCAACATCATGATACACACACATTCACAGCTAAGAATGGTGACATACGGAGGTAATATTGTCCCTTCACATGGTTGCTATAAAGATAAATGTGATAAATGCTAAGTATCTTCATTTATTCACTGAACAAATATTTAATAAGCATATACTACGCCTGGCCCTTGCCAGAAACAAGGACGTAGTGATGAATAAAAACAGCTATGAGCCCAGGGCAATGGCTTGTTCCCATAATCCCAGCTACTTGGGAGGCTGAGTCAGGAGGATCGTTGAGCCTGGGAGTTCAAAACCTGCCTGGGCAACAGAGCAGAACTCTGTCTATAAAAATAGAAATAAACAACAAATACAAATAAAATGTTTACAGACTATGTGTTCATGGGGCTTATTCATTTCCTTGGCTAGCAAAATTCTCCCAGGTTTTCAGGGTCTTCCACAAGGACATCTAGCATCTTTCTGTCCATCTGCTTGTCCATCTACCCATCTACCTCTCCCTATCCCTCTCTCCTTTCTTCTTTCTCTCATATTCTCCTATACACCCTTTATGTCCCATCACTCCCTAAATACTCAGTTCAAGTAGACCACCTGCTATTTTCAGCCTCCCTCAAAAGATATTTTTAAGCATTCTGAAATGTCATTTGCACACAAAGCCTTGGCTAATTATAATCTTTCTACCTCTTCCTTAGAACCTAGGATGGCCTCTTCTCTTATCTGCCTATCTCAACACTAACCACCATCAAGGCCACACACTTCCTATCACAAGTATCCCGGGTCCCCCTCATTTTCCCTACCAATTTCTCCATCCAGTCCCCCCTCCCAAGGCTCAAAGGAGCCTGAGTTCTTGAGGCTCACCAGGTCCTTCTCCTCTCTGACAACAGCAGATGTCAAAGGCAAGGGCCACTGCCACCGTTTCAGAATCTTCTGCCCAGAACCAGCATAAGGCAGAAGCTCTGGGTGACCCCCTGGCTGGTGGCTAAAAAGCACCCTCCAATGCACTCAGCAATGCCCACTGTGGCAGGCAGTGAGCTCTGCGGAAGTGGGGAGGTAGGTTTTCTCAACACCCACCCAAACCCCAGCGCCAGGCACAGAGCCTGATGCATAGTAGGTGCTCATTGAATAATGTCTGATTGTTACTGAAACTGCTTCTCTGAAAGTTTTGCTAAGTGAGGTAGAAGATTTCCTCTAAGGTTAAATGGAGGAGAAATACCAATTTTATGCTACCTATGCTCTTAAAGTATTGGAGAAAACTCTTCTTTGAAAGGCAGGCAAATTTCAATAGCTCAGGGCTGTGTGGGTAAGTCTCATGAGTGAGCCAGGCTGGGGGCCAGTACTGGGAAGATGGCAGGCTGCTCCTGATGGCCGCTGCATGCAGGTTGCCAAAACATGTGAGACACTGAAACTATTAAAGATGAACAACTAAATCAACTACTGTGGCCAGACAGTGTTTATATCTCTGGTTTAACGCCGGTTTAAACACTCCTCCCTTGCCCCACCCAGCCCCCCCATCCTGTTTATACCAGTTTTGAACAGAAAAGGTGTTTTTATAATTAGCATAATGTTTATATTCCAGCAAGACTGTTCAAAAGGTTTAAAAACAGATTGATTCCTTATACACCTTAGAGCTCTTCCCCTGAAGATCTTGTTTACACTAGCATTTTCCTTAGTAAATCTTCGGAAAAGGTCAATTGCAGTTTACAAAATCTTAAACCGGCAGCTCCAAATGATTGGATTTTGTAGTATTTAGGCAACTTTCAAATCCCACCAATGGGTTCTTCTGCCTCAGTGCTCAGCAGGGAGGCAGGTGTCCTCACAACAATCAATTCTAGGGCTACATGCACACGAGGACAGCCCCCGAGTAGTGTACGTTCCGGGTCTTGAAGGCCTGCCTATGCAAGGGAAACAAGAGGCTCCTGGATTCTAGAAGGCCTCTGGGATCCTAGGACCTCCAGCAACTCTGGTTTAAGAAAATCCAGCTCAGGGAATCAGACACCACCTTGCTAAGGGCTGGTCTATCCAATTTACAAAAAGGGTATTCTCATCACAGAAAGAACCAGAGAAGCAATGCTTTAAAAACAACTCTCCTGGGTAATATTAAAATGTTTATTTCTTTACCCTTCCCAATAGGATGTTAAACAAAAGGTATGCTTACGAGGGGAAAGGGTGGCCCTGGCTGGGGGAGGATGGGTAAACAAAATTAATCTCCTTTCTTTACTGCAGGACTTTTCAGAGCCTTTAAAGATCAATGGCCACTGTGAATCTCTAAGACAAGCGTGTGCTCCATTCACAGGTACATCTTGCTCTAAACTCACTTCTGCCTTCCTCTGTCCTTCTCCCTGTGGACCACCCATGGAACATACTGCCTTAGCCACCTTTCAGAGGTAAGAGGAACAAGCTTACACTTCTGTGACTAGGAAAGAAAAGGACTTGCCTAAGATTCATAGCTGATTAAATCTGCCCTGGAAGCCAGGACAACAGTCACTCTACAGCACTCCACCTTCCCTCAAAACCAATGCTGCCTGGCCTACTGATTTGACCTAGTAAGACCTGACCAGACACCAGACACTGACCTCGGTGTCCAACAACCAGGGAGGGATCCCTGCCAAATTCCCAAGCTTGCTCTTAGCGTAAGCTGATGAAAAATAATGACGCAACACCCAGGCCCAGAGTTGCAGAATCGTGGTTCTAAGAGGCCCAACTGAGTGGCCAGCTATTGCTTACATACCTCATCGATGATGCTGTTACCCCCTCTTTCAGGTTCCTCACGTCTGGATAATGCCTAGAGACAAAGAACATCTCTGGTGGTTTCTTCCCCATGACTGCAATGTTATCTACCCACTGCAGAGTCTGACAGGGGCATACAGCTTTATTTTAAGTACATCCACAAAAGAAAGTGGTCAACTTCGAGGGGCAGCAGTCCTAAGTTCAAATCTCAACTCCACCACTTACTTCGACCTGTGAGCCTCAGTATCCTCACCTGTAAAAGTGGGGGGTTCCCCTGTCCATGCTCCTGTTTTCAGAATCTGTGCCTCCCCTATGGGTCTCCTGCTTTTATAGCCACCCCTGGACATTCCCCAGCTGAAGCTGCTGTGAAGGAAGAGCAGAGACCAAGCAGCACATCTGTAGCTACCACAACAGCTGCCTCTGATCTTGGAGGGTCTCTTAAAAGGCCCAAGTTTTCAGGTACAGGACAGCCTAGACCAGAAGAGATCAGAAAACCTTAGTAACTATTGTTGAAGGAATGTTCCACGCTGGTCCATCACTTAACTGTACAAATGGGGAAGCCAAGGCCAGGGGTGGGGGGTTAAGATCTGTCTCAGCACACAGAGCAGGTCAGCAGCAGCACCAGACAGGGCCTCCGACACCCGTCTGTTGCTCCTTTAGTGCACCTCATTACAGGGGACGAAGATGAGGGGAAGAATCCAGGAAGGTGATGCGTGTCCCTAACCCTCATCACGTTCTGCTGATTTTTTAATAGACTTTAACAATTTACTGACACCAGCGGAGCTTATAAAGTAGTTTAATTGAATTAATTAGGCAGTCCCGACTTACTCCTGAGTTCCCCCTTTGGCTCCAGGGAGGCTGTGCCTGCTGCCTGTTTAACCCCTTGCATCCCAGAAAGACTGTCACTTGCTCTCATTGAAAATGATTCACCACATTCTTGAGAGTTTCATCCCTAAACTAGCTCTTACCCTGGCCCCAACTATATCCCAGTGCTAAGCACATGCTGTACCCGTCACGTGCTAGACCTGAACTGCCAAAATCCTACCCTAATAAAATTTAGTGCTCCCTTCTCCTGGAGGTTCCCCAGGTGACAAGGGTCAGCAGGTGTGGGGTCAGTGCCCCAGCATGCGAGGTGCTCACTGATCTGTGCCTAGGCAATGGCACTCCACCCCACCATTGCCATCTCCTTAGCCTCAACTTCCCTTGAAGGAGAAATTGGTTCCTGCTGCTCTAAGTGGGCCCTGGCAGCAGGAGCAACAGCACCACCAAGGAGCAAGTCAGGAATGCCCACTCTCAGGCCCGGCCCATACCCCTAAATCAGGATCTCTGGGCGTGGAGCCTGGCAATCTGCATTTTAACAAGCTAAAGTTAGGAAAGAAGTGGTCTGGGTGATCACTGAGATTCCCTCTAGATTAAAAAGTCTAAGAAACAATCCAAAAGATAAAAACCAATTCATGCATTATTTACAAAAGGTGAAAATTGGAAATAGCAAAATCTCTCCAAAACAGAGCCTTGCTGGGCATACTACCGTATAGCCACCTCACAGAATACCTAAAGTCAAAACCCTCAGGGTTCACCATAACACTGGGAAACACAGAGCTAATAATACTGCACTTTTTCTTTTTTTGAGACAGAGTCTCAAGCTATCACCCTCGGTAGAGTGCTGTGGCATCACAGCTCACAGCAACCTCAAACTCTTGGGTTTAAGCAATTCTCTTGCCTCAGCCTCCCAAGTAGCTGGACTACAGATGCCCACCACAATGTTTGGTTGCAGCCGTCATTGTTGTTTGGCAGGCCTGAGCTAGATTCGAACCCGCGAGCTCTGGTGTACGTGGCTGGCACCCTAGCTGGTAGAGCTACAGGTGCCAAGCCACTGCACTTTTTTTAAAATTAGGAGACAATTTGTATCCATCACACCTATTAAAAAAAATAAAATAACTTGGTAAAAGCAAACAGTCAAGGGTGCTGGTATCTGAGTGGGGATCTCTAGATTTTCTTTCTTCCTCATACTTTATGTTTTTCAGCTTTACTATAAATAGCACTTGCTGTTTTTTATAATGAAGAAAAACAAACTTGGTCTTATTGTATTTTTTTAAAAAATCAGAAATAGTGTCCTGCTCAGAAAGCAGAAGGTTCCACACTAACGTGGAACTCCCTCCGATGAGGGCCAGACTGTGCTGTGAGCTTCTGTCAGCTGGGATAGCAGGCCCGGCCCTGCGCACAGGTGTGAAGCAAGGACAGGAGGGAGGCCAGAGGAAAGCAGTGCCTTCAGATGAACCATTCTTGGAAAGTGATTTTGCCCTTGGTAGATAATTGGATGAATTAAGCAAAACTGCAATGGTGAGAAGGAGAACACCAGACCCAAGAAAAAGGAAACTGCATCCCCAAGCCTCTGAAGACATCAGCAGCTTCATGCACCAGAGCACACCTGGCAGGCACCACATGCTCTTGTTAGGCCAATAATAAGTCATTGTTTCCAGGAACATCTAAGCTCCGGAAGCAGGCGCTGGGGCTGCAGGTCCTCCCCAGCTGGCTCACGGCAGGAATCAATAATTGCAGAGGGCAGAGCAGGAACCAGGTGAACAAACACAGGACCTGGGGTTAGAACCTGACTGTGCAGGAGGCTCCCCCACTTACAGGTCTGAATGGAGACTCGTCCTGCAGCCCACTCTCTTTATGTGCTCTGGGAAGCTGTCACAGCCAACAGGCCTGGCAGGAGAGACAGCATGAACAAAGCACGGAGGTGGAAAATCATGGGTGTACCTTGGATAGCCACTTGGACAGCAGGGACAAGGGGCACAACCAGGGGAGAGGGGACTGGTGAGGTCATATGAATAAGCTAGGCCAGTAGTACTGGGGGGCAGGGTATAGCATGGCAGCATCCTTCATCCAAGCACCAGGGGCTGGACGGGAGGGGGACAGGAGGGAAACAGAAGGGGAATTTCCACTCTGCTAAGCCACCACCAGCCATTCCTAAATAAGACCAGGACTGGAGGCAGTGACACCTTCAAGTGTACCAGCAAATCGCCATGGAGCATGCCCTCATCCTCACTCCCCTCTCCCCCACCTGAGTGGGCATATACATGCCACCCTGAGAGCACTGGGGAGCCGCCCACTGGATCCTAGGATGGCCAAATTTACCTGAACAGATTTAAAGAAAAATCTGTCAGCAGCTTCGTGGGGGACAGAGTGGAACAATCACTCGGAGACAGCTGATTAACCCCCTACCTTATCCCTGAATTTCTTCTATACCTGTTGTCAAAAGTCCCAGTAACAATGCTACAAGAGCCAGGAGGACAGGGACACATTAGGACCTATGGCTCCTGACCTGCAAGCAAGAGCCAGCAAGCTCTCTACATCATAGAATAACCAGGCCACCCACCCCAGACACGCCCTAGTGTTCTGGCATCACCCAACTGCAGCAGGTGACAGGACTGGCACCTCCAATCCAGGCCTTCTGCAAATGAGGCACCTCAAGCTCAGAGAGGGAGAGTGGCAGATTTTGTCTGAAGGTCACACAGCAGCAGAGAAGCAAAGCATGAGGCATGAACAATGGAGCCTCAAACCCGAGACTCCTGACTCATATCCCAGCTCAGCAGGGGCTTGAACACTACAGTAGTCGCTGGCTCACAGGTATAAAGGGTGACTGACACAGGGACTTGTGGGGCACCCTTAAGTCCCATAAACTGGGCCATAAAGGAAAACTAAAAGAGAGTCATAAGCTCTCCCAGAGGAGGTTCAAAGTGAGGCCGGAAAGATGCTCATTTAGCAGGAATGATGCTTAAGACACTGAAGGACAATACCTCAGTTTATTTTGGGGGGGTGGACATGGGAAGGATGTGTGTGCATCTGACACTCCATCCTTGGTGTGACAGCTTAGGGCTCTGTGATCTTCAAACACTCCCCTGTAAAGCAGAAGCAGCACCTGATAAGCGACAAGTGGTGAGCCTGTGCCATGGTCTTCAAACTGGGTTCCAAGCCTCCAGCCATCCTGGGGGCAGCCAGGAGGTGGCCAAGCAGACAGAGACCTGTCTCCTTCTGCACCGACCTCCCCCAGCAGTCAGGACCCAGGGCCTTTCAGGCTCATACAAAAATGCTTTCCTTCCTTTTAAAATCAGAATAAAGAAATGAACTTTCATGTCAAAGACAATGTTTAACACAGAATATTAATATATTCATCTTCATACCAATGCAGTCATAAAATATCATTTTTAATATTTTTTATGGAAGAAGTAGCCCACAAAGGCAAAAGTGCCGAGGGCTCACAGAAGTCATAATGTGGTCCTCTATCCTCAATTTAAAAAAATTATTTTTTTGCATTTATCTACATATTTAACATTCTGAGTTCCTGTGTAAAGCTTCCTTTACAAAAAGGTTCTTTGGCCTGAAAAGGCTTTTGAAATCTTGTCGTGAGTAAAAGTAATGTTTTTCTTTACAAAATGTTACGGTTTTAACTTATGAGCAAGTGAAACGTGGTGTCCCATTAGTTTCTGAGCTTTACTAAAGCCGAAGTCTCAAAACACGAGAATTCCCTTGACTATATGGACCTCCCAATCCTGATGGCCAGTCCTGGCTTTGGGTATCAGTATACTTTAGAAATGTGGGCACACTGTCCATCATCCTTTCTTTTCAAGTTATTTCTAATTCATGTCTTGAGACACAGAAAGCACCAGACAGAAAATAATCACCTCTTCAGAATAATGACCTCTTCAGAAGGGGATCCCACACTGCAGACTCCAGCTTTGACGCTGCCACGCCCCCCATGTGATTCTGAGGGAACCGCTCTAATGCAAAGGAGGAGAATCCTCAAAACTGGATAAACCACTTAAGCAGTCAAAATTGGGAAGAAGGAGAATCCTTCTGCAGAAAACCCCAGCTCAGCTGAGGACAGTCAACTGCACCTCTTAACCTTCAGCATATGGAAACATCATCTGGATTGTGTTAAACTCTCAGGCTCCCAGCAGCACCTTTCAGAGTCAGAAACCCCACGTCTGAGGATGAGGGACAGGCTGCCCCATGGTACTCTGAGGCGGAAGGTCCCAGACAACTCTGGGAAGAGTTTGATAAAAGAGGGGGGGGTGATTTCTCAGTGCTGATTTCTAGGTAAAGGCTCAGCAAGACAGAACAACAGCAGAAAGCCTCATCACCTGGGCCAAGTCCCTGCCCAAGTTGCTGAGAGGGAACAGCAGATGGCCAGAGCCTGGGAGCATGGGCTGCCAATGCCAAACCAAGGCCAGATGAGAGAGCAGCGAGGGCACACTATGAACACTAGCTCCTAGGGCCAGAGTGGCTAAGTTCACTTTGAGAGGCCAAAGCGGGTGCAATGGGCACTGTTTTCTTACTCCTGCTCAGTGTCCCTTTTTCCAACCCAAAACCATCTCATCCTTTCTGGTGTCAATGGGTTGTGCCCAGTCCCCAGTTCTCAGAGGAGACTCAAATAACAAAGGCCTGTCCAATCAGAACAACATACCACCCTGACACTGTGACTGGCTTAGGGAGGAGCCTGTCACCCCAGCTGGGCCAATGAGAGGCTTCCTTGGGACTTCTGCCGAAGCCCTTGGGCAACAAGTACTCTCTTTCCTCTTAGACTATCCCATTAGGGTGAGAAATAAGGCTGGTGCTGCCATAATCATTTCTGCCACCACTCAGGGAGGGCCTGCCCAAAGAAGTCAACACAAGGAAACAAGAGCTAAGAGATGGAGAGCATCACATTTCTGAAGACATCATCTCAATATCTGGACCAGCCATGACCAAAACTAGCTAACCCCCAGACTTTTCAGTAGGTTCACCAACACATGTTCCTTTGGCTTACGCAAATTTGAAATGAGTTTCTGTCACTTGCAACCCATGAGGTCCTGATTAAAACTGATGATCTGTTGTATGAAATGGCAGATTTGTTTTAAAGACAGGAAGAATCCTCACTTTCCTGAGAATTAGCTATGTGACCTTGGGTGACCCATACGACCTCTCTGTTTCCATTTCAACCCAAGCTCCCTAGGTTATGGTGAAGAAATTAAATTATATCACAATGACTGTATGAAGCACTTGAGACACTATCTGGCATTTGCAGGTGCTCCTTAGGTATCAGGAAAGAAAAGAGGAGTCTGAAGGAAGACTCCTCCCCAGCCACCTCAACTTGCTAAGGAAATAATAGTCCTACAATGACTATATAGCTTGGAAAAGCAAAATAGCCATCAGAAACCCCAAGTAAAAAAAAGAGGAGCTTTGAGAAGCCCTTGCTTAGGAACCATAACCTCTAGCATGTTCCCAGCAATTTATAGAGCTCAAAGCAGTTTCATGTCTATCATCTGTCCCCACAACCTCTGCTATTAGAATGAGATTCTCAAAAGTACAAAATGGCACAGCCTTTACACAAGCCAATTTGGTAATATCCTAAACATGTACAGAATCTGTGACCCCACAATGCCCTTTTCAATATGCTAACTTCTAAAAATACTCTCCTAAGTGCAAAATAATATTGATACAAGAAGCAGCGGCTTACACCTATAATCCCAGCACTTTGGGTGGCTGAAACAGGAGGATTACTGAGGCCAGGAGTTCAAAACCAGCCTGGGGAACAGATTGAGACCCCCATCTCTACAAAAAATAAGAAAATCAACCAAACATGGAGACTGAGGCAAGAGGACTGCTTGAGTCCAGGAGTTTGAGGCTACAGTGAGCTATGATGATGCCACTGCACTCCAGCCTGGGTGACAGAGCAAGACCCTATTCTTAAAAAAAAGAAAGAAATATAATTAATTTTTTTTAAGCAGCACTGGTGGCCTCTAGTCATGCTGGAGTAAGAGGGACCAGATTTACCACCCAACTTAAACAACTGAGAAACTGGCCACAAGATAGGAAACAATTTTTAGACTGGGCAGCAGGGCAACCCAGGGCAATAAGCTCTGAGAGAGAAAAGCAAACAAGTTGGGTCTTGGGATTGGACCTAGTCAGTTCTCCCAGTTGACTCTTTGGAGAACGTCAAAGCTGCGATGCAGACAGAGGGAACTAAAGCAGGGTGCAGGGGTCCCATGGAATTGAGGAGACAGAGTTAAGAATTTGGGGGGAGGGCGGCGCCTGTGGCTCCCATATGCCGGAGGTAGCGGGTTCAAACCCAGCCCCGGCCAAAAAAAAGAATTTGGGGAGAGCAAGGAAGGTACAATGTTCAGGGTAGAGAATCAGAGAAGAGAGAGCTGCACAGAGAACAGTCCTGAGTCTTCAGCTGCTTCACCTGAGTACTGATCAGCACAGGTACAAAGTGACACTACCTGAGGCTAGAGATATCACTCTCAGAGCTCACACAGGGCTAAGATAGTTCACATTCCCAATAGCCAAAGTGAAGAAATTCATACCATACAGCAGGGATCCTCAAACTTTTTAAACAGGGGGTGAGTTCACTGTCCCTCAGACCGTTGGAGTGCCAGACTGAGGCCCTGGGACAAGCTGGTTGCTAAGCAAGACAGGCAGCAGTGGCAAAAACACCTGGCAGGCCGGATAAATGTCCTAGGCGGGCACATGTGGCCAGCAGGCCATAGTTTGAGGACACCTGCCATACAGGGTTATCATGTTGATTATTCAGAATATTATGGCCTCAACAGTGGGAAAAAATTAGCTCTAGACCACAGGCCAGCATACCTTCTCTGTAAAGAGTCACAAAGTAAGTATCTTTGTGGGTCACTGTGGCATGAAAGCAGTCAAGGACAGATAACACACACATGAGCATAGTTATGTTCCAATAGAACTTTATTTGCAAGAACAGGTGACAGGATAGAAAGAATTATCCCATGCCCTGAGGTTTGCCAAACTGCTCTATTCCAAAGGCTGCTCTAGTTCTATCTAACAAGCCTTAACAGCAAACTGTTTCCAAGTAATCTAGTTACTGTGATAGAATAATGGCCCTACAAAAATGTCTATGTTCTAATCCCTGTAACTCTGAATGTGTTAGGATACATGCAAATGAAATTAAGTTTGCTAATCAGATGACCTTGGGATGGGGAGATTATCCTGGTTAGTCCCAGTGGGTCCAATGCAAAGGTCTTTCTGAGTGGGAGAGAGAGAAAAGAAAGAACTAGAGACTGGGCAACCTAAGGAGGGCTCTGCCCAATATTGCTGGCTTTGAAGATGAAAGAATAAAACCACATGCCAAGGAGTGTGGGCAGCCTCTAGTAGCAGGAAAAGAGAACAAACTCTCCCCTACAACTTCCAGAAGCCCTGCTGATGATGCTTTGATTTTAGTCCAGCAGGGCTCATTCCAGATTTCTGATCTCCAGAATTATAAGATAATACATTAACATTGTTTTATGCAACTAAGTCTCTGATCATTTGTTAAAGTAGTCACAGGAAACTAATACAAGAGAACAAAGCATAATAACATTTAAAAAAAAAGAGCAAGCAAAACATCCAGCACCAAACAATATAAAATTCACAATGTCTATCAATCAAATATTACTAGGCATGAAACAAGTAAGAAATTCAATTGATAGGAAGTCTTAAAAATGATACAAATAGTAGACTTCAAGGTCATTAAAATAGCATCACAAATATACTGTTCAAGAAGGTAGAGAAAAACACAAGCATGTGACAGAGACACAGGAGATACAAAAAAGACACAAATCAAATTTCTAAAGATGAAAAATAGAATACCGAGGATAAAAAAATAGTACTAAGTCCTATTAAGAACAGATTTAGATACTAAAAAAGAAAAGACTGCTGAACTTGAAGACATAGCAATAGAAAACTATGAACAACAAAACACAGAAAAAAGAAACAAGAAACAGGGCTTCAGTTGAGCTGTACAACAGATTCAAAAGACCTAATATACATTCAATTGGCATCCCTGAAAAGAGAAAAAAAAGTGCAGGATATGAATGGGGTAGAAAAGAAATGATATGTGACAGAATAATGGCCAAAAATTTTCCAACTTGATGTGAACTCAGAAACTTGATGAATCTCAAGTAAAAGAAACTTAAAACCACGCTCAGGCCCAGTGCAGTGGCTTATATCTATAATCTTAGCACTCTGGGACACCGAGACGGGTGGATTGCTTGAGCTCAGGAATTAGAGACCAGCCTGAGCAGGAGCAAAATTCCAACTCTAAAAATATCCGGGCATTGTGGCAGGCACCTATAGTCCCAGATACTTGGGAGGCTGGGGCAAGAGGATCACTTGAACCCAAGAGTTTGAGGTTGCTGTGAGCTATGACGCCATAGCACTCTACAAATGGCAACCGAGTAAGACTCTGTCTCCAAAAAAACAAGACAAGAAGAAAACTAGCACATGATAATTAAATTGCTTAAAATAAAAGATAAAGAGAAAAGCTTGAAAGTAATCAGAAATTTTTCCTGTGGCTCAAGGAGTAGGGCACTGGCCCCATATACCAGGGGTGGTGGATTCAAGCCTGGCCCTGGCCAAAACTGTAACAAAAAAAAAGACATTACACACAGAAGAACAAAGAATTACAGACAACTTAAGGTACTGATAGAAAAAAAACCTTATCAACCTAGAATTCTATAGCAGCGAAAACATCTTTCAAAAACAACAGCAAAATAAGTATAAAAGCGAAAGGAATACATCACCAATAGCCCTCAACTATAAAAAGTGCTGGTTCTCCGGTTTTAATAGGCAGAATACTAGGAACACTCAAAATAACCCACCAGAAGGGGGCTGGTTTCAAAAACTGTGATAGATCCTTGCGATGGAATACTGAAAACTGATTTAAAAAGAAAACAAACAAAAAATGGGAAGCAGATCTGTCTGGGCTAACGTGGCATGACCTCACATCATCTAGTGAAGTGAGAAAGGCTAAGCTGTAAAACAGTATGAATGGTTCACATGTGTGCCTCCTGCCACCAGGACTTAACTACTGAAAATGCAGCTTAGGAGAATGGGGAACCATGTCAAGGGGCCCTTTCCACTTTTATTCTTTACTTATTTCTGTGTCATCTGTACTGTTTTCAAAGAACATTTATTCATTCATGCATTTCAAGTTAAAAGTTAAAAAAACAAAAGAGGTCCTTAGCTGAGATTCAAGGAAAGCCCTATGGGCAGTCAATTAATTATTTACTAGCCAAGTAAAGTTATGATTTACTCAATTGGGGGCATGAAAACATCCATTCCTTTTGCTTCCTTCAAATATTCTTTATTTCATCCTATCCTAAATTCCACCCCTAATACACATCATGAAAAAGGTCTCTTCAAGGTCCATGTACAAGGATATTCACTACAGTTCTGGGGGTTGAAGTTGGAGGTAAGACAAATAAGTACACAAGTAGCAGGGTGTGGGATGTAGCACCCCACAAGTAGCATGCCCATAATTCTAGTACTCTGAAAGGCTGAGGGGGGGGGGATCGCTTGAGCTCAGGAGTTCCAGATCAGCCTGAGCAAAAGTGAGCCCCATCTTTACTAAAAATAGAAAAATTAGCTGGGTATCTATAGTCCCAGCTACTTGGGAGGCTGAGGCAAGAGAATCGCATGGAGCCCAGGAGTTCAAGGATGCACTCTGTAGCCTGGGCAACAGAATGAGACCCTGTCTCGAGAAACAAAAAAAAGGAGAAGTAGTACAAGCAAAAGGAATTCAGCAGCAGCAGACCTACACCACAAGCAGCCCTGGTTCTCTGGTTGTAACAGAAAACTGGGGACACCAAAATACCTATCAGGAGGAGACTGGTTATATAAACTGGGAGTAGCTCCTTACAATGGAATACTGAACGTTGACAAAAATGCTCAGAAGTAGACAGGTAAAATGTGGGGGCTTCCCCCTATAGCTGGAAGTAATGTGGATGGATCTCAAAAACTTTACAGCTGAGGGACAAAAGTTAGAAACAGAATGAGATCTCAACACTTCATCACGTATCTGAGTATTTAAAGCATGCACACAAAACAATAGCACATATTTCCAAGAACTCATATAAACAAAAAGACACACATTAAATATATCATTAGCCCAAATGGCTTGGAGACAGGGGAGGAGTGAAGCAGATGGAGAAAATAGGGAAAAAAACTAAATAAAGGCCGAGCGCTGGTAGCTCATGACTGTAATCCTAATCACCACCACACCCAAGATGGAAGCATCACTTGAGGCTAGAAGTTCAAGATCAGCTTGAAGAAGAGCAAGACGACATCTCCACAAAAAAAGTATAAAAATTAGCCAGGCATGGTGGCACGTACCTGTAATCCCAGCTACTCAGGAAGCTGACGCAGGAGGACCACATGAGCTCAGGAGTTCGAGGTTGCAGTGAGCTGTGATGACACCACTGCACACTAGCTCAGGTGACTAGTGAAACTCTGTCTCAAGGGGAAAAAATGAACTAACAAAGCAAAAAAGAAGCATCCATGAGCCAAAGAAGACCACATACCCTAAACTGAGCATAATTAACCCGCTGCATGTGAGTTTTAAAAAGGAGAGGAAAAAATCCAGGTTAACCTTTGAATTCTTACTGTGTCAGGTGTTTACATGTATTAACTCCCTCCTCATAACTAACCCTCTTATGGAGTTTTCTGACATACCTACCTAAACACTTCTCACTCCAATTTACAAAGAAGAAACAGATAAAGACAGGTTCAGCAATTTGCCCAGGGTCACCCAGGGAGGAAGGAGCAGAAGTGACCCTTGAATCCAGGCTGGCTGGCTGCATAGACTGAGTGCTTTGCCCCTTCCTAGGCAGCTGATTCTTCTTACCCTACTTTGAAGAAATAGAAGGTTTGCCTTTTCTTCTCAGAATCACAGAAAGTTAGAATGAGAGCCTGTATTAAACTATATTGGACCCCTTTTATACAGATGCAGAAACAGACCCAAAAAGGCCAGGAATGCCTCTCCCGATGTTCCTCCCACTGCGGCACACTTAGTCCCACTGCTTCAAGACCAGTTAGAAACGCAGAGAGGAAACAAAACAAAACAGAAACAGTCTAGAGAACAGGCCCTTGGAATAAAAGACATGGAGGATTAGAGACCTAGGGAGAGGCAGGAGAGAGGACAAAACTTGCTTCCAGTTTGGGAGCCAGCCACAGGACACTCAGGAAGCCTTAAGTCTGAGTTCAGCCACTATAAGGTGGCATTTATGAGCTATAAGACCCCGTGACAACTCTGTACCTTGGCTGAAGCCTGCCACTCAGCCAGAATGGGGACTCCGGCCAGGGAACAAGGGCTTTTGCTGGGCCCTGGTTTGTCATGTTCCGGAAAAGCCCATGAGGCCCTGGCACGGGCGCTGATGTATCAGCTAATGTCTCATTCAAGTTGTCAGCGTTTTGTTAGAGCCAATTCAGTGGGTAATTAAGAAAAAAGTTGAGACCAGATGGGGAAGCAGATGCTCGCTCAGCCGCAAGAACAGTTCCCTGCAAGTGTCTGGCAGAGCACCAGGCCAGCCGAGTCTGGGGAGAGGCGGGCTATACAACAACAGCTGCCTAGACAGGAGTGGAGAAAACGAGATACCCACTTTAAAGGTGGAGAAACTGAGGCCCAGCAAAGCAAGAGAACTGGAGGGCTGCTGGAAGCACAGCAGAGAATGGGAACGAAAGGAAGACCCAGAGCTTAAGGAAAAGGAGTGATCCTGCCCTGAGAAGAACCAGAGACAAAGCTTGGGTCCCCAAGCTAAGAAAGGATATCTGGGAGAAGGGAGAGAGGATGGTGTGAGGAGGCAGCAGTGTGGTTTCCAGCCTCAGCTCTGTCACTCCTCAGAGAAGTCACCACTCGTCCTCTATGCCTCAGTTTACTCATCCATAAAATGGAGGAAAGAATCCCTGGACCACCCAGTCACAGTATTCATGAGGTTAACAACTGTGCACAAGCATCAGGGTTAATCACATTTCAAAATGGCAGTTTGTCAGAAAATTAAACATAGGGTTACCATACAATCCAAAAATTCCAATTCTAGGTATGTACCCCAAAGAATTGAGAGTCTGGAAGAGCTATTCGTACACCCATGTGCATACTGGTACTGTTCTGACAGCCAAAAGCAAAGCAATTGAAATGTCCCTCTACAGAAGAAAGGATAAACAAACCGTGCTATACAACAGAAAATTACTCAGCCTTTAAAAAGGAAAAACATTTTTGTCATATGCTACAACAGATGAACCTAGGGGTCACCCTGCTGTGTCAAATAAGCCTGTCACGGAAGGACAGATATTCTCTGATTCTGCCCCTGTGAGGTACCTAGGACAGGAGAATGGGCCGTTGTGGAAGGAGTACGGAGTTTCAGTTTGAAATGATGAAAAGAATTCTGTTTGTAACAGGAAACGAAGATAAAAGAAAAAAATTATTTTAAGAAATAAATAATAAACAGTTCTGGAGATCAGTCGTACAACAGTGTGAATGTACTTAATGCTAATAAACTGTACATTTAAAAATGGTTAAGATGGGCGGCACCTGTGGCTCAGTGGGTAGGGCGCTGGCCCCACATACTGAGGGAAGTGGGTTCAAACCCAGCCCTGGCCAAACTGCAACAAAAAAATAGTTGGGCATTGTGGCGGGCGCCGACTTGGGAGGCTGAGGCAAGAGAATCGTCTAAGCCCAGGAATTGGAGGTTGGTGAGCTGTGTGACACCATGGCACTCTACCGAGGGCAATTAAGTAAGACTCTGTCTCTACAAAAAAAAAAAAAAATGATGAAAACCAAAAGTGGCAGGGCTGGGGGGGACAGGACCTACAGGGATCCTGTCTGCCACCGGTAGGTAATTTCCAGTGAAGGCTTTCAACCCTCCCACCCTCCATCAGAAAAGGGCGTAAGCCCTCCTGTGCTTCCTGGTGATGGTGCAGGCTCACCAGGCCAAATGCAGGGACCTCACGTTGAGATAAGCACAGTCCCAGTCCACCTCATCTACCCTGGGCTGCTGGATCACAGATCTGACATCTGCTCTCCCCACTCAAGACCTGAGGAAGAAGCTCCTGACAGCATTTTAGAATACATACCAGACCAAACACAACTTTCCTTATTCTGAATAAATAAATGAAACAAATAGGGGGAGACAAACTGGGTGACAAAAACAGGAGCTAAGCTCGTGTTCCAGATTCAGTGAAGGAACATATAAAGCACAGTTTTACTCTAGGAAATGGAAATAAATTTTAGACACACTCTTCCTTTGTGCACTCAAAAAAATGAAAGACAATAAGAACAGAGGGAAATTAAAAAGGGAAGCTCAAGGAATAATAAGAACGTGAGGAACAACGATGTCCTGCAGAAGTAAAACCAGTATCAGAAGCAGTAGACAGCAGAACTGTCAATGCAGAAAACCAAGAAAGTGATGCAAAGGATTGGCCTGAGAAGCACTCATAAAACTCAAAGGAGAAAATTTAAAGAAACTAAAATAATCCAAAGAGAAAGTAATTATGGAAAGCAAACAACAGGGGTATATGGACACACGTGGACAACTGCCATTCAGAAAACAGATGAGACCAAACAAATATAAGGAACAAAATGTCCTATTATTAAGAGTGACATCTGTAGACTGAAAGTACCTACCATGTACACAGCAAACTAATTAAGACACCGAAATATAAACATACCCTGAAATAACCTCTGAATTTTAAGGGTGAAAAAGAGTAAGATAGGCATTCAAAAAGGTTGAGGGGAGAGGAGTGGAGAGTCAAGGGCAAAAGTAAAATATCACTTGGCCTCTGAATTATCTTCTACAATATTAACCTAAGACCAGAGGACATTTATAGAGCTCTGAGTAATAAAATGCATATGTAACCCAAAATGCTTTATTCACCCCAGCGGCCATTCATATGAGAAGGAATCAAAAGTACCTTTTAGTTATACAAATACTTAGGGGGGGAAAAAACTATAATTAGGTGGAAGAAATAACAAAACACATTAGTCATAACAAATAGAAACAGGGGTAAGTTCCATATTAAAAACCACAGAATCTCACACTCTGAGTTTTTAAAAACAAAAAACAACATGCTATCCAAAAGAAAATATACAGTAGCTATTTTTTAAGTGCATAAAAGATCCAAAGTAAAGTAACACCATACCAGGTAAATTCCGGCAAAGAAAGCAGGAAGTGCCTTATAAAGACCTCTAAAATTAAAGGTGAAAGCAGGAAATGCACTATAAAAATTAGAAAACCCAGAATGGAAAGTAGAAGGCATAAAATAGGTCAAGGAGGGCCTCTTTTCACACATTAAGATACAATCCATAATAAAATGTAGCAGGCAGGTATATTTCTGTTAAATAGCCCAGCAATAAAATATATAAAGTAAAATATATAAAGCAAAAGGTAAAATCAAATGAAATATTGTATTATTGAAAGACATTAACAGACTTGATTTCCTGAAATAATAAGTAGAAAAACTTAATAGTACTACATACAACCAGGGCTCTATGGGGAATCTGAGATACAAAATGGAGGTATAAGAATATCCAGCAAACAAACTCTAAAAACCAAAATTACATTTTTTACAAGCAAATTAAAATTTTTACAAGTTAATGTTTAAAAAGAACACCAAAATTTAAATAAATTCTAAAAAGCAAACCTATTACTGGCAACATTTTCTCACAATAAACTAAAAATGAGTAAAAATAAACACATATAAAAAAGGTATCACACAGAAATTTAAATAATATGCTAAAGAGAACATTAAAACTAAAATTATAGAACATTTAGGGGAGAAAATAATAACCATACTTAGCACCTAGGCTTATATATGTTGCCAAAGACATACTCAGAGGAAAATTCATTGCAGTTTTATTACTGAACATAAAAAATATAAATATAAGTCTTCAAGAATCTTAAAAAATTCTAAAGAAAGCATAAGGGTGGATTTACTTAATATAAAAGTGTAATAATTCAGAAATATTTTAAACAGTCAGAATTGACAAATAACTAAATTATTTAAGAGGAATAATAAAACAATTAAAAACAACAAAACAGCCCAAGATATTAGCCATTCAACTAAGAAATAAAGAAAAAAAAAACTACAAAAAGAAAACAGATTAGGAAATGTAATCATATCTGTATTTTTAAAATTTTAAATTTAAAATTTAAAAAAAATTAAAAAATTCTGTTCTGTGCAAATTCAAATTATTAACGAAATAAATTTCTAAGAAAATAGAAATAGTTAAAAACATCTCAAGAAGAGCAAAAACCAAAAGTTATTAAAGATAGGATGACAGTAGAAAATAATTATCTCCAAAAACCTAATAAGGGAGTTTTAACGTCAAGTTATTTTAATAACTTTTAAAAAAAAGATAATTCCCATGCAATATAAAATCATTCCAGGCAGGGACTACAAATAAACATCTGGCATGCACACTTAAACCCTGTGTTTCCTACTTCTTATAAAACACTAAATTGTTCACACGTGACAAGGCCTCAGAATCCTCCTCAACATAGCAATCTCAGCAGCCACTACCAATAAGTATGTAATTTGAAATGAATTTATCCTGCATGTTCTAGATCACTGGAAATTTTGGAAAGCTTTCCAGTGTACACCCGCACTATACGAGCATAACTTCCATTAAACACACACACACACACACACACACACACAATAAGAATAAAACTGAGGGCAATCTCACTAATGAATACAGACATAAAAGACCGCAAATTAGAGACGAGATCTATTGAAATAATAAAATACTATGAACAAAATGAGTTCCTTCCAAGATAGTTTAGTATTAGGAAATCTATTAATATAATTGACCACATCAACAGATCAAAGGAAGAAAACCATATGGCCATGTGAGTACACAATGAAAAGGCACTTGTTAAAAATTCATCATTCTTTTTTTTAATTCATCATTCTTTCTCTCTTATTACTAAATAGCTTTATAGTGAGGGAGAAAAATGATTCACACTCCATTGCAACAGAAACACTCAACTGCAGAAAATTGAAAATTCCTCCTCTATCACATCATTAACCTCCATCTTGATAAAAATCAAAAAAATAAAAACCCCTTAGCAACTCAAAAGAATGGTTACTTAGTGACCAAAAAATGTCTTTCTGAAAACAAAATCAAATATACTTAATTACAAAATGCTAGAATCCTTCCCAATAAAATAAGAAATAAGACAATACATGAATACTTGTTATCTCTGCTATTAATCAAACTGTTCTAGACGGTCTAGTCGATGCATAAGGAAAAAAATACAAAATTGTATAAGAAGGAAAATGAATACTTTTGCATATGATACTACCACCTACCTAAAAACCACAAGAAATCATTGGAACTGAGAAGATAATACACATACAGTACGTTATTCACTAATAAAACAACCACATAAAATCCAATAGTTCTTCTAAAAACCCACATTAATCTGGCAAAATATACAATGAGGAAAATGATCCCTTTCACAATCACAATAAAAAGTACCAAATATCAAGGAATACACTTAAAAATAAATGTCCAAAACTTGTATGGAGAACTGGAAAACTTTACTATGAGTCATGTAAGGGAGTATGAATGAATAAAGAAACAGACTATGTTATTAGGCAGAAGAATATAACATTGTACTTCCTACCCACGTCAATCTATGAATTTAATATCATTATAATCACAAATATACAGCCAAGCTCAAATGCCACATCCTCCAAGAAGTTGCCCTAGATTCTCTTTGCCAGTAGTCATCTTTCCCTCCACCATCCTCAGCAACCAGTCTGAGAACACTGAACTTTCTGTCGCACATTATAGATAGCTGTGAACAAAATTCACGTTGATTCAGCACCTTGGCACATGTAATGGTTGTTGCCCATAGTTGGTACATTTAATGGTTGATCCAGCAGATAGATAATTCAGAAAGTGTTTAAGATCTCAAAAGACAGGATAAGCATCCAGAAACAAATATCAACACAAATGTAGAAAACTACCTATTAAAGAATTCTGGCTAATAAAATATGAGATTAATTTATTAAAAAATTACTTTTGTATAAAAAAAGATCCGGGCAGCACCTGTGGCTCAAAAGAGTGGGGCACTGGCCCCATATACCGGAGGTGGTAGGATCAAACCGTCACCTTCAGCCCCAGCCAAAAACTGCAAAAATAAAAAAAAAAAAGGATCCAAGTATAGATATAAAATTAATAGAGATCATCGTGGAGGTGTGGGATTATGGGTCTTTTCTTTTTGGCATATATACTCTGTTTTCCTCACTGATCATGAACTCTTTTCATAATAATAAAGTAAAAAAAAATTTTTTTTAAGAATTTACTATATTCTTTTCCAAATTAACAAAGGCTCCCAAAGCCTAGTAGCAATAAATACCAGAAAAGGGTCAGGCTATATGGAAATGTGTTAAACTATAATAAACCCCTGACCCAGCAATCTCTCTTTGAGAAAATATTAAAAAGAGATGGCTTTAAAATATTCAAAATATTTTATATATGGAAAATGTTCATTAGTGTAATTTTATAAAAATGAAAAATTAGAACTAATCTAAATGTCCCACACAGAGTATGAGCTAAATAAACCAGTCTCATTGTCTTCTGAGAATATTATACAGTCTTAAAAAATTATTAGGGGGCAGCACCTGTGGCTCAAGGAGTGGGGCACCAGCCCCATATACCAGAGGCGGCGGGTTCAAACCCAGCCCTGGCCAAAAATATGCAAAAAAAAAAATGACTTTTAGGGAAACACAGCAGCTAAACAGGAAAGATAAAAAGGAATAGGCATGAGCAAAACTAAAACATTGTGATTTTAATAAAAATATGCTTATAAAATAACCAGAAGGAAATGCACCAAAATTTTAATGATAAATATGAGAGTGGAAATTTATTTGGAGTAATCTTATTTCCTTATTTTCTGATTTCTCTGTAATAAATTAGATTAACTGTTCAAAAATTAACTTATTAAAACCAGTATTAGCAGTCACCTAACTAAAGCCAGGGAAACATTTCAGATGAGACATAACTATTACATCTCACCCAGTTCAATAAACACGTACCAGCACCACTTTGTGCCAGGCACTATATGGTCCCTAGGAAAAGAAACCCACATATCCATAGGATATAAAGTATTGTAAAAGAACTCCACAGGCTTTAGGGTTGGACAGACCCAGGCTCCAATTTTTGCCCTTATAGCAAGTTAGCTAACCTCACTGAACCTCAGTTTCCTTATCTATAATAGCACTGATGCCAGTCTGGGTAAAAAGGTGAGTGTGCCCAGGGAAGAAGGCCACCAGAAAGCTGCCCCAACTTGGTGAACACTGCAGGCAGTAATTATCTGCTATTTCATAAACCTACTCTTAAGACATAATTCTAATGTTAACACTGATTTTAAACTGATAAAATTAAAACAGTGTGATACCTACATATCAAGACAACACAACAGAGAGTCCAGAGATAGAGCTAAGAACATAGAAATGTAAGATAAAGATGGCATTTCAAATCAGAAAGGAAAAGATGAATCACTCGATTACTGGTGCTACAGCCAAGTAGCTCATGATTTGGGAAAAAAACTGAGTCTGATCCCTACATTCCTCCTTTAAACCAAATATATTACAGATGGATACATCATTTAAATATAAGAAAACAAAACCTATATAAAGTAATGTAAGAAGTAAGGATTAACAATTTTATAAATTCCTTTTGGGCTTGCTTTCAGGGATTTCATATTACAAATAATTCTACATGACCACTTACATACATATCAGATGGCATAAAAGTATTAAGTATTTCTATGTTCCTAGAAGACAAACTGCTGATTTGTTAGGTTATGTAAATGTTTAGCTTTTTTACCATCCTAACCATATTTAAACATCCAATCCAATGGTGTTAAGTACACAGATGACCCTCCATATCCATGGTTTCTGCATCCATGGATATGAACAACTGTAGATCGAAAATATAAAAAAAAAAAAACCAGAATGAATGGTTGAATCTGTTCAAATGTACTGAACATGTATAGACCTTTTTCCTTGTCATTATTCCCTAAACAATATAGCATAATAATTATTTACGTAACATTTAAACTGTATTAGGTATCACAAGTAATCCAGAGATGACTTTAAACCGTATAGGAGGATGTGTGTAGGTCATACACAAAGGCTATACCATTTTAGGAAGGGGACTTGAGCATCCGTGGATTTGGTTATCTGTAGGAGGTCCTGGAACTAATCCCATAGGATTCCAAGGGACAACTGTATTCACAACATTGCACAACAGATCTCTAAGACTTCTTCATTTTATGAAACTGAAACTCTATACCCAATAAACAACTTCCCATTCCCTTGTTCCCCCGTCCCTGGCAATCCCCATTTTACTATCTGTTTCTGAGTCTGACTTGTATAAGTGGGATCATACAGTATGTGTTTTTTTGTGACTGGCTTATTTCACTCAGTGCAAATGTCCTCAAAGGTCATCCACATTGTAGAATATGACGGGATTTCCTCTTTTTTAAGGCTGAATTGTGTTCCACTGTTTGTACGTAACACATTTTGTTTATCCTTTCATCTGTAAATAAAACATTTCAGTTGATTCCACCTTTAGGTATTGTGAATAATGCTGCAATGAACATGGGTGTGCAGATACCTTTTGGAGATCTTGCTCTGAATTATTTCAGATATATACCCAGAAGTGGTATTGTGGGATTATACGGTAATTCTACATTTACTATTTTGAGAAACGACCATACTGTTTTCAACAGCAGCTGCACCAACAGCACACAATCATTCTAATTTCTCTGCATCCTCACCAACACTCATTTTCTTTCAATAGTGGCCATATTAGTGAGTTGTGAGGTGATATTTCACGGTGGTTTTGAATTTCACTTCTCTAACAATAGGTGATGATGATTACCTCTTCATTATGCTTACTGGCCATGTGTGTATTTCTTTGGAGACACATCTATTCAAGTCCACTGCCCGTTTTTTAATAGAGTTATTTGGGTTTTTGTTAATTTGTAGGAGTTCTTTACACATTCTGGACATTAACCCCTCACCATATATTTTGGGGATGCCAAAAAAAATGCACACATTTTAAGAGACATTATCTATGTATTTAATTATTGAAACTGAATTGAATTACAGTAGCAATGTGTAGTTTGACATTTACTCAAAAGATGGCATTAACTGAATGGATGCCAGCATCATCATGCTACGAGCAGGACAGTCAAAGAAATTGCCAGGACAATGAATAGGCGAAGAGGTGTGGTTGAGTTTCCCCCACATTCTCTTGACTTAATGTCCCTCGATTTCTAACTATGGGGGACTTTAAAGAATGTGGGGTACCACAGAAAACTGGCTGTGGTACAGCCACACAACTGGACGCTTTGGTTAATGCTGTTCAAGCAGTAGTTTGCCATAATTAGAAGTATCTAAATGCTGATGGTAACCACTTTGAGCATCTCTTGTTAACTGTAGAAGTCAAGCATGACTTGATTCATCTTTTGTTATCGGTATATATTGAATATTAAAACTTTAGTAGGTTTTTCCTTTCTTAAAATGTGCATACATTTTGGGGGCATCTTTTGTGTACAATTTGCAAATATTTTCTGCCATTCTGTAGGTTGCCTTCACACTACCAATTCTTAGTGTGGGGGAGTCTTTTTAAGTAGGACACACAAAATACAAAAATATATAATATATAAAAATATAAAAAATATAAATACAAAATATATAAATATATTAAAAATATAAATACTTCTAATAAGGTAAACATTTAACCACTACCTCCTCTTAGTAACATTAACTAGGTTAAAAAAAAAGAATTGGAACCTTAAATACCAAGTCAAGATTTCTAAAATCCAAGTAATTTTTTTTTTTTAATGTAAAGGAAAGTATCAACACTCCAAGAGAAGAATGAGCAAAAAGAATGAACAGGCTATTCACAAGAGAAGAACCAATGTATATGTGACCTCATTAATTTGCCATCAGGCCATTAAAGATTAAAAATACTGGCAATATAAGGTGATGGCCAGGATGTGTAAAATGGCCAGTCTCAACTGGGCAAGTTCTGTCTATGTGAAGAATGTAAAACCGTTGTGGCCCAGCAATCAGCTCTCCAGAGAATGATGTAAAGGAGAACTGCCATAAAAGTGAGGAAAAGTCTCTCAAAAGGTATTTCTCACAAGGTAGACTGTAACAGTGAACTATCAGAAATAACCCAAACCCGACTGCAATCTGAGGGCATACGCGGAGTGGAAATATAATGTGATCAGTACAGTAAATAATCAATATAGATCTGTATTCACTGGTGACAAAAAATATCCATGAGTTTTAGAAGAAAAAAGCTAGCAGGCTACAGTACAGCATGATGGATAGAATACATGGCATGACAATTAAGTTCACAAACTCATCCTAGAGAAAGTGCTACATGCCTCACTGTTGAGCATCACTCTGGTCACCTGGGAAGTACTCCCCTTGGGAAGCTATGCACCAATGCCAGCGCCCGGTCCACCCTTCAAAGCAATTTTGGAACTTTCTGGAATGGCCATCAGGGCTGTCATTGTACAACATGCAACAATAATGAATGCCCCTCAGTAAGACACTGTCACACGTCAACACAAAACAGCTGTGAGACACTGATACACCAAAGGTTATAAAACCTTACTGAGTTGTTTATACAGTACTGCCAACATAAGTGCATGGTGGCAAGTAAGTGAACTTGTCAGTCCCCTGTACAACAACAGTTCTGATGGTCATTCCAGAAAAAGGGTTCCAAAATTGCTCTGAAGGTGGGCTAGGCACTGGTGTTCGTGTATAGCTTCCCAAGGGGAGTACTTCAAAGGTGACCACAGTGATATTCAGCAATGAGGTCTGAGTTCTCAAACTTAATTGTCAGGCCTTGTATAACTGCACTGTATAAACTGTACTCATATATACTTAAATATGTAGAAATTACTTCAATAATGTTCATCAAAATGTGAACAGTGGTTATCTCAGCATTTCAGGTGATTTTTTAAAAGAATAATCTTCATATTTTTCTGTACTGCTTGAATGTTTTTGTAACGAATGTGTTATTTTTATAGTCAGGAAAAAAAAATAAGCCTGTTTTCACTTGGAAAAAAAAAAAAAAAAACAGAAGTGGGGAACTAACTCTTGGTGAGACATTTCACACTCAGAAACCAGAATAGAGCCTGTATCCTCTGAAGGCAGCCTGGGACAGTGTGGTCAGAATGTCTTAAATTCAAGTGGCCCTGAAACTAGTTAGGTGAATGACCTTGGACAAGTTATTGGGCTTCTTTGTGCCTTGGTTTCCTCCCTTTAAAACAAAGATGATAATAATTCTACGTCATGGAGCTGATTTGAGGATGCAGAGACTATCACTGTGCAGTTCTCTATAAACATCACTCATTCTTCCTTTGAGCTCATTATCGAAAGCACCTAGCTATAGCTGGTGAATAGTAGATGCTCAAAGTATGTTGGGTGATGAACCAAATAGATGAGATGAACAGAGAGTCATAGAAAAGGAAAGACGTTTGAAGGGTGAAAAGATAGAATGGGTGGGTAGGTGGGTGGTAGGGAGAGGGATGGATCTGTGAATAGCTAAGCAGACAGATGGATGGGTGGACAGATAGTATGGCAGCCTGTACTTCCCAAAGATGGGCACATCAATATACAGCCCTTCCTACGGGCTCGATGTGATGCTGGCACTCTTGCACACAGAGGTGGAGTTGACATACCTCCCTCTAAACTGGGGTACACTTTTGTAACTGTTTTAATCAACAGAATGTGGTGACGTTATGCTGCATGACTTCAAAGGCTAAGTCATAAAAAAGGAGGCGGCATTGCTTGGCTCTGTGTCCTGGCACGTGTGCCATGGAGCCTCAAGAGGCCTTGTAAGAAGTCTGGCCACGCATGAAGCCTCCATGCTGGAGAACCACACGTGGGGTGCAGGGAGGGAGAGAAGAAGGGGAAAATTTGATACAGATGCATGCATACACACACACAGACCTAACACCCCTCAGCTATATCAGTCTTCAAAATATGAGAGTGGAAAACCCTTTAAGATGACCCCACCATATGACCACAACCACAGAAAGACCCTGAATCAGAACCAACCAACCGAGTCATTGCCAAATTCCCAACCCCCAGAAAGCACGAGACAGTTAATGATCATTGTTGTTGTAAGCCACCAAGTTTTGGGGTGATTTGTTACATAGCAATAGACACCAAACACAAAGCATTTCCGGGTGGAAGCATTAACTTCCACGCAGCACGTGGAGCCCAGGCAACTAGTCCCATCTTGTACTGGGTATCAGATCTCACCTCGTATCTCTCTCTGTCTTGTCTGCCCCAATGGCCTCCTGCTTACCTGGCTAGGCTGAGTCTCTTTCATCTCAGCTGTTTATACTGCCAACAGCTAGTCCTCCCAGCCCTGTTTCTCTAACTGTCCTCCTGCCCCTGACCAAACTAACAGCACTTGCTTTCTGAGGCCACCTAGTCCAAGTCCCTACTGTGCAGTAGGAAAAATGAGGCCCAAAGGTGGTGAGGAGCATACGCAAGACTGGGGACCACAGTTCCTGTCCTGAATCCCAGGTCTGCTTCTCCTTCAACAGTCGGTGGGCTCCAAGCATCCCTGGGTGAGTCCTGACCCCACCTCTCACTGTGTGTTACTGTCCCATAGGGCAGCGAGCAATGCCGCAGGCCCTGGCTGGGACATGCCAGAGCTCTTGGCTCCAAGCATACCTTACATCTGTCTGGGCATAAATTTGCATTCTGAATCTGGGAGGCCCTGATTCCAAGTATGTCAAATGTAATTAATTACAGCAAACCTTCTGCAACTGTTTTCAAACGTGGTATTAAAGGCTTTATGCGCATGGAACACACAACCCACTGGTCCGCTGAGGCACACGGGGAGCTGAGGAATGAAAGCCAGGAAGTCCCAGACCTGAGCCCCAGGGAGAGAAATGGGAAGAGGGAGCTTCCCTAAACATCACAGTTCAGAGCAACCCACCATGGCCCGGACGAGGGTATGGACCTACATTCAAGTCCCAACCCAGTCACCTACTCCACAACCTTCCTCAACTGCACAATGGGTGATAAGTTTCTACATCTCAAAGGCAGACTCCACCTGAATTTGGATCCAACTGCCACTTACAAGCAGTACAATCTTGGGAAATTCCTTTCATTTCTGAATCTCAACTCCCCTCAAATTAAAAAAAAAAGGAGAAGAAAGGAAGGAAGGAAACCTCTACTATTCAGGGTGACTATATTAAATGAGATAATAGCCATAAAGTACTTAGTCTAATGCCTAGCTTATAATAACCACTTAAACAGGCAATGATTATACTTTAAGGCAGAAAAATTCCATTTTGCAGAAATAAAATGAGATAAGAATGCTCAACTTTAGCCTTTTGACCAAAAGTTCCTGATGAAAAATAAATGTATCTATATGAGGCTGAATTGCTAACATGTGGCTCAAAATTCATTCAAAACACTAAGAGCAGGAGGAAACTTTTCTAGTCCCAGGCTGGAAACTTAGAGACTGCTTCCTTGGGCCAGTCACCCACTGGCAGGTCTCTGAAGTAGGTCTGAAGTCAGAGAAGCTAGATGACCTCCCACCCAGGCAACTCTGCCCCGACAGCAGCATGCCCTCTGGATCTTCTAGAAGCCTGGTTTCCCAAATTATTACCAGGAGCACACACAACTTAACAAAAGAATCATTCCAGCTCTTTCAGGTCCTCAAATCCACAGCTCCAACATGATCTGGGTCTCTATGCCCAAAGTATCCCAGAACTGCACCCTGATTCAAAAAGACCCCCGTTCAAACTCAAACACTAAATAGGCTTTGCAATTTCTTAGCAGGCAATCAGGCAATTGTTTAGATTTCTTTCTTTTTCTTTTGCTCATCTTGTTGGACCCACTTGCTTCCAGTGTTCAACTAATGTTTAGGGGGATGGATAAGGAAAGTGAGAAATGGTTTAATCTTCCCCCCTGAATCCATCTCCTCTCTCTCTCTCTCTCACTCAAAAATCCCAATTACCTCCTCTGTTTTAACCACCTAGTTAGGCTAACGCTGATCCCAGTGCATCATCATTCTATGCCAGGCCCTGAGTCCTGCAGTCTGTCCAGGTACCTGGCGTCACCACTATATGCCTCTGAGCAAGCCACTCCCAGTCTCATGGGGTACCACTTCCTCAACTATAAAGAGAGCAGTTTGGCTGAGATCAGCACCATGCAAGGGAAATATAACACGAGCAACAGAGGTAGTTTCAAATGTCCTAGGAGTCACATTATATTTTCTTTAAAAAATAAAAAAAAAAGAAACCAGTGAAATGAATTTTAATAACATATCTTATTTAACCCAACATATAAAATATCTTTTCAACTTGTAATCAATATTTAAAAAATGATTACTGCCATCTTTTACAGTCTTTTTTTTTCTTACAAAGTCTTTAAAGCCCCATGTGGATGGACTAGTCGCATTTCAACTGCTCAAAAAGCCACATGTGGCGAGGTGGATAGCAGTATGCATGGGCTGGCGCAGGCTTAGATCCTCTCCAGGAACCTTTATAGCCCTAGACCCCTCTGATAAAATGAAGACCAGCCTCACAACAAATTCCACCTAAAGCTAGTAGCACCCTAGGGACTCTCCCTTTCCCTGAAGCCTCATTTCAGGCTAGTTTCAGTTTTATTTCAGATCAGTTTCACTTTCTGCTTCTTCCAGTATACATTATAAGAAACACCCACATAAACACACTTAAATTTTTATAGTTATTTTTCCCAGTTGATGAAATTAAGAAAAAAAATTCCCCACCATCCGAAAATGGCTTTATCTATTCTCTTTGAGTACCCCCAAGTGCTCTGACTTACATCCTGTTAGCTCACTAAACTCTTGAGCCCAAAATAAAACAAAACACAGATTCTCTGCAAAATTTCACCCAGGAAAAATTCCCACCTTTATTCCCCCAATTTTCCACAAAAATGTTGGGACAGCTGGGAATTTGTACAGCGCAGGCTCAAAGCTGAGAGGCAGAATGGCCAGCTCCTCAGGCCTGCTGTCTTGGACAGTAACACACATCTAGTTAGCAGCCAAAACAGCTTCTGACTTTGAATGTTACCAGCAAACTGAGAGCCAGGGGACTTGCCCAGAGATACTTGGGCCTCCTCCACTTTGCATGTGCCATTTCTACTCTTGGGGAGATATTAGGTTTCGTTCCCTCCTGGGCCCCCACCCAGGACCAGGGCTAGCCTCTGCGAATCAAAGATCCAACTCCCAACACAGGGCTCGCTTCACTAGAAAGCAGTTTTCTCCCTGTTTTCTCCAGCTGACGGGGAGCCCAGCCTCACCTGATTCCATTTATTCTCTTTAGCTTACATATAAAGCCTCATTCTGCTTTGTCAGCCAAAATATTTATATCATTTTTCTGTTGACTCAATACCATCCTCACCTCGGCCTCCCTCCTTTCCTTTTTAAGGAAAGAAAGGAGTTGTTGCCAACATGTTTCTCCAGTTCTTTGCTGTGTATGAAGTACTTTCTGCTGCATTAACTCTTGTGACACTCGCAGGAAGCCCAGTAAGGTTTACAAATGGACTGCCCGCCCACTTAACAGATGAACAAACGATGTCAGGAGTCTCAGACTCCAGGGCCTTCCAGGGGTAGGCAGGCCACCTGCACAACTGAGGTGGCACCGACCCTGTCAAAGGCAGCCCAAGCACAATGGCTCACACCTGTAACCCCAGCACTTTGGAAGGCCAAGGTAGGAGGATCTCAGGAGTTTGAGATCAACAGAGCAAAACTCAATCTCTACAAAAAAATTTGGACATGGTGGCATGCGTCTATAGTCCCAGCTACTAGGGAAGTGAGACTGTCTCTAAACATTAAAAAAAAAAAAAGCCCCACAAATTCCAAATGTTTTAAACCCACAGCTGGCAAAACGATAAAATACAAGGTAAGGCACCTGTTTACCTTGTGGGCACTTCATAAGTCTGTGGTTCTCACTCAGCACAATTTACCCAACATGGCTCCAGTCATCAATGATGAGTACTAGTTGTAAAAATTAACATGTATGAAATAAATTAACAGCTGTAAGGCTTCAGAGTTTAAAAAGCATTTTCAAACATGTTACCTCACGTCGCTCCTATGAAAGGTTATTACCGGTCCATTTCCCAGATGTCAAAATGAAGACGCACAGGACTAATGCAGTCACCTTTGGTCCTGAAAGCATGTAAACAGCAGGCCTGGCCCACACCCACAGCATCATCCAGGAAGCCCAGGGTTTGCCTGCCATGTCATCTATACCGTAGGAGCCACCCAGGGACACAGCCCGCCCCAGCCTCCTAGCCACAGGCATCTCCTCTTTGAAACCTGATCACCCAGGGACCAGGCAGAGAAGCAGGTCATCCAGTCCTACTGTAATGACAACCCCAAGGGTATCTAATTATAACAAGGAAAGGAGGAGTCAGGATTCTCTCCCTATTTCTCAAGACCAAATTAATTTTGATTCCTTTTGACACAGTGTATGTGCATATAGCAGGAAAAGCATTCACTGAGGAATTAAGAAATCGGAGGATTTTATTTTATTTCCACCTCTGCCTATTCACTAAGGTCTTGGGGTAAGTCACTCTACCTTCCTTCTATGCCTCAACTTCTCTTTCTCTCCTCCCTCTTCCCCCGTTTGTGTGTGTGCGTGCATGCGTGTGAAAGAGAGAGAGAGAGAGAAAGAAGAGAGAAGGAGAGAGAGAGAGGAGAGAGAGAGACTGACTGGATGAAGAAGGAAAACTGGCTTCATGTCCCACTGGCTACCATATCCCACACCTGATGAGTAGCACCATCCTAACAAGGACTCAGAGGCCACTGGCCAGACTCAATGGAAAAGACTGCCATTATTGATTAGTGATGTCTGCCACAGGCTTCAAATGGGGTATGGCAGCATGCATGTTACTTATTTCCCATCCCTGGACTGGATAACATGAATAACATGGTACAAGTGATGTCTACTTTTTATAAAGCCTTTTCTCACATACCCAATGCAGCATTATCATCATTATCACCACAACCACCACCACCTATAGTATTAACATCCCTACTTTACAGATAAGGAAAGTAAGGTAAAGGGAAATGAAGCTCTTTGGCACAGATCACCAAATGATTAAGTGATGGAGCAGAGTGGGGAACCAAGCCTTGTCTCCGACAGACTGTACAAAGGGGGACATCCATTTCCAGGGCTTCACCTCCCTCTCTCTTGCTACTTGTACTTTTTAAAAGATGGCTACAGCAAAAATTACGAAACCCACCTAAAGACACGGCAGGAGCTAAGTGGAGTTCCAGAGGTTTCCTGCCAAGGTGAAGTCCTGCCCTCATAGTACAAGTGGAAAAGCCAAGCGGTACAGAGAAAAGCATGGTTAAAAAAAAAAAAAAAAAAAAGCCAGAGTTTGGAACACCCTAGAGTCACAATCTACCCCACCAGGAGTATGACACCCTATTTCCTCAATTCCAAGATGCCTTAGACTGATAGATGCACTATTAATTTTATAACAGTTTTTTTAGAACAGATTTTTGAGAAGAAAAAATAAGAGGGAGAAACAATCCACTCAATTCACTAAAAGAACACATTTATTGTAAGCCACATGCTCCTTCCAGAAATGTGAAAATGTGGGAATGCGTACATTGAGGATATATGGCCTACCTAGGGATTCTGCGCTCACTTACTGACCTGGGCCATAGTGTCAGAAATGACAGCATTTTATAAAAATCGCAGGAAAATATTAAGAAAAAAACAGATTATTTCCTCCCTTACATTTCCCTGGAATCTTTGGCATCTGTAAAACCAGAATTCTACCAAAGAGGAGGTATGGTTGAGCATCAAATCATACATGTAACTACTTCAAGTTGAAGGGGCCTATGTGTCTGGGCATTCTGTAAACAGCCCCCTAACGTCCACTTTCTGGACATGTGGCTGAGAAGAGCAGCTCCTGGCACATACACGGGGCATAGCTAGGCTCCTCCACCTCCCCAGAAATGCTGACCCACACACCGTACCTGCCAGTCAAGCATCTGGATGGCTAATGCCCCCCCCATTCTAAAGAAAAATTTTATGTGAAAGGAATGGGGAAGGAAGGGGTTAAAAAGTCACCAGAGAATTAGTTTTAAAAATCCCCCAAGACAGGTAAAGTCTAAGCAGCATTTTCCCCATCTAAGGATTCCCCTTGGACTTACCATTCAAGGAAACCGTGGGCTGCAAAGTCAGTTTAAGAAAATGTGCTAATGGTACCCTAATAAAACACTCGTTTTGACCAAATGGCCAAACCTAAATTGGTCATCCCCTCGCCACTAGAAACAAATCCAACTGATCTGAGTTATTTCCAAAAATCAAATGAAGTCATCAAATATTTATGAAGCTGCTGCTCTGTGCCAGACCCTAAAATGAATAACCCATGATCTCTGCCCTCAAGGAACTCATGAGTTGGCTGGGGAAATGCAAACAACCAACGCTTACCTGCAGGCCCACAATGTTTGGGAAGTACCATGCGTGCAGGGAAGGAAGAACTCTACCGGAGAGGCAACTAGGGGCTTATTTCACAGGGGGCTCCACAGAAGAGGAAGCGCAGCTGATCTGGGGGTATCTCTTTCTCAGGGAACACAGATGAATGGGGGAAAGTGCACCATGGGCAGGGGGCCCAGCAGGAGCAGATGCTCAAAGGTTCACTTTTTAAAAGTACATAGTTCACCACAATTAAGATTTATCCCTTTTAAAGACTGTGCCACAGGCTCAGAAACAAATCCAAAAACATTCCGAGGAGCTAGAGCGTCCCCGGAATGAAAGCCTCGAGAACACTTTGACAAGTAAATCTCATCCCAGTCTGTTTGAAAACAACCACCAAGGAAGCGTATATTTTTTTGCTGTTGCCTAACACTGCCCACTAAAGATAAGCCACAAGGTTTCCAGAATTATCACAAGCGCTGTCAGTGGGGCTCAATCTCCACAAATGGAGACCCACTGGCCAGTGAGTCCAGGGTCAACTCACACATCCTAACCGTCCCAAAGGCCCTCAGGCGACTGGGGATCTCCACATGTGCCACTTCATTTAATCCTAAAGCAAGGTCAGGATCATTAGTCATCTTTTTTCAGGAGAAGCTGTGGTTCCAAAACCAGAAATGACTTTCCCAAACTCACACAAAGCTAACCGTGCCATGACGTTGGATTTCAAACTCTGGTCTTGTGGACCACAAATCTAGCTTTCCATTTTGCCAATCAGGAAGATGGCACAGCTGACCTAATGCCAGTCCTGGGGGAATTTCCTGGTGATTGCACATTTCAGGTCGGACACGGGAGTTCACTGTCAGGCCCTCTCTTCCCCCTCATCTCTTCCCTTCCCTCAGCCCTGACCCCAGGTCCTGGCCACCTGCTGTCTTTTTCTATCGACATCCTTCTTTTAGGCAACACTTCACGACTCCCATTTCTCAACTTCAACAGCACACAGGCTGTGACACATTGTCCCTGAGTTTCTAACCATCACTTGTCATTTTTATGTACAGGGCCCTGGCCTAACCCTTGCAGAAGACCACTTAGGGACAAATGAAAGGAAAGTGGGAACCACTTTAGCCAGGAGGGAGCTATATGGATGGAATTCATCGCCACTGTAGACAGAAATCCCTCAGAGCGGTGGCACTCAGGTGGGAAGTCACACCAACAAAAACAAGAGGTTTGAAAGATGTCACTAAGCTTCTCAGGCCAACCAGTAATGACAACTAAATGGAACACTGGTCTGGCCCTGCTATGTCCAATACGGTAGCTAACAGCCACATGTGGCTACTGAACACATGAAATGTGGCTTGTTAGAATTAAGATGCACTGCAGGGATGAGATACACGTAGATTATCAGAGACTCACTGCCCCCCTCAAAAGAATGTAAAGGGTCACAGTAGTGGGGGGGTGGCATGTTGAACTGACAGTATCATGGACGCACTGAGTTAAACTCTATTATTAAAATCAATGTCCCCTGCTTTTTACTTTTTTTAATATACTACCAGAAAATTAAAAATTATACTTGTGGCTCACATTTTGGGCTGGACTTCTATTTCTATGGAACAGGGCTAGTCTGACACATTTAAAAGATGAGGAGACTACGACAGTAATTCTGGTATTTCTAAGAAGTGCACACACACAAAAATACAAAGTCTGACTAAAACTTAAATATAGTACAAACATGGATTTTCTAAGTACAGAAAAATTTCTCCGGCAGTGTGGGGCCAAAGTAGAGAATAAAAGTAACCGTGACAGCTATTTCTCCCACTGAGACATGGACTCCACGTTACTTTAAATTTCCTCTTCAGCAAGAGGACCTAGCTGGGTCCTTTGAACTTGGGATGCTGCCTTTGAACTTGTATCTGCCCCTCCACTTGCCCTTCCAGTCTCATCCAAGGCCAACAAACTGGGGTACTGGAGTATGTGCCTGACCACACATGCAGCTGAGACTTGACATGGGCTCGGCCAGGATCCAAAACATGTGGCACAAGATACCTATCTCACAAGATTCACCTCAAAGTAAACTGAAATAATAAATGAGGAAATAAAGTATAAGCAATAAAGTGCAGTATACCTGCAGCACATCATGGTGGCTCAACCGTTCCTGTTCCTTTCATACTCTTTGATCATGACCCACAGAAGAAAATAAGTTTCACATCATACATCAGTATATAGAAAACAAGTTTCATGAGATGATACTTACCTGTAGTCTGTGCTATACCTCTGCTATTTTTGTTCCCTATATTCTATTCTTTTTTTTAATGCTGATTATGATCAACTAAATTGACTTCATAACCCCATTAATAGACTATGATTTGATGTCAAGCCCAGGAATGGTAATTTAAGAGGTATACTCCCCACTCTGAATTACACTGCTATTTGATGACCGCACCCCTCTCTCCAGAATATAGAAGTTGGATGTGGACTTGGAATCCCTCTTAATACAGTGATCCAGGCAGCTACAACCAAACCCTTGGTGTTAGAATCAGAGGTGACACCTATTTATTTAAAGCCTTCTTTTTACAAACATGAAACTTGAGGCTCTGAGGGAAACAGTGATTTGCCCAAGGTCATACGGCAAGATCTTAGGAGCTCGGGCTCCTGAATACCCACACCACCACCTCCCTGAACATCACAAAACAGGAGCCACAAGTGACATGAAACATTACAAGAACATGGGAAAAATTCAAAATTTCATCAAGACCAGGAAAAGTCAGCTTATATACATCCAGTGAAACGCAGCAAGGATGTTCTCATCACCCACCCAGAAGACGTAAGGATTCTGAGGTCAGAGGAAGCAGCGTGCCAAGAGCTGAGTCAAAAGTGGAGGAAAAATTGTATGTGACACTGGAGTAGGTTTAAAACTCAATTTCTCAAATGAAATAAGCCACCGACTGTTTATTTTTTAGGACAAGGGAGAGGTCAGCCTTACACTGACCAGCCATCTTTGCTGCTTTCCTTCTGCAAAAGCAAGAGCCCTTGTTCAAGTTCACCTCTGTGCAGGGCTGGAAGTATAAGCAAACCCTTTTTTCTAGCTTAGTCCAAAGTCAAGCTATAAAGCAGGCCCTTGAAATTTCAAACCTTATTAGAAAAAAAAAAAAAAAACTCCTTAGGCAGAAAAGCAAAACATTAAGTAATAAGAGTCTCCACTGTGAAACTGAGTATAAATGATCTTTCACCAAAATAACTCAGCCCATCATCAAATTACCACCCCTCACGGCCAATTTGCCAGATATGTTGCCTAGTATTATAAGAGAATGTGGAGAACAGACACGGACTAATAAAAATTAGTTCATTCTATCCATTTCTGGTCACACGTCCACCTAAAACAGGAGGTGAGAGAGACAAGGCCCAGGTCAGATCTCAATCCAGAAAGAGACACCAATAGAAACAAAAGAAAACAGGCCCCGCCCCCAACAGAACCATCATGCACCTCTACTTCCTTTACAACAAACATGCTCAGAATAACTAATTTTTTATACAAAAAGAAAAAAAAACAGGTTTACAAAAACAGAAACAATTTTCAATCTTCAGCCATGGGTTCCCTTTAAACCATAAACAACAGAACAAAATTTCAGCAGAATGGAATGAAGGAATCTGAGTTGTGTGTCAGGAGATTCAGGCCACACAAAGGGACATGCTGCAATATTTTTATTCCTTGCACCAGAAATAACCTGTTATCTACAACCCTGACTTTTTCTCAGATTCTCCTACCCCCACTCACCCCACCCACCCATCCCCAGCCCAGCCCTGCTCAACTCAGCACTGTTAAACTCAGGCCTTCTGCCTCATGAGGCCTCCAGAGCCCCTTGGAAATTATAAATTCCTTGACCGTCCTAGGCATCGGCCTAAATAATTCAACAGAAAAAAATTTTTAATTATGCTACTTAAAAAAAAAAAAAAAAGACGACTCACTCCAAATATGTCAGAATGTGGCCAGTCAGCCCTGAAGGATTTCATTACTAAAAAAATAAAATCTCCCAAATGCAATGGCGATGGTGGGAAGTCTCAAACCTCTGCCACTGTCAAATATATTTTACAGAATTAGTATCCCCTTAAAAATCCAAATTTCCACACAACAGGGTTGGGAATCCAGTCCCGAATCCAGGGGCCGCCAGTTCCTCCAAGATCAGCTGGTGGCTGGCAAAAAGAGCATACAGTTTTGTGTTCTTGCCCTTGGTGACCCACCATCAGCTCCCCATACCCAAGGTCCCACCAAGATCCCACCATGCAAATACTAGCAATATATTTCTTTTGGACAAAAAAAATTTGAACTTTTTTTTTTTTTGGCTCAAAATCCCAAGTTCAACCAGATACTAATTTTTCACAAATAACCCTTCACTTTTGAGTAGGTATCTTATTTTCCATCTGTCAAATTTCAATTCAGTCAGTATTTGTTTTCTTCAATTTTTTCTTTCTTTTTTTGTTTCACCTTCATTTGATTCTTTTTAAGGCCCCAGAAACTCCACATGAAATACTGTTTGCACATATGCTTTCATATTCCAGAGGCAAGCACCTTTGGGTTTGGCTTTTGTTTTGTATTCTGATTTTTTTTTTCTTTAAAAAAATGAAATTTGCTACTAGAATCAGCTGAGTTGGTATTTTACCCAATTTCTTCAGCAAAGTGAGTGTTCCACCAAAGAAGATGAATAAAGAATCAGAATTCTCATTCCCTCTCTGTTCTTCTCTCTTTTATCTTTCTTTCTTCTTAAGTCAGTGAAATTTCTCCTTTTTTTGTTTGTTTTTTTTTGGTCACAAACCCCCACCCCCACCCCAAATGATCAAGACTAATGGATTTTCCCCCTTTGAAAGTAATCAAATTGTTTAAAAATACCAAGTGTTAAAAAACTACCATCCCCACGTCACAATCAAAGAGGCCTGAAACCAATCTGGATTTTTAAAAAAATAATAAATTTTTCAAATTGCAAGAGTGAACATGACAGAGAAGGGAAAATTTTCTTCCTTACCAAGGATTCCTCAATCCTTGCCTTCATCAATTGATTCAGTTGCATGTCATAAAAAATGAGCTTCTGTGAATCCACTGTTAGTTTTTTCATAATAATGTTAATTATGCATATCTTATTTTAATGGCGGTCTCTCCTACAAATCTGTGGGCTACTCAATTTGTATAATATATGAATTTACATTTTTCCCACTGAATACTGCTCAGAAAAGGTTCCTGACATTTTCTGGATAAAACAACAACAAAAAAGGAATGCCTACACCTTTCAGAAAACAAAATCAGAAAACAGTCTTAATTATTCCATCAAAACAAAACAACAACAAAAAAAACCTACACACAAAATCTAACAAATACAGAAAAAATAAAGATAGGATTTCATTCTAACTTTCCCAGTTTCTGTCTTCTTTAAAATCTTATGATTTAAATGCAGTAAAATGTAAATGCAAAATTAAAAAAAAAAAACTACAATTTTTGGGTGTGTCCAAAGGCAACATTTTAAGGTCTATTTTCTCTTTGAAATCCTTCCTTCTTGGAAATAGAAAAAGTTTAAATATTGCCAAATAGTGAAATTTGTCTATTTTTGCTCGCTGAGCTAAACAAGTTCCAAATTACAATGAAGTACAATTTCTAATTGCTTCATAAAGCCAATTCTCCCAGTTTTCCCTAAACTCAACAATTTCCCTCCTTTCCTCGTTACAATTAGTTTTTTTCTCAAACTAAAATGAGTTGGATAGCCAAACTGATTTGGCTTTTAGGAGGTTTTTTGCTTTCTTCCCTTCAAGAACTGAATTCATTCAAATTCCAGCTTAATTTTCATTTACATATTATCTGGATTTGGCTTCAGAAATAAAAATTGTCTCCATGTTCCTGGAAAGATCAAAGTGAAAATTTTCACCCGAAAAAAGAAAAAAAAAGAATCCCTTACCCCTCCACTGCCATGTAGTGCAAACTTCTGAAAAAATAAGAAATAAAAAATATTTCTTTTCAATTTTAATTTCTTTTTTTATTTACAAAATAGTATCCTCTAGGTGGCGTCGTTTTAATGGGAAAAAACTACCGTTTGAAGAAAAATTAGAAAAAAAAATTGAGAAAGGGAAATATGGCCTAAAAAAAAAAAAAGATTGTTGCAAAAATGGGGAGCCTGGAGGGAAATACCCCCCCGAGGGGGTCATCTGGGACCCAGAGCGCAGAGAGGGTCAGGGGGAAATTGCAAATTTCGGGGGGAGGGGGGAGAACTGGAAGGGGTTGCATTTTTGCAAAATGTGAATTGTCCAAACTGAAATGGCTGCTCTGTTCTCTCGCCGCTTTGTTTTCTAGGCTCCGGTCCGAGCCCGGGGCTGGAGGGGGCGCTGGGTGGGGGCCCCCCAAGACCTCTTCGCCACCCCCACCCTTCTCACACCCCGCAGCGCCCGGGGGGGTGCTCTCCGGACCCCGACCCTCCTGTTTGCGCCCACAAAAAGCCCGCAAACGTGCCCAGGCACTTTGCATTTTGCAAATCTTGCAACGAAGTGGCGCAGCGCCCCGAGCCCCGGCCCCCCGGGGTCCCCGCGCGGTGCA